>NC_134239.1:37562240-37871471 GCF_965152275.1 Natator depressus | reverse complement strand
GACTTTTTGGTTTCATATTAGCTTACATATCTGATGACTATGTATATAGGTATAAAGGGCAAGTCTTGCTTCTGAAGCTGGTGCAGTTCCCTGGTGTGGTTCTGCTGCACAAAAGAAGACAGGATTCCAGGAGGATCCTGTTAGAAGGTCAGCTCAGCCTGGGGCCCTTGTTGACCAGCACAGATGGTGAGGCAGAGCTATCTCAAGGTGACAGAGGGCTGGAAAAGCCACTGCTACATGGATCAACCATTCTGTCTGTGTGGATGTGGCATACAATGATGCATGAGCCACTGTGTCGCAAAAGGGAGTCCTCATCCTACAATCAAGCTGCCCAGGATTTTTGCCTACAAGTACATTTTACTGTGAATGTCTTTGAGTATGGAATTGTTGAAAAACACTTTTCATATTACCAAGGTATATACATATATAAGACAAAAAATGAAAAGCAATGCATGACTCTTACTTCTCCTTAAATTATGTCTTGTTACAATTGTTTTCCTCCATTGGGTTCTACTAGCCTGGAGCCCTGGGCCTCTGTGAAGTCCTGTAGAGTATAATGGATCTCCATATGAGCTTGAGCATCTGTGCTAGCAGATCCTGGGGCAAGTTTGGGTCTAGAACTGAATAAATATAAATATAGTATCAGTATGCTCTATACATGGAGGTACTTAGCAGTTCCACTCCTCGTTTTTGTCTTTAAGAACTGTATATAGTAACCATCTCAAACAATTTACAGAACATGTATGTAGCATATTGTTGCAAATGACATGTATCAAACTGGTTTATAACAAAGTAAAGAACAAACAATTCTTTCAATTGAAAAATTTTTATTTTAAAACATCTAAAAATAAAAATATTTTAGAACATAATGTTTACCTGTTTTGGAAAAAACATAAAATATAAGATGTTGAAGTGTTATAAATTTAGTAATGCCAAGCATTTCTCTTACAAACAAAATGGTAATATCCACAGATGAAGTCAGACAGAAAATCTGCTCAGAGCCACAAGTTAAAGGGTTGTCCATTGTTGTGTCAAGTTGCTTTATAAGCTTGTGATTTTAGTTAGTAGGGTGGGAATGTCATTCTGGAAGCAGTGTTTATTCCCCAAAATACAGGCCCCTACCTTAGCCAAGCTTATAAAGCTATTTGTGAAATGGCCTCTTTGCTTTCGCTTACTAGGACCCTGTTCACCTTTCTGCTCTACTGAGCACAACTTCATGACTTCACAGCCCAAGAATTAAGCCCAGCACACAAAGCAGCTTTACTAGTAATTGTCTGCAGATTAAATTACACAACTGTTCTTGTGCAATGTTTCCAAATTGTATTGGAACCCACTTCTCTGTTCACCATTTTTGTCTCTGTCAATAAGATGTGGCAACTGTGAAAGGTTCCAAATAAATGCAAGATATCTTCACTTAAAATTGCTGCAGAATCTGGGACTTCTCTGCGTTAAACACTACTCAATGCTGCTTATGCTTTTATAGCTAGAAAATTAGTTTAGTCGTATAAAATAGCTTAATAGATTTTTATTGATTTGAGCTACTGCCTTCATTGTAGCATATTGTGGTAGCGTCAATTTAAGGTTGCAACTTATGTTATAAATTCCTACTTTCATAAGTTCAGAACTTTCTCAAAATATTCTTTTAGCCTGCAACTTTACAAGCTTGGTGCTTTTTTAAAGTTGTGATGTATAAGTAAAATCCAGCCACCAATTTTTAATTAGATGAACAAGGAAGAAAACATTTTCCTTGTCTGAATAACTCAAACAGATGCAAAGTTTGAAGTATTAAATACATGTGGCTAGTCCTCAGAAAAGAATATAAAACTGCTAATTTTGTCAGAAAATATTACTAAACTATCATTTAGGTAGCTAACTTGTTTTCAACCAGGTGCATTAACAAATTTCTGTTAGATTTTGAGTGTCATGATAGTTTTCTGTACTATGGAGTTGTGAAACTATTGCAAAACTCCTTAATATGCTGCAGTAGCTTGTCTTCTACCTATCAGTTTTGCTTGTTGCAATATTTTTTAAAAACTAGAGGAGATTTTCAAAGACACACATGGGAGTTATATATCTAATTTCCCTTTGTGTTTTTAAAAATCTCCCTCTAATTCTTCTCATTTCTGTGCAATAATTAAAAAAATATGATATCTTGTTGTATGATATGCTGTAACTTGCACCTATGCTGACATCATATATAATCACAGTATCTCATTAATGAACTTTTTGTAAAAAAGTCTGGAGAACTGGAAAACATACCGTCATTGTCACAGGTGTCTTACTGGTTGTTGATTAATCAGGTTTCTTTAGTTTTATCCTATGACTTGTGGTTGAAGTAGAATGGTTTGTTTATTTGTATAAAATGTCAAAGATCACTACTTTCAGAGAAATGGTGTAATCTCTGATAATCAGACAAGCCATTAATATGAGTTGTTTTTTGACATTGGGGTTATAATTCCTTTGAGGTTTAACAAATTCTTGTGAGGCATTTTAAATTGATGGGATTACCCGGAGCCATTTTGAGGGGTGAATCAAGAAAAAAGGTACTTTTGAATTGCCTACTGCTTTCTAGTTAAAAAAGAAGACAGTGCAGACATTTGAAAGCTAATTTTGTGTTAATTATAGCCTTTCTATCAGTCCATTTAAGTTTTTAAAGCATTATAACTTTATAGTAATATTGGTAAAGTATGAAATTACTAAAAATATTTTAGTCTCTTAAAAATTGTTTAAAGTGACTTGTATGTATTCTGCAAGGAATCCTTTGTGATAATATTAGAGGGAAGTTTTGCAGAAAATAGGGGTATCCTAACTACCTCAGCACACAGATGTCCCTCCCCTTGTTGTGCTCAGCCCTTCTGGATATAGCTGCTGAAGAGGCAGGAAGGTGGGGTTGCCTTTCTAAAGGCTTCTACACTAAATGTCTTGTTCTGGCGGCTCAGTTTCTCTTCATTCCTGAGACATGGAGAGCCTTTACTAAGCATTTCTGAGGTAATAGGGTGTGCATATGTATTCTTTCCTGGATAACCTTCCTAGAGGATTTACTGGGTGAGCCACAGATACCAACATGACAATGTCAGCCTTTTAAAGCCATTATCAAAAATTGGAAGGACAAGATCACGTCACACAAACTCTGAGCCTGCAGTAACTTAGGTATAATAATAAATAGATTTGATCATCAAGGGAAGACATTTCTATCTCAAGAAAGAACTGAAGACATAGGAAACTATATGGGGTGGCTCAGCTGCTGTTGCCCACAATTCTGTCACACACTCTCAGACTCCATCTGAGGCTATGCTTGTGCAGGTTCAAGCTAGGGCACATACTAGCCACCATGGTACCGATGTCGACCTTAATCATTGCTCCAGTACTGCAGGAGTTCCACTACTCAAGGCACCTATTTGTACTTTACTGTCTGGTTCTGCACATCTCTTGATGCCAAAGTCCTCTGGGTTACCAATGGCACCTCTTTCATCAAGACCCCCAGATTCACCAACTTCTACCATCCAGGGTTTACATTGATGGAGATTCTGACTCGCTGTTTGGGGATCTCCTGTTTATTCAATGAGAGGTTACTCTCCTCCACATATGGAGAGAAGAGGCAACCTGGACCTCTGATGACTTGGAGTGACTAACAGTGGCTACCTCCTCCCATGCCTTATGGTCCACTGTCGTAGCCTCATTGGGATCCATGGGCCTGATACAGTCAACAGTTCCCGAAGATTCTGAGTTCCCCCTGCAGGGAGTGTAGGCATTTTCGCTCTCCCATACCTTCTCCTCCTCCTCCTCACCACCCAGAACAGAGGGAAAAACAAGAGGCAAGGGCTGGTAAGGAGGTAACACCTCATATAAATATTTTATTGTCATTGCTGGATGAGGCTATAATGCCTCGACCACCACCCATGGCAGATGATTTCAGGCAGTTCCAGGAATTGATTAAGCAAATCAGTGATTATGCTTCAGATTCCACCTGAGGAAATTCAAGATTCCCATTAAAAACTTGGGCACATTTTATACATCTCAGCTTTCACGTGTGTTGCATTCCTGATTAATGAGACTCTTTTAGAGCCAGCCAGCACCATCTGGCTATGGCAACCCCGACCTGCAAATGTGCCAACAAGAAATACCATGTCCTAGCCAAGGATTTGGAATTTTTATTTTCATATCCACCTCCAAATTTCTTGCTTGTGTATGCAGTTAATGAGCATGGATGGCAACAAAACACAGAAGCTACTCCCTATAGTAAGAACTAGAAGCGCCTTGATCTTTCTATCACAAAAGCTATTTCTCTGCAACACTACAGTTCAGAATAGCAAATCATCAAGCACTCATGGCAAAGTATGACTACCTAAACTATAATAAATTTAACGACTTTATTGAACATTTGTCAGAAGACCACTGGGAACAATTCAAGGCTGTCATAAGTGAGGATCAGCTCTTGATGAAGACATCTCTACAGACTTCCCTGGATGCAGCTCATACTGCAGTCTGGTCCATATCCACTGCGATCATGATGCAATGTGCATCTTGGCTCCAGTTATCCAGTTTTCTGAGGGAAGTACAAACTACTGTAGAGGACATTCTCTTCAATTGTTTTCTGACTGACTTCACATGCTGAAGGATTCGAGAGCCACTCAGATTCCTAAGGATCTATATTCCTGCAAATAAGAAAAAATATAGCATGTCTCAAACAATGCAGAGTTCATGCCAGACCATTTTTCTGGTTTCTGTAGATCACCTGAGCCATTGGCTAAGAAACCGAGGTATTCAAAGAAGAAAACACCTAAATCTGCAACAACTTCATCATAGTCACCTGCATCGTTCAAACATTAGCTTTGATGGCTTGGCCAAGAGTCTAAACTACCTGCTTCACATGAATCTACTGCTGCACTATTCAACGCTCTTCCTTGCCCCTCCCCATACTCCTTTGGATTCTGCCTCTTCCATTTTTCATCTGCTTGAGAGAGAATAAAATCAGACATGGGTTTTGGAGGTTGTAAAATCTGGTTATTCCATCCATTTCACCTCTATCTATCTCACCCTTCCCTTTCCCTTTTCAGGGAGCCGTCTCATGATTAGTTACTGAGTCAGGCCATTACCTCCCTACTACACTTAAGGGCCAGAGAACCAGTTCCACTTCAGCACAAGTGGAAAAGGTTCTATTCTAAGTACTGTATGGTCCCCAAAAAGATTAGATCTGAGACATCTCAACTACTACATGAAACAACAGAAATTCAGGATGGTGTTCCTGGCAGCTATAATTCCCTCTCTAGATTCTGGGGATTTGTTTGCATCTCTTGATCGCCAAGACACACATTTCTGTGTTGCGATGGACTCCTCTCACAAAAGGTTTCTTTTGTATACAGTGAACCATAACCACTTTCAATACTGAGTGTTTCGTTTTGGCCTCTCCTCTGCCTGAAGGGTATTTTCAAAGGTCATGGCAGTTGTAGCTGCTCATCTAATTCATCTAGTCATAATTGTCTTCCCCTATCTTGATGACTGGCTACTCAGGGACTGATCTATCAGGAGGTCCTATCGGCAGTACAAATAAAAAGGGCCTTGTTTCACATCTTAGGCCTCCAGATCAATCTTGAAAAGTCTGTTTTGATCTCACTTCAACAGATAGATTTTTGATGGGAACCTCTCTAGATGATGTGATAGCCAGGCCTTACCCACCTGTAGACAGGTTTACTAATCTGCAGAATCTTATTGCAAAGATGCAGTTAAGCTTGAAAACTTCGGCAAAGAACTGTCTTTACCTGTTGGGCTATATGGCCAAGTGCATCCTTGTGACCCAGCATGCCAGATTTCATCTCCAGTGTTTCCAGGGATGGCTCAAGACTGTCTACATACCAAACAAGCACAGTCTCAATGAACAGGTCTCTATTCCCCATCAGGTTCTGGACTTGCTCAGTTGGTGGAAGAATCCCTCCATAGTCTCTGCAGGAGTCCCTTTCTTTTAAGCCTCTTTTACTGCCATTGTCACCTCAGATGCATCCCTCTTGAGATGGGGAGCGCATCTTGGTCCTCACGCCATCCAGGGCAAATGGTCATCCCAAGAGAATCTACTACATGTCAACTTTCTAGTCTTGAGGGCAGTTTGCTCCCAATTCCTCCCAGTGATCAGAGCCAAGTCAAGATTACTACAGACAATGTGGCTTGCATGTTCTACATCTGTCATCAGAGCAGAGCATGCTCCCCCTCACTTTGTGCCAAAGCAATAAAAATCTGGAATTGCTGCAGTCATATCAGCTTCTTATTGACTGGGTATACAGAACACCACAGCCAATAACCTCAGCAGACACTTTTCCCAGAGTTATGACTAGTTTTCAATAGCATATTTCTAACTTGGGGAATTCCAGATGTGGACCTTTTTGCCAATGCAACCAATATGTGGAGCAAGAAGTTTTCCACAAGAGGGAAACTCAGTCCTCAATCACTTGAAGCTGCTACCTCATTGCATGGACAAAGGGCCTTCTTTACACTTATCCCCCAGTGCTGTTGCTCTTGAACATTCTCAACAAGATCAAACAGCACAAAGACAAGGTCATTTTGATTGCATCAACTTGGCAGAGACAGTTTTGGTATCCTTACCTCATTCACTTGCTTCATGCTCTCCATTGCAACTTCCACTTAGCTCCCATCTATTTTCTCAGGAGACAGGTCAGACACTTCGCTGTAACCTGGAGATTCTGCAGCTTCAGAATTTCCCCCCTTCCTGGGGTTTTGATCTATTGACAAAGAAACTTACAATTAGAGCTGGTCAGAAACTTTTGGTTGGAATGTTTTTCTGTTGGAAAATGCCAATTTGTCAAAAGCAAAATATTTAGCAGACCTGGGTTTGATTTTGACAAAATCTAATTTTGAGAAAAAAATAAAAGCATTTTGAAAAGGTCAAAACATTTCCTTTAGACATTTTTGGAATGTTCCTCTTTTTTTATTTCACAATGACTTTGTTTGAAATATTATATTATAAAAAATTTAAACATTTTTTAAAAGTTAAAATTGAAACAAAACATGAAATACAACCTAGAATACCCAAGGCGCTGACTGAGGAGATATCTGAGCCATTAGCGATTATCTTTGAAAAGTCATGGAAGATGGGAGAGATTCCAGAGGACTGGAAAAGGGAAAATATAGTGCCAATCTATAAAAAGGCAAATAAGGACAACTCAGGGAATTACAGAGCAGTCAGCTTAACTTCAGTACCCAGAAAAATAATGGATCAAATAATTAAGCAATCAATTTGCAAACACTTAGAAGATAATAAGGCGATAAGTAACAGTCAGCATGGATTTGTCAAGAGGGGAAGTGATAGATGTGGTATATGTTGACTTTAGTAACGCTTTTGATATTGCATCGCATGACCTTCTCATAAACAAACTAGGGAAATACAGTCTAGATGGAGCTACTGTGGGGTGTGTGCATAACTAGTTGGAAAACCATTCTCAGAGAGTAGTTATCAGTGGTTCACAGTCAAGCTGGAAGGACATATCAAGTGGGATCCGTAGGGATTAGTTTTGATTCTATTCAATATCTTCATCAATGATTTAGATAATGGCATAGAGAGTACACTTATAAAGTTTGCGGCAACACCAAGCTGAGAGGGGTTGAAATGCTTTGGAGGATAAGACTAAAATTCAAAATGATCTGCACAAACTGGAGAAATTGTCTGAAGTAAATAGGATGAATTCAATAAGGACAAATGCAAAGTACTCCACTTAAGAAGGAACGATCAGTTGCACACACACAAAATGGGAAATGGCTGCCTGGAGAGGAGTACTTCAGAAAGGGATCTTGGGGGTCACAGTGGGTCACAAGCTAAATATGAGTCAACAGTGTAACACTGTTGCAACCACGCCCCCAAAGTATTAACAGGAGTGTTGTAAGCAAGACACGAGAAGTAATTCTTCCGCTCCACTCCATGCTGATTAGACCTTAAGTGGAGTATTGTGTCCAGTTATGGGTGCCGCATTTCAGGAAAGATGTGGACAAATTGGAGAAAGTTCAGAGAAGAGCAACAAAAATGACTAAAGGTCTAGAAAACATGAGTGACTGAAAAAATTGGGTTTGTTTAGTCTGGAGAAGAGAAGACTGGGAGGGGACATGATAACAGTTTTCAAGTACATAAAAGGTTGTTAAAAGGAGGAGGGACAAAAAATGTTCTCCTTAACCTCTGAGGATAGGACAAGAAGCAATGGGCTTAAATTGCAGCAAGGGAGGCTTAGGTTGCATGTTAGGAAAAACATCCTAACTGTCAGGGTGGTTAAGCACTGGAATAAATTGCCTAGGGAGGTTGTGGCATCTCGGTCATTGGAGATTTTTAAGAGCAGGTTAGACAAACACCTGTCAGGGATGGTCAAGATAATACTTAGTCCTGCCATGAGTGCAGGGGACTGGACTAGATGACCTCTCAAGATCCCTTCTAGTCCTACGATTTTATGATTTCAATTTGATTGAAACAAAACATTTTGATTGATCCAAAATATATTTTATTTATTTTAATTTTACTGGAAACTTTGATCGTTTTGGTCTCTTATTCTGTTTAAGAACAGACAAAGTTTCAAAATTGTGGAATTTACCACAAAATAGAAAATCCAATTCCCATCCAGCTCTTATTACAATCAATTAAACTTTCTGCATGGATTTGATTTTTCCTGGAGTTCCTCCCTGCTTACACCAGACTCAAGACCATCACAGCTGCAGACCCATGATCCTTCCGTGAGGTCATCCCACATCTGATGCCTGATTCCTTCCTTGTTATTCCTTCCAGACTTGATGTTGCTGGCAGATTGGTTTTGTGTGTGTTTTGTTTTTGTTTTGGCAACGGGATGGGACAAGACAAAGGAGTTTCAAACCAATTAAGCTCTTGACTTGGTACAATTTTGGGTTTGTCCCTTCCATCACAAGTATAAACTAGCTAGAGCTGAGAATTTTGGGTTTGTCCCTTCCATCACAAGTATAAACTAGCTAGAGCTGAGATCCATCAGACTAGACCTAACAAATTACAAACATCCTAAAAGACAAATGTGTTAGCCAGCACAATTGCTATAATTACTATGACATATAAACTAACAGGGTATCATGAAATCATCAAGTCTTCTCATTGAAGCAATATAAATTTTAACATAGATGAAGGGGAACCTGCTATCAGTAAGGACAACCAAACCGTCTGGCCAACCAGAAAACAAATAGACTGGGAGAAATTAGTCTATATCCAAAGATGTTTACCCACATATTCAGGCTGAGTATAAATCTTTTTGCTGCTTCCTTCACTATATATTTAAGATCCAGCCTTTCCTATCCATTCACATAGCTAAATCTGTCAAGGCCCTTATAGTCTTGTGTGTTGACTCTGCAGCCTCCTCTTTTCTGGCTTTGACAAATGACATCTTGATGAATTTATAGCTATTTAAAATGTTGCTGTAAAGTCTGTTTTCTTGGCTTGTTGCCTTGACTTTCCTCTTTGCATTTGTCCCCTGGTTCCTCCTTTTGTAAACATAAACTACTTGTTTTAACTTTCAAGGCCTTTTGTGACCTATCCTCACCATAGCTATCGCCTCTCGTATGCTGTTGAGCTGTTGACTCCTGCCTCTGCGCCACCAATGATACCAACCTTTATTGCCAATATGTCAACCTTTCTAACAAGCATATTTTCATCTTCTCATATGCTATCTAAGGTATGACACTCCCTGTAAAAATCTGCAAAGTTATCATATTGTCGTCTTTCCAGTCCCTCCTTACAACTCACTTTTTCTGTGACGTCTACAAAATACTCTTTGATAGCTAAGATGCTGGTGTGCTGTGACAGCTGCTTATCATAGAGTGATAATAATCATCTCAATAAATGGCATAACGGGGCCCCAATCCCTGATTGGGTCTCTAGATGCTACTGGGTACTAATATTTAATAATAATAATTTATGAAGATTATGGGAATACTGGGCTAGTACAAAGTGGAGCTATTTATTTTGGCAAAGAATCATAAGGCATAAACCAAATAGAAAGATCCTGCAGCAGTGGTAATTGATGTTCTTTTTCAGGCTTGGAGGTCAGAATTGCTCTATCCCTTTCCTTCCGATCCACTCTTGTGTCCAGAGTCCAAATTAAGAATGAAGAAAGACAAAGTAATCCTTACAGTTCTTCATCGGATCAGTAGACCACAGTAGTCCATCTTGTTCTACATTTCCATCTGCATTCACAGATAGATTTCTTCCTCCAGGGGCCATAGCTACATCTGTATTCAGGGTATCTGAAATTGACAGCTGGGTGTTAAGTGACAGTATTTAAGAGGGGGGGAAACCCTGAGGAGTTGACGAGAAACCTTAATGGCCTTACGCAGAAAATCAATTTAGTTACTGACTCAGAAATTTGGAAGAGATTAGCCAATTGGTGAAGGAAAAGAAAGATCAAAGCTCTTGTTAGCTGAAATAGCCTATTCTAGGGTCTGTGATAACTCAGCCTTTAAATTAGACTAAAGGTTAACCTTACAAAAGGCCATATTAGTAGCAATAGACAGCAGTGGCTGGAGCCCCAGGCCCTTTAAATTGCCTCCAGAGCCCCACAACTGGAGCCCTGGGGTAGCGGCGGCCCTTTAAATAGCCGCCGGAGCCCTGCCGCTGCTACTCCAGGGCTCTGGGGGCTATTTAAAGGGCCGTGGCGGTAGAAGCAGGGGAGCTGCAGGCCCTTTAAATAGCCCCCAAAGCCCTGGGGTAGCGGGGCTCCAGGGGCTATTTAAAGGGCTTGGGCTCCAGCTGCCTCTGCCACTCCGGTCATTTAAGTAGCCGCTGGAGCCCCGCTGCTTCCCCAGGGCTCCGGCGGCTAATTAAAGGACCGGGGCAGTAGAAGCAAGGGAGCCCAGGGCCCTTTAAATGGCCCCTGGAGCCCCGGGCTGCTGCTGCTACCCGGCGGGAGGTGGGGGGGCAATTACCTTACAGCGTGGGTTGGGGCTGGCTCTGGCTCTGACCCCCTCAACCCTACCCCTTCCACCCTAGGCCCCGCCCCTTCCGGGGGCCAGAGCTGGCCCCAGTATACCGGTAAATTGCTCGACTTACTTTCACCCCTGGCTGTGACTGAGGGTGGAAACTTAGTTCTAGCATTATAATTTCCTTTTTTGTAACAATCCTGTCTGCTTGTGCAGTCCTACCCTAATCCTCTCATTAAACATAAATACCAAGACATATAATCTTTGGCTTTTGGACAAGGGGAGAAGAAATTCAGGTCTATTTGTCATGCATAATAGCACTGAACTGCTTCATTACATGTTCAAGTTACAATTGATACTGAGTTAATCCCATTAGTATTTAGTATGTTTCACAGTTTTGGAAATGATCATGTGGGAGGCTTTTGGAGTAGGTGAGCTACTATTTAAAGGTTTCACTCTACCTTCAAGGTAAGCAATATAAGCTTCAATATAAGGGAAGAGTAACCACAGAATGAAGACTGTTAGATGGAACCATAACGAGAAAAGAAATTTAAAGATAAGAACAAATTTTCTATTAGCAATAAATGTATTAATCCCCACAAAATAACAAAACATCAGATTATCAGGGATAAAGAACTTCAAGAAAAGAAATAAAACTGTGACCTCAATGTTGTCAAGGTTTGTTGAAGTTTTATTAGCTTCATTGCTGCACCTGGATTTGTAAATATTTGGCTATGGGCCAGGAATGATTTTTTCATGTGTGGCTGTGCAAGAAATTGTTGCTCTGTTTTTTATTTACGGTCCTTAATATGTTATCCATGCCTTTGCCATCTCAAGATCTAGACTATTATCGTGCACTCTATCAGTATACAGCCGCCTCTCTTTTAGAGCACATTATACAATAGTCTGCACTGGCTGCTAACTTGATTCTGGGTGCAATTCAAGGTAGTGTCTATTTTCTGCAAAATCCTATGGTGATCTAGGACCCAGTTGTCTTGAACTTCTCTCCTTATGTTCTGTCAGAGTAAATGTGATCTGCATGGCCATTTCTGCTGTCCCTTTCAAGGGTGAGATGCCTGTGCGCTGTTATCAGGTCATTCTTGGTCTAGGGGGTCATTAGCTTTGGCATTTACTTCCACTGGTAGTCTGTCAGACCAAAGTCACTCCCCTCACTAGGGCATAATGACAGGGATAGAGCACATGTACCCTTTTGAGTAGCGGAATTATTTTAAATTTTAATTATGTGAATAGTGCTCTAATACAAATGATGATGGGCCTCTTTATAAATCTGTGTATTAAATATCTGCATTCTGGGGCCCGCAGAAGTTGTCACTGTCCCCATAGGCGCCGACTTCGGCTGTTCCCGATGGGTTCTCAACCCCCCTGGCCCCGTCCCTGCACCACCCTCGCCCCACCCCCATTCCACCTCTTCCCCCAAATCCCCAGCCCGGCTCTGCCTCTTCTCCACCTCCCCTTAACACGTGCATCCCTGCTCCTCCCCCATCCCTTCTGGAAAGTCCTAAGCACCACCAAACAGCTGTTTGGGGAGCTTGACTGCTGGTGGGTGCATAGCACCCACTAATTTTTCCCCGTGGGTGCTCCAGCCCCGGAGCACCCATGGAGTCAGCACCTATGACTGTCCCTGCAAATATTGTTAAATGATGTATAAAAATGTCCTAATGTATTTCTAGTTAAATACACAGAAGTTTATATATTTAAACACAAATGCTTGAAAAACTTTTATTCATTTTTTTATTGCACTGTTACAATTTTAAAAAGAGGAAATTTTCCATCAGTGATGCATCCAAAATTGTTGAGACTTTAACTAATTTCAGAGGCTCTTCAAGGCAGGGAACACATCTCATTTCCTTTGAAGTTTGTGCTTTGATATAAATGATCATTACTACTAATAATCAGTCCTAAGTGTTGTTAAAGATGCCATTGTTTCAATACAATAAATCTTAGCTCTCAGCTCAGAGTTAATTTTGAAGAATGAATTGTATTCAATCTCTCAAGTGATTTTGTGAAAATTTCAATATGGTCTGGGTAAGGTTGTCTTTTGTAGAAATATAAAATTATCTTAAAGATAGAATTTTATGGTTAGTTAATATAGTGAGATAATGAAACCAAAGTAGAATCTTTAAATTCACCAAAATATTTGACAGAAGACAATTTTAATGTGTATAATGGATTTACAAACATGTACAGCAGGATTACAGATAAATAGTCCCTGACAATATCTACTATTAGGAGAAGGAATGCAATTTTTTTTGGCAAGGCACTATAACACCTCTTGTAATTTTATTGTAAAATGATCGAGATAGTCCCCATTGGGGATATACAGCTTCATTATAGATCATATGACTAGTGCCTCTATGTACTTAAAATATGTATGGGAGAGAGACTTCAAATTTTAAAATGCAGGTAGGTAAGAATTGGGATGGGATTATAAGAAAATTGGAAGTTTAATGAGTCCACAATAATATTAATTAAAAATACGTGAAATTCAAAATTGTCCATAAACAACACTAGTTCACAGTACTTATAGGTGTCAGACTACCATAAATCTTGATATGTGAATAGTCTCCCATCTTTTGAATGTGTTAGGAAATGCTTGGGTGACATTTAACATATCTATAGATACTTACATTAAGGAATATATTTCCCCCAAATCTGCTTTTGCTATACTAGATAACGTTTCAAAACTCAGAGCTCCCTCATGAAGTAGTAAAATGGATCCCTATTAAGCTTGATGGTAGCAAAATACAAATCCAATTAAGGCACTGAAAAGATAAAGAAAGACCATCTGCGAAGGAGTTTGTCATAGATCTAATTGTGAAATTCCTCAAGGGCTTCTTTTCCATGGGTCCAGATGATGAAGATGTCAACAATGTAGCGCAGTAGAGTAGTGTGTACCTGCATGGCCCCACAATATGCCAACATTTTTATGGCTGACTTAGAACAACGCTTCCTCAGCTCTCGTCCCCTAATGCCCCTACTCTACTTGCGCTGTATTGATGACATCTTCATCATCTGGACCCATGGAAAAGAAGCCCTTGAGGAATTCCACCATGATTTCAACAATTTCCATCCCACCATCAACCTCAGCCTGGACCAGTCCACACAAGAGATCCACTTCCTGGACACTACGGTGCTAATAAGCGATTGTCATATAAACACCACCCTATACCCGAAACCTACTGACCGCTATTCCTACCTACATGCCTCCAGCTTTCATCCAGACCACACCACACGATCCATTGTCTACAGCCAAGCTCTACGATACAACCTCATTTCCTCCAACCCCTCAGACAGAGACAAGATCTCTATCAAGCATTCTTACAACTACAATACCCACCTGCTGAAGTGAAGAAACAGATTGACAGAGCCAGAAGAGTACCCAGAAGTCACCTACTACAGGACAGGCCCAACAAAGAAAATAACAGAACGCCACTAGCCATCACCTTCAGCCCCCAACTAAAACCTCTCCAACGCATCATCAAGGATCTACAACCTATCCTGAAGGACGACCCATCACTCTCACAGATCTTGGGAGACAGGCCAGTCCTTGCCTACGGACAGCCCCCCAGCCTGAAGCAAATACTCACTAGCAAACACACACCACACAACAGAACCACTAATCCAGGAACCTATCCTTGTAACAAAGCCCATTGCCAACTGTGTCCACATATCTATTCAGGGGACGCCATCATAGGGCCTAATCACATCAGCCACCCTATGAGAGGCTCGTTCACTTGCACATCTACCAATGTGATATATGCCATCATGTGCCAGCAATGCCCCTCTGCCATGTACATTGGTCAAACTGGACAGTCTCTACGTAAAAGAATAAATGGACACAAATCAGACTTCAAGAATTATAACATTCAAAAACCAGTCAGAGAACACTTCAATCTCTTTGGTCACTCGATTACAGACCTAAAAGTTGCAATTCTTCAACAAAAAAATTTCAAAAACAGACTCCAATGAGAGTCTGCTGAATTGGAATTAATTTGCAAACTGGATACAATTAACTTAGGCTTGAATAGAGACTGGGAGTGGATGGGTCATTACACAAAGTGAAATTATTTCTCCATGTTTATTCCACCCCCCTCTTCCCCCCACTGTTCCTCAGACGTTCTTGTCAACTGCTGGAAATGGCCCACCTTGATTATCACTACAAAAGACTTCCCCCCCCACCCCCTCCCGCTCTCCTGCTGGTAATAGCTCACCTTAAATGATCACTCTCGTTACAGTGTGTATGGTAACACCCATTGTTTCATGTTCTCTACGTATATAAATCTCCCCACTGTATTTTCCACTGAATGCATCCGATGAAGTGAGCTGGAGCTCACGAAAGCTTATGCTCAAATAAATTTGTTAGTCTTTAAGGTGCCACAAATAGTACTCCTTTTCATAACCATAAGTAACAAAACAAAAGGGAATGGGTCTGGTTCTTCTAAGGTAAATAAAAAGGAGGGTATGAATGCACTTCTCTTTTATTTGATTGTAGCTGTATATTCCACCATATATATATGCTGGGAGTGCTTCGGCCAGTGATGTGGGTGACATGTCTGTTGTGATTTGTGAAAGCCAGCAGTGAGAGTATATGTGAAAGTTTGACTTTTCTCTAGTTTGTCAGAGAGATGATATTAGTGTGTGTAGTAATGTGTTCTTCGAATAGTGTCCCTTGGGGTGCTCCACTTCAGGTAAGCCTGTGCATGTTGAGCTGTGGATTGGAGATTTTCAGTTAGCAGTGTGCATTCAGCCTGCATATGTGTCTTATGCTATCTCGTGCTGGATACTGAGGCAATATAGGGGTGGTGGGCAAACCGTCCTCAGTTCCTTCTCAAGTGCATGAAACAGAGGCCTTTTCTAATATTTCTAGAGTGGTTAAGACAGTTTGCATAGTTAGTTGGTAGTATAGTTTTAATGAGTTAGATAAGTAGTGAGAGGATTGTTTTACTCCTCTCTTTCCCCTTGGAAAGACTTTTTTTTTTTCCTGGCAGGGCATGCGTAGCTTGCCAGGTTTCAAACATTAACTCTGAGGCTGAGAGGCTATACCTGTGAGCTATGGCCACTCTAAGTGTGTCTGTTGCTTGTGGGAGTCTCACATCTCCCAGACATGCAACTTCTGCCTGGCCCTAAAGTCCAGAGCAAGGAAAAAACAGGGATATTAAGCTCAGACTGCTAATGATTTAACTCTCCCTTTGGCCAGCTTGGGTCAGGTCAGGTGAGGAGATCAACCCCCATATTTCTGTCTCCAAACAGATCCAGTGCCCCTTCTACCGTGGCACAGGCTATCCCTAATAATGGGAAGACTTTGGAGCCTTCAGGAAAGGCTTCTGAGAAGAACAGCATGGACTCTCACCTTAAGGAACCAGAACTGAAAAAACCCAGGTCCCCAGAGAGATCTAATGTCTCCGAAGTTTGACCTCTTGACTAGGGGCCATTAAGTCGAAGGACTCCTTCTTGGGTACTGGGAGGCAGTGCTTAATTTGTGCCAGGACTTGCCAGGGTTGAGCCCTAGGCTTGGCAATTCATAGCCCCAGCACCTCTGAGGTTGCTGCATCAGTTATGAATGTAAAAAAAATGGCTTGAGCCCTGGCACTTCTTTCATTACAAATTAAGCATTGTCAACAGGGCTATAAAGTCGTGGACCACAAAGGAGAGACACAGCTCTGATAGGGCCTCGGTACCTTCTAACAGCAAGAAAGGCAAGCATAGACACTTGGGATTTGCACCATCGAGTTCAGCCAAGCCATTGGTACCCATGCATGCGGCACCCTTGGTACCGAGCAAGCAATAGTGCCAGAGACCATTGGCATCTACTTTGATATGCCCACCATTGGCAATACTGTTGGCTTTAGTGGTCATGGCCCCAGCTACTGTGTCGGTACTGAGCCGCTACTCTGTATCACAGGAGTTCAGATATACAAAGGATCTCTCAATAGTGGATGAACCAGAGTATCTGCTTGGGTACCAAGGGTCTCTTGGTACTGAGACCCTGATTTTTCACCATTTTCTCTGTGTGTTCCTCCATTGGATGAGATGGAGGAGGATGAAGGAGATTTCCAGTCGGCCTTCTCTATTTCTTTTCAAGATTCTCCAACATACCCCTTCAGGAACCCAGTCTCTGAAAGTCATAGGGAGGATCAGGCTCATTATCAAGGATGGTGGGAACCAACCCTACATATCACCTCCACTTCCTTTTGGGGCCACCCAATAGCCATACTGGGACCACAGGCTGCATATCAACAACAATTTGCCAGACCTTCTTATAGGGAGGTTAGAGATGTACATTTCTCTTTTTCCCAACCAGCCTACCAACAGGAGGACATGTTTGAGGAGCAGGAAGCTAGAGCAGATAAGAAGGCCACCCCTCAAACACCTATTTCATCCTTGTCTCTGTATGAGCTGGTTATGCCTCAGCTACCATCCAGAGTTGCTGGTTTTCAGTGATTTCAAGACCTCATAAAGAGGGTAGTTGACACTCTTCAAATTCCTCTCAAAGAGGTCAAAGATTCAGAACACTAAGTGTTGGATATCTTTCAGTCAACAACACCCTCCAGGGTGGTACGACCCATCAACCCACACTACCTACCTGAAGAAATGGAAGAGATTCTTCCATTAGGGGTTGTGTCACTGCCTTCTGCCTGATTCAGTCACACTTTCAGTCATCCTCGGTTATCTGTCAAATCTAAAGAATTCAGGGTTACCAATTAGTTTGATTAAGGTCCATTTGGCCACAATATTAGCCTTTCATCCTGTGGTGGAAGGATTCTCCATATTTGCTCATTTGGTATTGTCTAGGTTTAGGGGAATTTCTATCCTCAGATTAGAAACCCTACCCTGATCTGGGATCTCAGACTGGTACTCAATTACCTTATGAAACCTCCATTCAAACCAACGGCAAGCTATTCTCTGTTGTGTTCATCTGTGAAGGTGGACTTTCTAATAGCCATCACATTGGCCTGTAGGGTCAGAGAGATTGGAGCCTTGATGGCAGATCCCCCCTCTTATGGTGTTCTTTAAGGACAAAGTTTCTTTACATCCACACCCTAAATTCTTAGCTAAGGTTCTATTGGGGTTCCACCTTTAATCAATCCATTCATCTACCAATGTTTTTTCAGACGCTACATTGTTCTCTACAGGAATCCTGTTTATATACCCTGGATGTCAAAAGGACATTGGTTTTCTACGTAGATAGGACTAAGCAATTTAGAAAGTCACCTTGGCTCTTCATTTCCTTCATGGGTAGATCCATGGGGGTCCTTGATCTCCACTCAGAGACTATTGAGATGGATACCTGGATGTATCATCACTGGTTATGAAGCTATCCCCAGAATGAGATTGAACATTCAACCAGATTGCAGGCAACATCTACAGCATTACTGAAGAATGTACCAGTGTCTGAAATATGTAGGGCCACTACATGGACTTCAATACATACATTTTCAAAACATTATTGTCCTGATCTATGCTGTCAGATCCAATTCAGCACTTAGTTCTGCAGTACTATCATCCGTTCTGGACTCTATTCCGAAGCTCCCTTGTCCATCTGCTTGGAAGTCACCTGAAGTGGAGCGCCCACAAGGACACTACTTAAAGAAGAGATTACTTGCTTTGTGCAGTAACTGCGGTTCTTCAAGATATGTCCCCCAATGGGTGCTCCACTACCCACCCTCTTTCCCCTCTGTTTTGGACCATTAGGGGACATTTAGTTGGAGAAGGGACTGAGGGTGGATCGCCTGCTTGCCCCTAGAGAGCCAGTATGCATCCGATGAAGTGAGCTGTAGCTCACGAAAGCTTATGCTCAAATAAATTGGTTAGTCTCTAAGGTGCCACAAGTACTCCTTTTCTTTTTACTCTGACTTCAGTGTGCATTTTATAAGAACCTAAGCTGCTCAACTTATATTAATATTATTGGTGTTTCATGGCCAAGACATCACATAATGAAAATATATTTCCTAGATAGGGTAATATCACTTAAACAGCAAAGTAAAAGGACTATATCTTGGGAAAAGAAATAGAAAATAGATTAGGTGATTTGTATGGGGAATTTAAAGTCCTTAAGTAGTAAACACTGAAATGTATAGTATTGTTTTAGCTATATATATATATATATATATATATATACACACACACACACTCACATTGCTGTATTCTTTGTATAATTTGGAATTTGTACATATAACAGTTCTTTCTGTTTCATTGCCATATAATGTAACATACATCTTGTCATTTCTGGTTAGCTAAAAAAGTCTCTACATATTTATGTAATTGAATAACCTTGGCTTGCATTTTCAACCTAAGTTTTTCATTTGCTCAAGTGTAAGTTTGCCATGATAGTTTGAACTATGCGTGCCATCTGGCATGACAAGATTCATAAATAATCCGATATTTGTTGGGCAGGTGAAAAAAATCGGCATTATTGTAAAGTAAGCTGATTAAGTACTTTGTCTCATCCATCTGCTCGTTTTTAAAAACAGGCACATCCAGGCGTATGGCTACTTTTGAACATGTCAGGTTTAGTGATTGTTGTTGTTTGACAATAGGGAAAATAGCAGACATGTTGCATGAATAACTTCCATAGCTTGGTTCAACTGGTCAGAGAAGCGTTAGAGGGGGTGAGGAGGTGAGGGAGCTTTTGTGCTGTTGCGTTTCTCTTACATTTTTGATCTCATAGCAGTAACACTAGCACCTGATCCTGCAACATTTATGTGAGGAGTCCCTACTTACGCAAGTACACCAACTGAATAGTTAATGGGTCTCTTTGAGAAAGAAGTATTCACACAAGTAAAGGCTGTAGGACTAGGCCCTAAGTTCAGTTGATTGGTTTTCTATATTTTTTTACTTCAAGCTACTTTAAGGTCTAAGGGTTTGATTCTGACCTTTGGAAACAAAAATGACCAAATGGACAAATTAGGGGCCAAATTCCAGCCTCAGTTATATTTTTGCTGCCCTGCTGAGGAAACTGATTATAACACTTGTGTAATTAAGAGAAAAATTTGGCCTCTGATATTGCGGTATATTGAAATTGTAGCACAGTTTATACCGTATACTGTTTTCTGTAGTTTGGCCTGTCTATAGGCCAGAGTAATAAAACTCACTTCAAATGAGTTATTCCGGGTATAAATCAGTGTAACTAAGATCAGAGTCTGGACCTGAAGTCCAAATCTGCACTGTGATCTGGGCTTCCCTATCAGTTATGTTCATTATCTCATATACATGTCCAAGTCTTTCTTAGTAATTTTTGCCTATCATGTGCCTCTTTGGCTGTCCAGTCCAAAATGGGTTTCCTAGTAATTTCTTTACTATTCATAACATGAACTAGAATAGTAACTGTTACTAGCATTATGAAGAATAAACACTATTTTAATTAAACTGTGCATGCACCAAACAGAAAAGGAGTACTTGTGGCACCTTAGAGACTAACCAATTTATTTGAGCATAAGCTTTCGTGAGCTACAGCTCACTTCATCGGATGCATACTGTGGAAAGTATAGAAGATCTTATTATATACACACAAAAAGCATGAAAAAATACCTCTTCCCACCCCACTCTCCTGCTGGTAATAGCTTATCTAAAGCAATCACTCTCCTTACAATGTGTATGATAATCAAGTTGGGCCATTTCCAGCACAAATCCAGGTTTTCTCACCCTCCCCCCCCAACCCAAACTCACTCTCCTGCTGGTAATAGCTTATGCAAAGTGACCACTCTCCTTACATTGTGTATGATAATCAAGGTGGGCCATTTCCAGCACAAATCCAGGGTTTAACAAGAACGTCTGGGGGGGAGGGTAGGAAAAAACAAGGGGAAATAGGCTACCTTGCATAATGACTAAGCCACTCCCAGTCTCTATTCAAGCCTAAGTTAATTGTATCCAATTTGCAAATGAATTCCAATTCAGCAGTTTCTCGCTGGAGTCTGGATTTGAAGTTTTTTTGTTGTAAAATAGCGACTTTCATGTCTGTAATCGCGTGACCAGAGAGATTGAAGTGTTCTCCGACTGGTTTATGAATGTTATAATTCTTGACATCTGATTTGTGTCCATTTACTCTTTTACGTAGAGACTGTCCAGTTTGACCAATGTACATGGCAGAGGGGCATTGCTGGCACATGATGGCATATATCACATTGGTGGATGTGCAGGTGAACGAGCCTCTGATAGTGTGGCTGATGTTATTAGCCCCTGTGATGGTGTCCCCTGAATAGATATGTGGGCACAGTTGGCAACGGGCTTTGTTGCAAGGATAGGTTCCTGGGTTAGTGGTTCTGTTGTGTGGTTTGTGGTTGCTGGTGAGTATTTGCTTCAGGTTGGGGGGCTGTCTGTAGGCAAGGACTGGCCTGTCTCCCAAGATTTGTGAGAGTGTTGGGTCATCCTTCAGGATAGGTTGTAGATCCTTAATAATGCATTGGAGGGGTTTTAGTTGGGGGCTGAAGGTGACGGCTAGTGGCGTTCTCTTATTTTCTTTGTTAGGCCTGTCCTGTAGTAGATGACTTCTGGGAACTCTTCTGGCTCTATCAATCTGTTTCTTCACTTCCGCAGGTGGGTATTGTAGTTGTAAGAATGCTTGATAGAGATCTTGTAGGTGTCTGTCTCTGTCTGAGGGGTTGGAGCAAATGCGGTTGTATCGCAGAGCTTGGCTGTAGACAACGGATCGTGTGGTGTGGTCAGGGTGAAAGCTGGAGGCACGTAGGTAGGAATAGCGGTCAGTAGGTTTCCGGTATAGGGTGGTGTTTATGTGACCATCGTTTATTAGCACTGTAGTGTCCAGGAAGTGGATCTCTTGTGTGGACTGGACCAGGCTGAGGTTGATGGTGGGATGGAAATTGTTGAAATCATGGTGGAATTCCTCAAGGGCTTCTTTTCCATGGGTCCAGATGATCAAGATGTCATCAGTATAGCGCAAGTAGAGTAGGGGCGTTAGGGGACGAGAGATGAGGAAGCGTTGTTCTAAATCAGCCATAAAAATGTTGGCATACTGTGGGGCCATGCGGGTACCCATAGCAGTGCCGCTGATCTGAAGGTATACATTGTCCCCGAATGTAAAATAGTTATGGGTAAGGACAAAGTCACAAAGTTCAGCCACCAGGTTAGCCGTGACATTATCAGGGATAGTGTTCGTGACAGCTTGTAGTCCATCTTTGTGTGGAATGTTGGTGTAGAGGGCTTTTACATCCATAGTGGCCAGGATGGTGTTATCAGGAAGATCACCGATGGATTGTAGTTTCCTCAGGAAGTCAGTGGTGTCTCGAAGGTAGCTGGGAGTGCTGGTAGCGTAGGGCCTGAGGAGGGAGTCTACGTAGCCAGACAATCCTGCTGTCAGGGTGCCAATGCCTGAGATGATGGGGCGCCCAGGATTTCCAGGTTTATGGACCTTGGGTAGTAGATAGAATATCCCAGGTCGGGATTCCAGGGGTGTGTCTGTGCGGATTTGATCTTGTGCTTTTTCAGGGAGTTTCTTGAGCAAATGCTGTAGTTGCTTTTGGTAACTCTCAGTGGGATCAGAGGGTAATGGCTTGTAGAAAGTGGTGTTGGAGAGCTGCCGAGCAGCCTCTTGTTCATATTCCGACCTATTCATGATGACAACAGCACCTCCTTTGTCAGCCTTTTTGATTATGATGTCAGAGTTGTTTCTGAGGCTGTGGATGGCATTGTGTTCCGCACGACTGAGGTTATGGGGCAAGTGATGCTGCTTTTCCACAATTTCAGCCTGTGCATGTCGGCGGAAGCACTCTATGTAGAAGTCCAGTCTGCTGTTTCGACCTTCAGGAGGAGTCCACCTAGAATCCTTCTTTTTGTAATGTTGGTAGGGAGGTCTAAATGGCCCACCTTGATTATCATACACAATGTAAGGAGAGTGGTCACTGCATAAGCTATTACCAGCAGGAGAGTGAGTTTGTGTGTGTGTGGGAAGGGGGGGGGTGAGAAAACCTGGATTTGTGCTGGAAATGGCCCACCTTGATTATCATACACATTGTAAGGAGAGTGGTCACTTTAGATAAGCTATTACCAGCAGGAGAGTGAGTTTGGGTTGGGGGGGGAGGGTGAGAAAACCTGGATTTGTGCTGGAAATGGCCCAACTTGATTATCATACACATTGTAAGGAGAGTGATCGCTTTAGATAAGCTATTACCAGCAGGAGAGTGGGGTGGGAGGAGGTATTTTTTCATGCTTTTTGTGTGTATATAATAAGATCTTCTATACTTTCCACAGTATGCATCCGATGAAGTGAGCTGTAGCTCACGAAAGCTTATGCTCAAATAAATTGGTTAGTCTCTAAGGTGCCACAAGTACTCCTTTTCTTTTTGCGAATACAGACTAACACGGCTGTTACTCTGAAACCATACACCAAACGGCGTAGATAATGTATGTGCAACCAAGAAATATATATAGTACGTACAATACTTGCTCCATTATTAATACCTTGTTTTTATTTCTGAAACAAATACAAAAGCCTCAGTCCAGCAAAGCACTTAAGGACATGGTTAACTTTAAGGAGGGCCGGCTCCAGACACCAGCTTTTTTTTTGCGGATACAGACTAACACGGCTGCTACTCTGAAACAGGTGCTTGGGGCGGCATTCAGAATGGGGCAGCAGTCCGTGTCCTGCGGCGGCAATTCGGCAACTGTTGCAGTGAAGACAAACTCTCTATAGACCTTTAGTTTGGTCTGGCATGGTGATTCTCAAGTTTCTATTAATAACTAAGAAAACTGAACAGAAGATTGATTTCAGACTAACAAAATTGCTACTCAGCAATGTGTCATTTATAAAGTAACAGTACAGAAAAGGAGGTACTTCTGTCAGAATTCCACCACTTCCTATATTTTTCACAGATACCAGCTAATATAAAGTATGTGTATTCATAGAATGTATTTTCATTGTTTTATGTTATCATGGACATACCAAATTATATTTTTGTTTGTGGTGATGTTATTGCCGAGTAAGAGTCTAAGTGGTAACTATTAATTATCTGAGGCTGCATGAGATGTACCATATGTAATTTTGAGCAGAGGAGATCCCACTTTTGAATCTGGAGAAGGCAGAAAAAACTATTCACTTGAAAAGTGTCAATTTTCTTACTTCTAGAATACGTAACATTGTGCATAGCTATTAGATGGAGACTTGCTTTTGAATTGCATAATCTTTATAATTAGGCAAGGTTACTTTTTAAGCATTTCCTGGGGACATTTTTAAGGATGGAAATTTCAAATATATACCATGTTTTATAAATTCATTTTCTTCATCTCGGACATTAACTTAAATTAATTACTGAACAAAATAAACGTATTTTAAACAGAAAATAGCAGTGAGGTTTCAACCATTAGGATAGACCTTCTTAAGGAACTGTTTATAAAGAAAAAGGTAAAATCTCTTAGAAGGAATAGAAAGTCAGGACGCACTCTCCTTTATCTTTATTTACAAACACCATGTGAGAAAGTACCTAGATAAAATCTGTGGCTATTTTTTATGTGCCTCTTCTAAATGTTGGTAAGCTTTCCTTTTTATGCATTCAAAACTAGTTTATTACTACTGAAAACAAGCTTCAGTAATAAAAGTATTTCATACAATGGTAGTACTAACAATATTCCATTACATGTTAGCATTTGAAATTGTTCAGGGTTAATGCAGTGTTGCAGTAGCCATGTTGGTCCCAGGATATTAGAGACATATGGTGGGTGAGGTAATATCTTTTATTGGACTGTTGATGAGAAGTTGGTCTAATAAAAGATATTGTCTCACCCACCTTGTCTCTCTGTTCAGGGTTAAGAACATCTAGGAATAATAAAACTGTTCTGACCAATGCTTTTTAATGGGGTAATGGAGTTTGACTATCCAGAGTTGGAAACGTTATGTTATCTCAGTGAGGATATCTTATTCAATTACTGCCAAGTGTATGATCATATTACAGTACTATAAAAGTGCTTTGAATTGAACCTTATTTAGAATAAAGTACCTTATTTAGAACTTTGCAATATAAGATGCCTAGTCACTAAATGAATGTATTCTTTCTTCATTTTTTGTAGTTTTAAAGTTTGTCTTGTTTTACAGTTCTTTATTTCTACCAGCGCTTTCATAGCAATGTTGAAGTCGTCAAACTAAAGCTAATTTGAAAATTGAAAGGGATCTTAGATAATCCAGCTTTTCTTTAAATGTGAGATGTTTATTGGTAAAAAGCACTATCTTTTATAAGGAAAGGCCACTGATATTTTGTAGCTCAATTACTTTTCTTAATTTCTGCCTAATTTTGCTTCTGTACTGTAGAAAAATGTCACAAATGTTTGTAGCCTCACATTGCTTGATAGCTTATTCTTACTGTGATATCATCTGTGTTACAAAAAGAGTGTGCTAGATAGTCTTTTTAAACATGGGAATACTCCTCTCCTGCTGCCTTACCTCTGTTTTTGCATAAAAGTATATCCAAATTTATATGATTCACTAGACTCTCTCTGCCATTTCCTCTCTTCGTAAGACTGTTTATGTGGCTTTAAAAGAAGTTCAAATGATAGCCTAAAGAGAACAGCATTTCGATAGGTCTTATCTAGATGGCAAGATTTACTACTTATACTGGTATAATGAAACCGACCTAGTTATATTGGTATAACCCTGTGACACAAAGCACCCCTGTATTCATGCCCTATATACTACTGTAATAATCTTTTTGTACAAAATATGCCTTGTGAGGATCATTTGAAAACTATTAACTCACTGATCATTACCAATCTTGTGCGATGTATGTAAGTGATAGGTATTAAGAGTTATGGACATATGCCGGAATGATAACTAAAATGTGTCAGTGGGAGTTGGTAAACAGGCCTGCTTAGACAAAGGAATGTGTAATTGATTCTCTGACCAGCCCAATCTTCAGAAGCTGGATATGAGTCAACAGTGTGCCCTTGTTGCCAAGAAGACCAATGGCATTTTGGGATGTATATGTCGGGGCATTGCCAGCAGATCGAGGGATGTGATCGTTCCCCTCTATTCGACATTTGTGAGGCCTCATCTGGAGTACTGTGTCCAGTTTTGGGCCCCACGCTACAAGAAGGATGTGAAAAAATTGGAAAGAGTCCAGCGGAGGGCAACAAAAATGATTAGGGGACTGGAACACATGACTTATGAGGAGAGGCTGAGGGAACTGGGATTGTTTAGTCTGCAGAAGAGAAGAGTGAGGGGGGATTTGATAGCTGCTTTCAACTACCTGAAAGGGCTTTCCAAAGAGGATGGATCTAGACTGTTCTCAGTGGTAGCTGATGACAGAACAAGGAGTAATGGTCTCAAGTTGCAGTGGGGGAGGTTTAGGTTGGATATTAGGTAAAACTTTTTCACTAGGAGGGTGGTGAAACACTGGAATGCGTTACCTAGGGAGGTGGTGGAATCTCCTTCCTTAGATATTTTTAAGGTCAGGCTTGACAAAGCCCTAGCTGGGATGATTTAATTGGGGATTGGTCCTGCTTTGAGCAGGGGGTTGGACTAGATGACCTTCTGAGGTCCCTTCCAACCCTGATATTCTGTGATTCAGGCAAAGACAATGAAGGTCCATTTTTATATATTAGGTAAATGAAGCTATTAAGCTAACAAGTGGGGGAAGAAAGAGCATGGAGCCTTCTTCACCACCAGCCTCCATGTTGTCTTGCTCACAGGTTGAATAAACTATATTTTGAGGGGCTCCCCTCACAAAAATTCATTTCAAAGGTTTACTGGTCTACAAAGACAGGAGACTGAACCTCAGGTGGTAAACAAATTAATCAACTGATTGTACACAATATACTATATTATAAAAGTGTGTAGAGTGAGGTCTTTTCTGAAAGCTAATGACACAGTGGTGATTACTATCATTGTGCAATGTATATATTAACACTAGGTAAGGAATTATGGATATTCATTGATATTACAGTCTGACCAGACCTGAGGGAATGTCTCAACTATCTAACTGTCTCCTATGTAAATTAAGCATGATGGAATCAGAAACAATGGAAGCCTCATTTACATAGAAATCATACAGGGGAATGGGATGCCCACAGGAAGGGAAGAACAGCATGAGGTTATCCTGCCTCTTGAAACAAGTTCATTGAACTTTGGAAAATATAAGAAAAGACTGAAGCCATCTTTGGCATCCATAACTAGATAGATGCAAGAGGCCAGAGCTCTTGCAAGCTAAGAAAAGTAAGTCTTTCAACCAAGGGATGTCGCAGTCTCTGGAACTGAATATAGGTGAGAAACCTGCTTAGGCATCATTCACCTGAGAAGACAAGGGAAGCCAGCACCCTATATTTTTGTAGAAGGTCCTGACTGAGAGAAAGTCAGACATGGCTGGGAAGGAAAATGACTGAGAGAAAATATCTTGACCAAAGTCTGTATCTTGCAAGATTAAGTTTTAGACTTTTGGATGTGTGTTTTCACTTTTATTTGCTTGTAACCCTTTCTAACTTTATTCCTTTTACTTAGCAACACTTAACCTATGTCGTATTGTTAATAAATTTGTTTTATTTTACTATAAACCAACTTAGTGCAGTGTTTAAAGGGAAGGGCCTGTTCACTCCAGTTAAGTTAATAAATTGTGATGTATTTTTGTGTCTCTAGAAGAATAAATGAACAATACTGTTTCTCTGAACTATCCAGGAGAGGGCTGGACATTGCAGAGCACATGGTTTTGGGAAAATTTGGGAGTGGGAGTTTGTTGGAGTCACCTTGCAACTAGTAACCAAGGCTGGTGGAAGCCAGCGTGGGGCTGTAGACAGGCTGCTGGGGCCAGTTCTGCTGACCCAGGTCTATCTAGCACACAGACACTCAGGCTGTGACCTGCATGCTCTAAGGCTCATTGTGAGAGGCCCAGGTTGGGAGCTACAACAGCAAAGCATTGTGAGGCATCCAGGGTTACAGGTCAGGTGGTGACACAACCCCTCACTCGCCTGAATTTGCACCCCAGAATGTGATGATACCTCCCTCCATGGACACTCTGATTCTGGCATAAGAGTAGCTTTTTCAGTTTAGTTTAACCTCTTTTCAAGTGACAGAAACTAAATTTAAAAAGCCACTCATACACTGGAAATAAGAGTGTCCGCTCAAGAAGTTATACCAAATAGTTATATTGGCTTTAAATCACATCTTAGCTTATACCATATTACCTTCTTGTGTACACAAGCCCTAAGAGGCAGTCTTTTTATTACTATATTTTTTCCTGATCTTTTAAAGTTTATTTATAAATAGACTAGACTGAAATTTCTTTCTTAATATGTGTAAAGATCAGCTTAGAATTAGACTCCCAAAAGTCTGGAGGTTTATTCAAAGGTATCAACATTTTTTTATGTCCTTTATCTCTTTTACCTACTTACTTGTTCTCCCACCTCTAACTCAGCCAGATCTCTTTTCCTTTCCCTAGCTTCTTTTGCAGTTTCATTTTCCCGCAGACATTCACATGTTTTCTTTCATATTGTCCCATTTCTAAGACTTTTTTTTTCCACTCCCGAGCAAGGAATACAGAAAAAATTGCTTAAAGGGTTTGTCTGTACAAGTCTGCTGTACAATAACTGGCTGAATTACAATAATTAACTCTCTCTAACAACTTTTCATAACTGAAATCTAAGTAAACAAAAACACTGAGAAAGTAAACTCTTTCTCAGATTGACTTGTCAAGGTATTTGTTGATTCTCTGGTTAAATATCTTATACACTTGTACTAATAACATTTCTCTATGAAATGAAGGGATTAATTTTGTTGTGGGTGTTACCTGTTTGTTCAGTGTATGGCTGCCAGGATAGTAAATTTTAACAAATCAGGAAAGATAATTGTCATGCTCAGTTTTACATAGTATAATCTGGATAAATGTAAAAGGGTCAACTTGGCACTTGTCCTTTATAAAGATACTTCCATATCCTAACAAATGCATGTCAATAAGTATAACCTGTTTTAACTAGGTTAGCAGCTATTGGTTTTATGTGGATCTGTTAATGTACAGATCCAAACGGGGGAACAGCTAAATTCCAAAGGCTCTATTTACATGTACATTTACATTTTGAGCCCCAGACCAGAAGTTGCTGAGTTTTTTTCTACTTCTGGGTGAACACAAACTCTCTGTGACCTTAGGAAAGTAAATAAAGCTGCTCAGGGATTTTTTGATAAAATGTTTTTTTCCTAGGAAAATGCCAATTTGTAGAAACAAACTTTCTGAAGAAACGTTTTGTCGGTAAGGTTTCTTAGGTCCTATATGGAATTTCTGGTTAAAATGAGAGAGAGAAAGAGACCGACCAACCAACCAGAATAGCCAGGCTACTCACTTGTGTTGTGGGAGACCCAGGCTCAAGTCCTGGCTCTCTTATACCCCAGTTGAGTACCCTAACCACCAGGCTAATAGTTTCTCTCTTTCAATTTCTCCAATTGGAATTGTTCCACTTGGTATCAATAATTAAATATTCATTGGACAGAAAGAGATGGTGTATGGCCTAGTGGTTAGGGGGCACACATAAGATGTGAGAAACCCAGGTCCAAGTCCCTACTCTGAATCAGGCAGTACAGGGATTGAATTTGGGTCTCTCAGATCCCGGGTAAGTGCCCTAATCATTATTGGTAGAGCTCTGGGGGGATACAAATTTATATCCACGGATATAAATTGGTATCTGTGGAACTGCAGGGCTCTCCCGGGAACCACAATGGCGAAAGGAGCAGAACATGGGCTGCTGCTCCCAGGAGCCAGTACCGCACGCTGGCAACTGCTCTGGCCCGGCTGTATCGCCCCCAGCCTTGCCCAGGGCACCAGGCTAATGGGCAGCTGTCCCTGGTCACACTCTTATGTTCAAGAGGTGTGCACACCCCCAGACAGGAGAAGCAGAGAGCTGTGTGGAAGGGGTGGGGGCGGAGATATAAATTCATGCACATAAATTTGTATCCATGCAGGGTTCTAATTATTGGCTACTCTGGGGCAGGTCAGACTCTCTGTCTCTCTCAGCCACTTACACAAAGAGACAGAGAGAGAGATTAGACTAGATTTTGTGACTAACAACTATACTCAGTAGTTAGTCTTCAGAGCACTTTACAAACATATATGTGTTTTGAATATTAAAACCTAATTGCAAAATTGATTCTTATGTGGTGTCCAACCACCTACTAGTTATTTGAATTGTTCCTTGATGCTATCTCTAGGAGACTTTACATTCATTTGTTAATTTTTGTCTAAAAAAAGAATCTAAATATTGGATTCTGCTTTTTTAGAAAAATGTTTTACTATGTTTTTAGATTGAAGCTACTCTTTAGCAGATTGAGCACCATTTATGGAAAAATATAGTTATCTCTGAATGTGACAAAATCTAACAGCATGAACAATAACAGTAGGCTGGATCCCACTTTTCCTTCTTCCCCTTTCCGGCAATCTAAGCATATATAGATGGCAGCACAACAATAATTTATTGTATTCTCTCCCCTACTGCAAAGCTCAGTTAATATTGTATTATTTCTTTGATGGGTTGGTCAGAAAAGAATATTGAATAAAGGCATTGATGGAAGTAGCAAGTAAAGAAAATGATCGGAAATGTAAATAAATTGTATAAGTAGCTAGAAAATATAGACCAGGGTAGGTAAAATTCTCCAGTTTAATTAAGCCCCTGGTGGCTTAATCCTCTTCTGAAGGTCAGGAGAGTTTTTTTTCATCTGGTATAAGTGGCTAGACCATGAGGTTTATTACTCTGAGTGTTGAGCTGGACAATAATACCTTGGATACATTTATACAGCTTCAGCCTGAGTTTATCTTGCCAGATTATCAGACTGATAAATACTTTCATCTTAAAAGTTGCATTATTGCAGAAACCCAAAAAACTCACAGCTTTGCCTTGACCATCTGGCCTGTTTTACTTGGCCAAAATTCTTCATGATATTTCTAACATCAATAGCTGCTAACTAACACCCCAAATCCTACCATAAATCTGAATATACTTTGGAACAAATGTTCCAAATAAAGCATATCATGTTCAGTTTGGAATTGCATTTGTAAAATCTTCCAGGACCTTCATACAAAAGTAGTTAATTAAGATTATCTGACCCCCAAATATATATTCTCACACACACACAAACACACACATATATATATAATATGTTTGTTTCTATTTTGCCTTCATTGACTGAACTGAAAATGCTCCAAGCACTACTGAACTCCAACAGAGTTTAAAGTAGTAACTGCATTAGGTAAGAAATATTCAAAAGAATAAACTTCATTCTCAACTTCAAAATATTCCTTCACATTTCTACATGAAGTCTGTGCTATACTTACTGACTTTTTGGTCTCTTCATTACTGAACTTCAGTGGTTTTTTAGTGCTACTTTGTCAGCAAAAAGCTCATAGACAATATGGAAAGCATAAACCAAGCTTTGCATCTATCAACACATTCCTTCATTTAGGAGTTAACGTTGGCCATTTCTTCACTACAAAGTTTTGCTCGTGTGCATGCATACTTGGCTCCTTGTGTCAATGCAGTGCATACTCAACAGGAGTGCTTGTGTCCATGCATAGGGCAGTGCACCATGGGTAAGTATCCTACTGTGCAACCCGCCACAGTTCAGCACACTGTCTTTTGGTAGTTTGGCAATGAATGGTGGGGCAGAAATGAGTCATAAATTGGTGACTGTGAGCAAGGGATCAACTTCCCTTATGGCAATGTTCTCCACCCCATAATATTTCTATCCCATAATTTTCATACCTATTTTAAATTTCCCATAAACCCCATAGACAATTGACTATCTGTACTTCATTACAGGCTACACTAGATATGTCTGACACCATGGCATGTGACATAGCCACTGCAATATCTGTGAGGAGGCTGTCATGGCTTCAGTCCTCAGGAATCTCCAGGGAGATCCAAGCAACAGTTGAGAACTTCCCATTTGAGGGCAAAAAAATTTCAACTCCAGAATGGATGAGGTCCTCTGCTCCTTAAAAGATGCAGGGTTGACTCTGCACTCTTTGGGCCTATATGTTCCAACCCCAAGGAGAAACCAGTCATGCCTGCAGCTGTCCTTCAGACACTGGCTCAAAATTACCATCAGCCACAGAGAACCTCCTCACTGGTATCCTATTCAGCTCCAATTATTTCCCAACCCTTCCCACCTTCCCCATTCCTTTTAGGGACCCTTCTCCCAATAAACTGTTAAAGTAGACTCCTCTTTACAACTGGGAGCAATAGAGAAGGTGTCTTTGGAGTTCAGGGGCAGGGGTTTTATCACCATTACTTTTTTATCTCAGAAAAGAAAGGGGGTTGGCGGACCATCCTGGACCTTCAACATCTCATCTACATCTGCTGTTTCAAGTTCAGGATGCTGATTCTAGCTTCCATAATTCCATCATTAAATCTTCAAAGCTGTTTCCTGGTTCTCAACCTGCAAGAGTCCTATTTCAATATATCAGTCCATTCAGCTCATAGGACAAGGGGGAGCAAGATCATTTCCACTCTGTCAGGAGGCTATTTTGCTATGGAACTGGTGGCAGTGTACACCTTCCTTGTCTTCAGAACACCTTGTCAGATGAACTCAGTACGCAATTCTTAGACAAGTGGTCTGCTAAAGACTTTGTCCTACAGAACATTGTTTTCAAGTGTGGATTCCCAGAAATAGACCTGTTTGCCACAGACCAGGACAACAAGCATCAGACATTTTGCTCAAGGAGAGGTTCGAGCTCCAGACTCTGACATGCCTTTTGTATCCCTGAAAAACCAGACTTTCCACCAATTCCCATCATACCAAGGAAAATAGAAACAAGACACAGGACTGATAATTATGATAACCTCAGAAGCGACCAGATGGTTCTGGTACAGGTATCTGATGAACCTTTCAGCACAACCTCCCATCACCATACTGGCTCTGTCTAATATAGTCTTAAAGAACAACATTCAAATCCTGCACCAACACCCACCAACAGCTTCATTACATTTCATAGGCTGGATGGTGGCTGGACTATATCTGCTGAAAGAGGCTGTGCAGCTGAGGTTCAGAATATTTTGCTTCAATGCATTAAATCTTCAACCAGACTGACTGACAAAGCTAAATGGAAGAGGCTTTCTATTAGGGCATCTCAGCACCAGCTTTCTCCCTTGATATCACCACTTTCAGCAATATTGGACTAGTTGCTAACCCTGAAACAATCTGGGCTTTCCATCAGCTTCATAAAAATCCATCTAATGACAATATCTGCACATCACCCTTGTATTCGGGGCCATGCTGTCTCTTCCTACCTACCCTACAGTGGAAGATTCCTTGAGGGCCTTACTCATGTTTTTCCCCTGGTTCAAGACCCCCTTTGGTCTTGGGACCTCCTTATAGTATTAGTCGGATTGATGGGTCCTTTGAGCTCTTAGCAGCCTGTTGCCTATACCACCTATCAATTAAGTCTAAGTTTTTAGTATTATCAGCTTGAAGGGAAGAGGAGATTCAGGCCTTCATGGCAGTCCCCCTTTATACAGTGTTGCATAAGGACTGGGTTACTCTCAGGCTTCATCCCAAGTTTCTGCCCAGAATTCCATATAAACCAATCCATTCACCTCCTGGTCTTCTTTCCCAAGCCTTACTCAACCCTTGGGAAAGTTACACATCAAACACTTGATATAGTAATGGCTGTTGTTCTCCCCAAACCTCAGGCACCTTACCACTGCCTGCCCTCATAGAGTGAAGCAGTCTGCTGTGGATCAACTCCCTGAAACCACCAGCCCCTGGTGGCACAAGCATTATGTTCCAGACCTCCACAGGGCTTGTTCTCTCTGTGTGTGCAGTTAGCAATAGGCACACAACAACCCCCAAGTCCGTGGAGTGTTCTCTACAGTGTCCAGCCCTCATCTACTGACCACTGACAGAATTACCAGTCCTATTGTTTTCAAAGGAATAGTACACATCAGCCTGTAAAATTCATTTCAGGACCAGCACTTTGATGTATTTATAGTGAAAACAAGAATAAGTTTATTATCAAATAATATTCAAGTAATAGGGAATAAGAATATGGTAAACAAATGGTTACATATAAACAATCTTAGAACGCTTTCTAGAGACTAACCTTAACTAACAAGTTATTTTCTTGTCTAAAAAAGTTTCTTGTGAATGTTTTCAACCAGACTTAGTTGAGACCCCTTTTTCATGAAGCAAAATCACTGTTTTCTTACTTCCTCAGTGAAGGATGCCTAGGGGTCTCCTTTGTCCCTCCAAATTTACTCAAGCAAATCTTTGATATGTGTCTCAGGATAAAGTTCTCTTCCCCCACTGTTTTATTCTTCCTGATAGCTTCTTATAGAATCATAGAATATCAGGGTTGGAAGAGACCTCAGGAGGTCATCTAGTCCAACCCCCTGCTCAAAGCAGGACCAATCCTCAACTAAATCATCCCAGCCAGGGCTTTGTCAAGCCTGACCTTAAAAATATCTAAGGAAGGAGATTCCACCACCTCCCTAGGTAACGCATTCCAGTGTTTCACCACCCTCCTAGTGAAAAAGTTTTACCTAATATCCAACCTAAACCTCCCCCACTGCAACTTGAGACCATTACTCCTTGTTCTGTCATCAGCTACCACTGAGAACAGTCTAGATCCATCCTCTTTGGAAAGCCCTTTCAGGTAGTTGAAAGCAGCTATCAAATCCCCCCTCATTCTTCTCTTCTGCAGACTAAACAATCCCAGTTCCCTCAGCCTCTCCTCATAAGTCATGTGTTCCAGTCCCCTAATCATTTTTGTTGCCCTCCGCTGGACTCTTTCCAATTTTTCCACATCCTTCTTGTAGCGTGGGGCCCAAAACTGGACACAGTACTCCAGATGAGGCCTCACCAGTGTCGAATAGAGGGGAACAATCACATCACTCGATCTGCTGGCAGTGCCCCTCCGTATACATCCCAAAATGCCATTGGTCTTCTTGGCAACAAGGGCACACTGTTGACTCCTATCCAGCTTCTTGTCCACTGTAACCCCTAGGTCCTTTTCTGCAGAACTGCTGCCGAGCCATTCGGTCCCTAGTCTGTAGCGGTGCATGGGATTCTTCCGTCCTAAGTGCAGGACTCTGCACTTGTCCTTGTTGAACCTCATCAGATTTCTTTTGGCCCAATCCTCTAATTTGTCTAGGTCCCTCTGTATCCTATCCCTACCCTCCAGCGTATCTACCTCTCCTCCCAGTTTAGTGTCATCTGCAAACTTGCTGAGGGTGCAATCCACACCATCCTCCAGATCATTTATGAAGATATTGAACAAAACCGGCCCCAGGACCGACCCCTGGGGCACTCCACTTGATACCGGCTGCCAACTAGACATGGAGCCATTGATCACTACCCGTTGAGCCTGACAATCTAGCCAACTTTCTATCCACCTTATAGTCCATTCATCCAGCGCATACTTCTTTAACTTGCTGGCAAGAATACTGTGGGAGACCGTGTCAAAAGCTTTGCTAAAGTCAAGGAACAACACGTCCACCGCTTTCCCCTCATCCACAGAGCCAGTTATCTCGTCATAGAAGGCAATTAGATTAGTCAGGTATGACTTGCCCTTGGTGAATCCATGCTGACTGTTCCTGATCACTTTCCTCTCCTCTCCTCCATGTGCTTCAGAATTGATTCCTTGAGGACCTGCTCCATGATTTTTCCAGGGACTGAGGTGAGGCTGACTGACCTGTAGTTCCCAGGATCCTCCTTCTTCCATTTTTTAAAGATGGGCACTACATTAGCCTTTTTCCAGTCGTCCGGGACTTCCCCGGATCGCCATGAGTTTTCAAAGATAATGGCCAATGGCTCTGCAATCATATCCGCCAACTCCTTTAGCACTCTCAGATGCAGCGCATCCGGCCTCATGGACTTGTGCTCGTCCAGCTTTTCTAAATAGTCCCGAACCACTTCTTTCTCCATGGAGGGCTGGTCACCTCCTCCCCATGCTGTGCTGCCCAGTGCAGTAGTCTGGGAGCTGACATTGTTCGTGAAGACAGAGGCAAAAAAAGCATTGAGTACATTAGCTTTTTCCACATCCTCTGTCACCAGGTTGCCTCCCTCATTCAGTAAGGGGCCCACACTTTCCTTGACTTTCTTATTGTTGCTAACATACCTGAAGAAACCCTTCTTGTTACTCTTAACATCTCTTGCTAGCTGCAACTCCAGGTGTGATTTGGCCTTCCTGATTTCACTCCTGCATCCCTGAGCAATATTTTTATACTCTTCCCTGGTCATTTGTCCAATCTTCCACTTCTTGTAAGCTTCTTTTTTGTGTTCAAGATCAGCAAGGATTTCACTGTTAAGCCAAGCTGGTCGCCTGCCGTATTTACTATTCTTTCTACACATCGGGATGGTTTGTCCCTGTAACCTCAATAAAGATTCTTTAAAATACAGCCAGCTCTCCTGGACTCCTTTCCCTCTCATGTTATTCTCCCAGGGGATCCTGCCCATCAGTTCCCTGAGGGAGTCAAAGTCTGCTTTTCTGAAGTCCAGGGTCCGTATTCTGCTGCTCTCCTTTCTTCCCTGTGTCAGGATCCTGAACTCAACCATCTCAACCATTTCTTTCTAAAGTCCTTACAATCCTTCATTTGCATGCAGTTCGGTCTAGTGAATGGGGACGCATTGTAAATGAGACAACACACAATTTACATGTAAACAGACAGATGGATAGACCTGCCTGTCAGAAAACAATTTTTCATCTGTGCAGACTACTAATACTTTGATACAGACTTTAAGAAAATATTTTCAATATATATATATACACCTAACTTCTTATATAATAACTGTACACATATTTCACAATGCTATTGATCACCAGTATGACAATGGCTTTCATTTGAGACCTCACATGACATTCTTTGGTGAACTAGAATGTACATATCAGACTCAGGAGATTCCTGTAACCCCTCTTCACCCACTTGCCAGTTGACATTAAGAGGTTCTTGGATAACAAGGGCACTGTGCTTTTATATTGACAGAAAAATGTCATTCAAGAACATGCCCAGACTATTCATAGTCTTTGATTAGAAATATAAGGGCTAATCCGTTTGCTCACGGAGGTTATCTAAGTGGGTCTCCAACTGCAAAAGGACATGTTATGAATTAGCTAGATTAGCTAGAACTAGTCATATTAGAGCTCATTCCACAAGAGCTCAAGTAGTCTCTATTGCCTGTTTGAGGAATGTCCCTGTACTTGAAATTTTTAGGATAGTTACGTGAAGCTTGAGCCACAGGAAAGATGTGGAAAAATTGGAGAAAGTCCAGAGAAGAGGAACAAAAATGGCTGAAGGTCTAGAAAACATGACCAGTGAGGGAAGATTGAAAAAAATGGGTTTGTTTAGTCTGGAGAAGAGAAGACTGAGAGGGGACATGATAACAGTTTTCAAGAATATAAAAGGTTGTTACAAAGAAAGAGGAGAAAATGGTTCTCCTTAACTTCTGAGGATAGGACAAGAAGCAATGGGCGTAAATTGCAGCAAGGGCAGTTTAGGTGGTTGGACATTAGGAAAAACTTCCTAACTGTCAGGATGGTTAAGCACTGGAATAATTATCTAAAGAGGTTGTGGCATCTCGGTCATTGGAGATTTTTAAGAGCAGGTTAGACAAACTTCTGTCAGAGATGGTCTAGATAATACTTAGTCCTGCCATGAGTGCAGGGAACTGGACTAGGCGACCTCTCACGGTCCCTTCTAGTCCTATGATTCTATGATTTTACAAGATGCTTCCAGATCAGATGTTCATTTGGTAGGGCAGTTCTGCAGTCATTATTTAAGTAGGACTCTGAATACCCACCTCCAAGGAAAGAGGCAACTGCTTGCTAGTCACCAAGAATGAAATCCAGGTGGACAATTACTCAAAGAATGGTTACTTACCGTACAGTAATTGTGAGTCTTTGAGACATGTTGCCCCCATGGATCCCCTGACCCACCCTCCTTCCCCGCTACTATGAAATACTACTCCTCTGGGATTCTGTACTGATATGTGTGCACCAAGAGTGGGATCCATGTGGACATCACATCTTGAAGAACCATAGTTACTGCAGGGGTAAGTAATCATTCTTTTACAGACTTGCAGAGACTTCTCTGCATTGATACATGTAGTTCACATTTCGGAGGTTTTCTTCACAAACATAACAGCTAGCAATTTAATGAAAGCTGAGATTCTGGAATACACTTCAGAGAATAACTTCAGAGATGCGCCAGGAGGCCTCGGAGGCTTTTTCCAAGACCAGGGAGACAGAAACTCTGTACCTTCATACCTAGAGCAGAATTACATGAGATTTCTTGGTGATTTCTATAGCTCAGGGCTTGTCTACCTGCACAAAATTGCACCACAGTTGTTTTGGTATAGCTATTCCCATCTGGGAATGAGAATAACCTATACCGATATAACTGCATCTACCCAAGGAGGTTGAACCAATATAACCGTTTTGGTTAAAAAAAATCATCCTTGTAATCAAATGAGTTATAATGGTACAAAACCTCTACAGGGTTACATCATAGAATTCCTTCCCCGCCCCAGTCTCAATTACATCTCCTCTTCTACCTTCTCCCACCTGACCCTGAGAAAAGCACCATAAAAAGTTGAAAAGTATAATTTTAAATCAATGTTTCTATTGTAAGGTATTTATGTATAAACCCAGGGAAGGAGTCTTTTTTTAAAAAATTAATAACCTGACAGTGACTCTTCTTAAAATGTTAATTTTCCTGAGCCATAGACCGAGGCAGCTATGTGTGAACACCCACTCTTTGTGTATTAAGCAAGATTAATGCATACAGAAAGCCTGTTTATGCACGCACTGGCTTCACCAATCTGAAGAAATAAAAATTCAAATGTATTTTTTGGCAATTATAAAAGCTGTCATATCAATTAAAATGAGAGCCAGCAGTTCTACTACCAAACACCTCCTGGAATCTATGTCAAAAATTGGTCAAGTCAGTAGTGTAGCTTTTAAAATGCAAAATCTATTCTCTTAAGACAGAAAGTGAATGTATCATTTTAAATGGGGGGAAAAAGATATTTTTATGTCTTGAAGTTTTAAGGAATAATTAAAACAGTCTTTTAGTAAGAAGCAATCAATAGATAGTATTTAAGCCCTTCCACTTTTAGGTTAATCCCTAGCTAACATGTAACAAACATTGAACAAATACTGAGAATAAATAAAATCTTTTTTCATGTGCAATAGCAAACATTGTTGTAAATGTTAATGTTCCTAACTCATCACTGATATCTCTCAAATATCAGATGACATAAGTACAAGCGGTGTCAGATTCTGACATATGGACCTATTGAAAATACTTTTAAAAATGGGTTAACACTGGCAGTTAAACAGAATGCAAGCTTTGTACTGAAAACAAACCTTTATTTGAAACAACTGACTGCAGATTGGTTAGATAGAAACTACGATGGAGGTATGTCTAATTGAAAAAATCAAACTTTTTAAAGAATTCTGAGAATGACCATTTTTCAAAGCTGTGTGCCATCTTTGTTAGACTGCAGTTCAGTTTTTGATATTCTAAAAATGGAGATTTTAGAAAGAATACCTAAATTGCTATTTGAATTCAGATCCTACTGAATAATGAAGGATGTTATTTCTTAAAAAAAAAAAAAAAAAAAAAACAACCCAAAAACTTGTGGCAGTATAATTCCTTAGTATTCTGAACTGTTCTGTTCTGCCCTTCCCCCTTGCCCTATTAAAAAGAGTTTGATTTAGTGATTAGAGCTCAGGCCTAGAATTAGGAGGCCTGGGTTTTAATTACAGCTATGACTTTATGACTGTAAGCACTTTTGATGTGCTGCTCACCTTACTTTGGCATCTTCTGGCCTTCCCATCAGTTATTGGCCTGCTTACTTTTTTGTGCTTTTTTGGTACTCCCCAACAGCCATCTTTGGCTCGTGCTCTTATATCTTTCATCTTTGTCTCCTCCCTCCCACTAAAGACACTCAAGGTTTTGTCACTCTCTCACTTCCTTCCCGGAAGCCTCCCTTGCTCCCTTCCCCATCAAAGTCTTCTGTCCACAGCCTTCACCCAATCTCTTCTTCTCTCCTTAAAATCCCCCATTTGCCCTGCTAAAATCCTTCAGTCTAGCTCTTCTTTCCTATTTCATCCTCCATTTTCTGTGCCTTACAAAATGTCCTTTCCCACCATGGACAAACAAGTTCTGCTGTTTCCTGTCATCTACCACCTAGCTTTCAGACTCTTGAAGGTGGGGAACTGTTGTTACCAGACTGCAGGTCTGTAGCTAAGGGAACATATAAGGAGGAACTGCCCTCCACAAAACTTCTTTGCCTGCCCTGTAGAAATAAGATGTTTGTTCCAGATTTTTTTTGCCCTCCAGTTTCTCAGTCTGAGATTATCAGTCATAATTCTGGTGACTCTACCTCACTAGACGGAGGTCAAGCTCCAAGTATGTAGCCTTGTACAATCTAGGAAAAGACAATGGTGGACCATTAAAATTAATGAGGATACAATAAAACAACTTGAAACTGAAAAGAAAACGCTAGTAATGGAAAATTAAGAAGGGAGGAAATTTCCCCACCCTGATTACTATGAATCACCATGCCAAGAGAAGGGAGAGGAAAAAAGAAAACTTTTATAAACAGTATCTTCCACACATATAAACTTTAAATCCCTTATCTTCAAGAAAGCTCTAAAACTTGATATGGTAGATCCAGCATACAGACAATTTACTAATTTTAGTATTTCAGTTTATTCATTTGCTCAATAACATTACTGAATTATTAATTTGATTATGATATTTTATCATAACTTCCTTTTTTAGGCACTACAACTAGTGCTTTGGTATCGTCCTCTCACATTGAATGAAATGGGTACTATTTAAAAACCTTGGCATAAATTATCCAGTTTGCTGTGAGAAATCAAGATATCATAAATTTCAAAGACTTAGATCTTACTCTGAACAATTCATCAGGAATTTTCATGTATCTACTTAAGTATAGTGCAGGACAAGATCCAAAATTCAAGGATGCTTTGAAAAACATTCCGAAAAATGTAAAGTACACTTCTGCTGAAATTCAGAATGAAATCGTTGATATTATGAAGAAGATGGTTTTGAAAGATTCTGTTGAAGATACTCAGAAAAATGGTGACATCAAACTCCTCTGCTAGAAATGTGACACTACAAGGGATGCTGCAAATGTTGAAAATTTGTCCACTGTTTTCACTTCTCTGTTGATGGCAAAGCCAAGAAGAGACTTATTGGAGTTGCCCAATTACATGGCCTCACTACCGAAGATATTACACAACAAATTTGAAAGACTTCCATGAACTGGGTTTTGACCCTCAAAATACTTTATGTTCTTGCTCTGAAGCTTCCCAAGTTTTATGTCAGGGTGCTAAGGAGACGTACAAATGCTTTTACAGGAGATGTTAAATAAGTAGACACCTTACATGCACTGCTTCACTCACAAGTTATGTCTGGTACTTACTCGTATGTGAGAAGAACTCAACAATGGCAAATATGCTCTCAAATTGTAACTCTCTATTAAGATTTTTTTGCAAGCATGAAGTAAGTGTGCTGTACAAAGGCCAGCACCTGCAAAGACTTACAGAAACAAGATAGACTGGTCACCTGAAAACCTTGGAAATACTCCTCAATAATTTTGAAGAGATTTTACATTGGATGGCGCTTACATGTTAAGAGCTATTCTTTTATATTTCTGCATCTTTGAAGGTTTTGAATGCTTGAATTTTTCGTATTGAACAGTCACAAAATTTGCATCTTATTCTCATTTCATAAAAATAAAGTTTAAAAAAGCGTTCTCACTGAATCTGCTTTTTTCACTAATTACATGAGCTTCTGAAGGCAAGCACAACTGCCCTTCTTCTCATGCAGTCTACCCCCCTTTGCGTCGATGTCCTACCTACAGGCCACCTTACTATACTGAGTCACGCTCCTTTCCAAGCTCCTTAACTGCAATCTAACATACAGAATGCAAATCTGGAGGAGGATTCCAGGCGGGGAAAACAATAAATCTGCCTGATAGTATGAGTGCTGGAATCAAGTCGCTCTGTGGTCAGTGAGCTATGTGTCTGTAGAAAAATGTTTTTCCTTACCAAGGGTCTCAAGGAGGAGTTGTTCGTTTAAAATTCATCCTTCTCCTCACCTCATCATTCATAGTTTTGGTTATCCAGCTAACTTGTAACATTCTTCTTTAACACCAAAACATAAATTCTCTGAGTTGTCTCTGTTTCCTTTTTAAGTGTCCAGCTAGGTGTTGACCATATGTAGAACTTCGGCATTTTAGTGCAGTTATGCAGTTTTAACTTTGGACAACACAGAGGTCTTTGGAAGTTTTTGAATACTCTTTTTTGCAAGTTCTATCAGTCTCTGGATTTCTTCATCACATCTTCCAACTGTTGTTAGACTCCCTAGATAGGGGAAACTATTCACTTGTTCCACTACTTGTAACCTACTTTTTGTGTTACAGTGTTTATTGTGTTTTATACTTTTTGTCTTCCTAACATAGATTGTCATTCCGAATTTCTTGCAAGCATTGTTTACAGCAATAATCATGTTCTGAAGTTCTTCCCTATTCAAAGCAATGAAAACTAGATTGTTGGCATATCTTATGTTGTTGATGTATATGTCATTGACCTGTATGACCTGATTGGTATCTTCTAAGCTTTCCCTCATTATACCTTTTATCTATATGTTATATAATTGGCAAGATCGTATGAAACCTTGGTGGGCATGTTTCTTGGTGCTGCAGTAGTTAGATAGTTCATAGTTCATTTGGATTGATGCTCTCTGTTCCCAATACAGGGTTTCTATTAATTGTAGATCGTGGGGGTCAATATTACATTCTTCAAGAATATGTGTTATCTCGTTATGTTGGATTTTATCACATGCTTTCTCAAAAGCCACAAAAGCACATATAAATTTACCTTTGCACTTCTATTGCATGCTCATGCATGCTCACATAAAATCCTAAAGGTAAAGACTGCATCCTCGTACCTGCTCCTGGGAAGAAACCAAACTGACTTCTGCTAATTCTTGTCTCAAAAATAAGCTGCATTAAAACTAAGGATGGCAGACTGTGCTCTGGAACCAACAGCACCCTGGAAAGATTGATGGAATAGGGAAGGAACTTTCTGATGATCTTGAAGACATGTACATTGAAAAAGGAGAAGAAAAGGCACTGCATATTACAATGTGGGAACTAGAAAGAGTGTGAAACATTATAAAAGCAATGAAAAATAGCTGGGGAGGATGGTGTTGTGGTTGAAATGTTACAATACCTGAATGAAGATGGAAAAGCTTATCTTGCAAAAAGAAAAGGAGTACTTGTGGCACCTTAGAGACTAACCAATTTATTTGAGCATGAGCTTTCGTGAGCTACATCCGATGAAGTGAGCTGTAGCTCATGAAAGCTCATGCTCAAATAAATTGGTTAGTCTCTAAGGTGCCACAAGTACTCCTTTTCTTTTTGCGAATACAGACTAACACGGCTGTTACTCTGAAGCTTATCTTGGTAAAACTTTTCAATCACAGAAAAAAAAATTCAGGAGGACATTAAACATCAGTGTTCGTTCCTCTACCAAAGGTTTATAATGCTAGAGAATGTGAACAAGATTGAACTGTAAGACTGATAAGCCCCACACTTAAAAGTTTTGCTGAATATTATTGGCACATAGATATATCAACATCTTCAGACAAGTCTCTGGTAGCAATGACCAATTCATAAAGTGTCTTTAAAAGTGGTCTTGGAGAAAGAGCTTCACTTTTTGGTAGTCAGCTCCTTTAGGGCAATGAAGAGCAGAGAACAAAAGAATATTGACCACCGCATGGTATGACTACTTGAAGGTGGCCTACTGGCAGCCAATTTTTTTCTCCTGGAAAAATAATTAAACAAACAAAATTTGAACTTACCTTGATTACAAAATAGGCAGTTTCAGTAGAACTTTTGATTTCAGGATGCCTTTCTGGAAACTTTCTTGTAAAGGAATTTGAAATTAAGAAGAAAGAATATGTAGCAGATAAGTTTTCACTTCACTGTATTAAAACACACTGTGTTAAATATTGGAAACAGAGTTTAGGGTATTCTCACAAATGTAACTGCCAATATCATTCTGACTGCTATTACATCACTAATAATTTTCCCTGTAAAACTGACTCTTTGTGCAAGCTATTCTGGGTCTGGTAGCAACTGAACAGTATCAAAGTGTGAATACCAAGACATATAATCTTTGGCTGTTGGCCTTAGTGTAACAGTTTGATCACAATTGGCTGACACAATACAGAACAAAATTTGCTCTAGTCTACATTGTGATCAGCATCATGTCTGCTAACTTGATTCAAACACAGTAAAATTCTCTAGTAAAGACAAGCCTTAGGAGAACCTCCCTGGCAGCCTCTGTACTCAAGTTTGGTACAGGATATGGCCCATGGTGAAGTTTTAACCTCTGACTACTGAACTAATCCTCTTGGAATGCAGCAATTATCATCACCTATCAGATAGATGTTAAATGCTGCATTCAGAAGGGATTATCAGCTCTCCCTCCTCCTCTGCTTTGGTTGAATAGGGGAGGAGCAAATAAACTGCCATTAGCTATTGAGAGGGAAGAATAAAGAGAAATCCCTGTGCTCTCTGCAGTAGCTTGAAACAGGAAGTGAAGAGAAGACAGTCTGCTTTTACTGCAGTTGCTGCTTCCAGGGAAAATGAAGACTTAAATTTTGGACAGCACACATGCACATTGCATTTACATAGCCCTCCAGTACCCCCTGCAACTGTAGGTAAAGAGAGACTGCCTCCACTCCTTTTCCTGAGTTGAAAGGAAGGGACAATTTTGAAGAGCTTTTTGTTTTGTTTTGCTGAACGGGGAGTGAAAATATATAAGAAGGTTCTACTACTGTACTTTTTTTAAGTCATGAAATATAACACAAAACTCAGGGTTTGTTGTATCCTTTGATAGCCTGTCTGTGAGTGATTTATAAAAACTTTTATGAAGTCACCACCATCTTTGATGCTTTGTTAGGAAGCCAAATCCCTCAGGTGCTTTAACCAGATGTTAGCACCTTGACAACGCCCTAGTTTGTATACTGTTTTAATAGATACTAATTACCTATTCAATGTCATTACTGTGTTTCAGTTTCTGGCACCAGAATTACAGAGCAAGTTTCAACAGTCATGTAAATAGATCATTATATTTTCTTCCAACAGTAGAAAGTAAGTTAAGAATTGTTAGGGGTACTTGGGAGGTAATGTGAGTACTTAGCTCCTAAAACTTATATTTATTTTAGATTTTCTACATTGTTTAACATTTGCTCTTCAGATGGAAACTGTGATCTGACCATTATTGGGTTTTTTTAAGGTCAGAAAATAAATCTACTTTGAAGCAGCAATAATTTTTTTCAGTTCAGCATAAGTCAGCAAAAATAAAAAAAGAGGAACTTACTGTTCTTCTTCAGAACTTAGCCAAGATTTTCAGAAACTTACAGTACTGAATATTATTAGCCTAAATAAGAGGAAAACTAACAGCCTTTCACCCCCTGCCGAGGCCTATGTCAGCTTGGAATGGCTCTGAGCATTGTTTGGTTGGGGCTACATGATGCAGTATTAAAAAATCCAATGAAATTCCCTCACCTATATTCCTTTGCTGAAAAAATACTTTCTGGCACATATCTGTGAGGAAGAGATGCTGCAGGAAATCCAATCTCTCCTGGCAAAAAGCAGGCAAGCCTGTGTTACAAAGAAGACAAAAGAAGAGTTTTTATTCTGGGTTTTTATGACTAACCCTTCTGGACCCACGCACTTAATCTCCCACAATGTGACTTCAACCCTGATGAAGCTTGGAAAGTTGAGTGCAATACACAAGAAGTCACAAACAAACACCTTGTGAAAGACCAGATGGAGAATTTCCCTGGCTTCGATCTTCCACGAAGCTTATGGGCAACCCTAAACCACATCCGCACAAATCATGGCAGATGCGGATACTTGATGCACAAAAGGAAAATTAAAAACTCTCCAGTGTGCGTTTGTGGTCACCCAGAACAGACTATGGAACATATAACGACTCAATGCCTGATTCACAAATATGAAGGAGGCATCAAAGCATTACACTTCACTACTCCTGACGCAATTATCAGGTTTAACCAACTAAATGTAAAATTATAGTTGTTCTACATCAGAGATACAAAGAAGACCCATTCTGGAACTCAGGGGTACCAGAGTCAATACCCCAAAAGACTAGAGGGCTGAGACCCATTCTGGAACTCTGGGACTAGAGTCAATATCTAGTGAAAAAGATATTCAAAATAGTTATCGCAGAATTATCCTACAAACCATCATGCCTCTTCTAGAGGAAGGTGACAAACTCTCTGCTCTGGACCTTGCTGATGCTCATGTACACATAGGGATATGTCCTAAGCACTGGAAGCATATCAGATTTGTAATAGGGGGAACAGAATTACCAATTATTATCTCATCTTGCCTTTTGGGCTAGCCCCATGTATCCATAAAATGCTTTGAAATAATCACGAGAGACAAGCTGGATGAGGTAATATCTTTTATTGGAACAACTTCTGTTTGTGGAAGACAGAAGCTTTTGAGCTTCTTCAGGTCTCAGTTATCATGAAATAATCATGGCCTACCTATGGCAAGCTATTGTCATCTCATCTGGAATCTCATGGAGGTGAGCAAACTGTGATTTGCAGTCTATTACATTGCTATTCAGTGTGTTTTGGAACTCCAAATTAGAAAAATTAATAAATTTTAGTCTTATAAGAATCCTGGTTGTCTTTTCTCTTTAATTCAAATAGATTTGCATCAACCCTGGATCATGGAGGATCAGGAATCTCATATGGTTCCAGTCATTCTTTTGCATTTCTGTTCCTGTATTTACTGGAGATTTCACACTTGGATATCTTTTGGCATGATCCTCAGTTACACTAAGGTCACTTTATCTGACAATCTCGCTGCATAAAGGTGTCTTAAAGAGAATATCTCTTGTACTGTGAGCCTCCCCAACTAGTGTCGGAGTGGTGTAAAGGTTTTTCACCAATATTGCTCTCAACCCCTAGTGTAGGGGCATGGCCAGAGGGCACTGACCTATATGGGTAGTCTCTATTTCTTGTGGCACTATGTAAAGCAGAGTACAAGTTAGAGCAGCCCATAAGTGGCTCTAAATTACACATGGGTCTATGATAGGTCCTTGCATGGCTCAGAATAAAGGGAGCACAAAGTTTGTACCTGCCCACATCTCTGTGCCAAGAGCAGGAATAGAATGACAGAGAATCTGAACCCTTATTTTCAAGGACCGCATTCATGTCTGGTGAGCATGGGACATCTCAGCTTCTGTTTTAACTATTTTCAGTATCTACATGGGCATACTGTGTATTAACCATAGCATTTCCAACTTCATGCTCATGGTATTATGAAACAATGTCCTTGATATAGAATCTCATGATATGGCAGCAATTTCATCTCTCCAATCTCACTAAGTGTTTTTTTTTATACTTAGCAGTGCATAGGGGCCTGGGATTTTTTTGTTGGCAATCCATCTAGTGTTTTTTAAACTGTTATATGTTTGGGTCATTTCAGGTTTATTTGAACTAGTCCAATTTTGTATTGGAAATTAGTATTTTAAACTCTTCTTCCTGCAGCTGCTTTTGCTATTAGAAGGTTATCCGCAGCTCAAGAACATTTGTTTATTTCTTGAGAGACCAAAGTCCCTTCCGTGGTGGCAGGATGATATGGGTTGGACAAAGTTGATGGAAAATATTTTCTATTATTCAGATCCTGTGAGCTCAGGTTTCTTACATGGAAGCTGATTTTGCCGGTGACGGTAACTTCAGCTTCATGTTCTAGTGACCATTCCACCTTTTAACCAGATTTTACAAGTTTAAGGTGATGCCAGAGACTGATCCAAAATTCCTTCTTATGATGGTGATGGATTTCAATTTTAATGAGCTAAACATCCTTCCTATGCCCATTCTGGTAAGGTGGTTCTTATCTATCAATATGTTTTAAAATGCTTGAGTATTTAATTGGAATAGAATCATAGAATATCCAGGGTTGGAAGGGACCTCAGGAGGTCATCTAGTCCAACACCCTGCTCAGAGCAGGACCAATCCCCAAGCCTGACCTTAAAAACTTCTAAGGAAGGAGATTCCTCCAGCTCCCTAGGTAACGCATTCCAGTGTTTCACCACCCTCCTAGTGAAAAAGTTTTTCCTAATATCCTATAGATATTAAATACCTTAAAGTCTATGCAATTTTTTTAAACACCAGTTCTACTTATCTGTCTTAGATTTTTCCACTGGCACTGCTCTCTGGAAAATGACAAAGTCTACATTGCTGCTCTCGTTTCACATGGTTCTCACTCATCCATTGCTAGGGGGCAGATTGGAAAAAAACCTGATTCTCTCCCAAGTTCCAGCCACACCCCAACCTACACCCATTTGTGACATCAAAAGGAGACATCTAAATGAGATTCCATTCACAATAAATTGCACAGAGCTTCATGATGTGACTGAGGGTAGGTCTACACTAGAAAATTTTGTTGGTATAACTGATGATTTTTTGTGGACATAGCTATGCCAGTAAAAGCCCTAGTGTACATGCAGTTATATTGATATAAAAATGATTATACTGGTATATCTTATGCCAGAATGTTTCCGTCAACCTGTCTGTTCCTGTTGTTCCGGGAGGTGGTGGAAAAATCCCTTCCGTAGTTGTAGGCTGCATCTATGCTATGGGGTTATACTGGCAGAGCATAGTTATGGCATTGGAGCTATAGTCCTCAGAATGCAGACATGGCCTAAGAGGGTGTTGCTAGTTAAATTACATCTGTATAATTAAACTGACAAAAATTTCTAGGGTAGACTATGGCATGATCCTCTCTTGTGTGATCATTATCAGCAGGGAAATAGTTAAGGTTGACAGGCTATGTTTACACTGCACTTTCATCCGTAAAACTTTTGTTGATTAGAGCTATGAAAAAAACACACCCCGACCGACAAAAGTTTTACCAATGAAAAGAGCCTGTGTGGATAGCGCTTTGTCGGTGGGAGACACTCTCCTGCCAACAAAGCTACCAGCTTTCGTTGGGGATGGTTTTATTTTGTCTGCAGGAGAGCTCTCTCCTGCCACTAAAGAGCGGCTCCACTGCATACCTTTAGAGCAGCACTGGTGTTAGGTGCACAGTGTAGACATAGCCTTAAACTGTAATGTAGTTTCCAGAGTTCACACTGAGATGAACAGGATAGTTCACACTTATCAGAGCTATTGTTTGGGCTGTCTTAAGGCAGAGATAGGTTGCATCAGTCATCATCAATTTGCACTCAAGTCAGAATTCTGAACTTTCTCTTTGCACAATAAGGGCTAGAGATACAGGGCTAGATCCTGACATGCTTGCTCTCATTACTTTACTCCTCATGTAATTTCTAAAGGAGTAAGATATTGCTCAGTGTGAGTACAGATATCAGAAATTGGCCCATCATTTAAAAGTGAAAGCTTAGATTCTGGACCACAAGATGATAACTCAGTACTATTCCTTAGTGGCTGCCAACCCAGAACAACTTCACTCAATTTAACCCCTCCCTTACTGAAAGTTTACAAAGGGCTAAGGTAATGGCATGAGGTAAGAATTGAGGCATTTCATGCTAATCATCACTACCGATGTATCATGGTATATCTTCACTGCAGAGTTAATTTGGCTAAGTGGCATTCAGGTCTGAGTCAACCAGGTTAGCCTAGCCTGGTTGTAGGGCTCACTGCTTCTGCACTCATCCATGTATGCTGTTAGGATTTCTGGGGGCATATTCCAGGGTCCTTTGTCCTGCAGTAAACTGAGCCACTCTGATTCTTTCCCAGTGAATTGTGGGAGAACTTATCTGTCTTCTGGACATGCAAAGGGAATTGTGGGAAGGCATTGGAGGACTTTTAGCTCTCAAGTGATTTAGCCTGTGTTCTTACTGCCAAGTGGGCATTTTGCAGACAGATTGAAAGCAGCACCCAGACTTTAACTTATACCCGCAGCTGGGCCAGCTAGCCAGGGTGTAAAGTACCACTAAACTTGGGTGAGATGCTTTAGGGTGGGATGTGAGGGGGATTAGGGGCAAAACACAAGTAAGAGCCTGAGTTAACTGCAATGAAAGACATAACCTCAGAGGGGTCAAAAATCTCAAGAACTAGGGATGTTCTGCCTAGTCTTTCTCTGGGAACATGAGACCCACCCACAGTGAGACTTCTGTAAGGTATCTGTTTTTAAATAAGAAGAATTATAGGTAATGTTTCCTGTAGCAATAGGTGCACCTAAAATGTCTTGGGCACACTGCAGAAGATTCATGTGAAACATTATTCTGCTAAGGCTGCAAAATGTGTTCCTTCAAAACTACTTGCACGTCCCTTGAGATTGCAAATGAACAGCATGCAAGTACAGAGTGCACCCATTTCACTCTGCTTTGAAAATCTAAAAGTCACCTCGGAGACCTCAGAAAAAATTATGCCATTTTTTTAAAGGCTTAAATTAAGGTAAACTGAGCAACCATATTGTTTCCTCTTTGCAAGAATATCATCTTGTTTATGAATTAGCATTTATTGAAGACCAAAAACAAAACGGAAAACGTATATGAAACATGAATATACGTAATATTTGTTGCAGGCCTGTTAAGGTGTTTACTAACTCTTTCTTGAGAAATGTGAAGAACCACTTTTGTTGGAATGAAGTAGCCTGCTTTTAATAAAGTTGTTTAATTTGCCATTTGAAATTTAATAGTTGAACTTCAATAGTCATGTTTTTTATGACTCTCTTGCTCATGTAATGCCAAATTCTGTCCTTAGTTAAACCCAGGCAAACTTGCGAAGTCATTGCAATTGCATGGCTGTAACTGAGGGGGAAATAGTTCATTTAAAATGTATTCTAGGCATATATCCTTGCAAATTATTCACCATCTTCTCTCCTGAGCAACCATACAAACTTTCCGTTTCCTAAAACTGAAAAGTGGTATCTTCCAAAGGTGGCTTGATTTGGTCTGGGCAGCTGCTTTTTCCCATTTATAGTATTCTAAGCCACTCTTTCCACTGTGTTGATACTTTTCTCTCTTCTTCCCCTTCCCACTTCCACATACTCGTAACAATGCCTACCTTCTACTGGCCTTTTGAGGGTGTGCCATTTGGTTCCTCTGTCCTCATCTAGGGTGACCAGACAACATGTGTGAAAAATTAAGATGCGTGTGGGAGGTAATAGGTTCTTATATAAGACAAAGTCCTGAATAATGGAACTGTCCCTACAAAATCAGGACATCTGGTCACCCTACCCTCATCATTCTAGGGAAGAGCCAAGATGGTGCCTCTCCAGTTCCCCAATGCAAAGAGGAGCATGGGGTGGGGGTGAGGAATCTTCAATCATCTTGCAGAATGCAGAGTAGGTTACCTAGGTGGGTTTCATTCCTTCCTTCCTGGGCTCAGTACCTAGAGATAGGTTATTCTTTTCTCCCTTACCCTTAGACACGGGGGAAGGGAGCAGAAATGGATCTGTGGAAATAACTCTTTTTTTCTTCTCCCCTGATGGTGGGGGAGGTAGCAGAAAGAGATCTTGCTTGGATTGTGAGTGATAACCAGTAAGTCACAGCTGCGCAGGTGAAGCCTTGCATATGTGGGTGTTGTCGACAAAATACAGGTACCTTGGCAGCCAAGTGATATGTGGAAACCATTTGTCTGAAAGACATCTTGACTTACCTGCTTTATTTTGCTACATAACACAGACTTCATTTCACTGTGTCTTACGTTGAATTGGCATAAAATAATTCAATATTTGATGTGATTAATAAATGTGTTGTTTTTCTGTTTCAACAATTAGAGATTGATCCTGTTAGTAAGTGTTGTTACTAGTTTTTGGATAAACTGCACATGTACAGAAGATGAAAGCATTATTTAGCTTATCAGAATGTTTAAATAGTGCTGCTAAGAGCATACTGCTCTGTTTTCCCATTCAATAGCAGGGAAAGTAAACAAAGGCTCAAATACACTAAAGCAACAAAACTATAATACACAGATCCCTGAACTATGACACTTCCATGAGATCAAAAAGCTGATGTAAGATCTCACATCTTTCTTCTTTAATGAAATGGCTCCTTTACAAAATAGCTAGAGGCAAAACTCTGTGTTGGCTATTGAAACTATACCAAATCTAGCCAACAAAAATCCTTCTTTGGAACACACTTGACCTACAGTTAAGCACATAAGGGTTAACTTATGCTTTGAATATGTAGTTGAAATAATTGCCTTAAAAAAAAAAGCTTATAAAATAGACATATTAATCCTAACAACTAAATTAATGTTTTATTTTAAAACATAAGCACCAATTAAGTCACTAGAAAGCTATATTTCTAAGTATCTTGTCCAAAAATAGTTATGTCTGAAGCCACTTGTAATTATTATGTATGTTTATTACTGGACATATCTGCTATGCTTTACAGCTGCAATTCAACAAAGAATTTTTGGTTAAAAATACTTCCTTTCCTACAATTTCTTTACAAAGGATTACTCACAATTTCCCCCTACGTGTATACTTTTTGTTTTAAATTATATTAAAATGATTTAATTCATTTTATCTTGCTCTTTAAATTTTTTTAAATGTTGGCACATATCCCTCACATATGATCAGTTCTGATTTTAGCAGATAAATTAAAATACATTTTCTATATATTTAGTGAGAAATGTAACATCATTTGGATTTTTAGGAGTGTTTCTAGTGCTACAACCACATTTTTCTTGTAAAGATGTAGGCACTACTAAAGAATATTGTGTAACTCTGATTATTATATAAGAAAGAAACAATTATGTTCTGCCTTTATTCAGGATTTTATTTACTCAAATTAATAGCACGTTTTAGGTTTTTCATTTTAAAAAAATCACACACATGGATAAAGGAAAAAAAATCAGCCGTATGGTATTGATACCTGTAAGTCACTCTGCACTGTTTTTGGGTAAAGTTTGATTTTGAAATTACTTATGACTAGGGCATGTAAGAATCAGTGGTGTTGGGATGGGTTTGGGGGATTTTTGTTTGGTATGTATACTAAAATCACTAATATAAAAACACTGAAGTCTCATTTTTGAAATTATATAATAGTTCCGGATTAAAAAAAAAAAATCCAAAAACTGGTGATAAAATATAAGCTGTTTTAGTAAAACAAGAATAGGTAAACCCATGAACATAAAAAAATGGTAGGTTCACTAGCTGTTCATTACAATTTCAAACATACAAACTGTTCAATATCTTAATCATTATATCAAAGTAACAAAAATTTTGTGCAATGTGATAGAGATATTCCTTGGGTATGTCACAATATAGGGTGTTTTAGGTTGAAGAATGGGAGTTAGCTGCTATTATTTTATATTACTGTAGCATTTAGGAACCCCAGTCATGGCCAGCACTCCCCCACCCCCCAAATAATTCTGTTTGTACAGCACTTAGCACAAAAATGGAGGAAGAGTACAAAGAAACAATGATCCTCTCTCCGTAAAGAATATTTCCATTTGTCCAGGCAAAAATTTCGTACTTGGCTATTTTATTTCTGCATTATTGCTTATCAGTTCATGCTTCGCTAGGCTTTAACTGGTCAAATAAAAAAAAGTTTATTATATAATTTGTGCTCTCTTAAGGAATCTCATTCACAGATCCACACTTGCTCACCTGTCTCTTTTGTTCAGAGCTTGTTAAATAGGCATATTCCCAAGAAACTGAAAGCTTAACTTGCACCAGCATGCCTTCACCCTAATTAACTTTGAAACTTCAGTGGCTTCTGTGGTTGACAACTGGCACAAATAGATCCTTTAAGAGTGTGGAGATATGGTGAAGATGCCTTCAGAGAATTCAAATTATAGGAAGGAAATCTGATTTTCATTAATAGTAATTGCTGTTGTATGAAGTAATCTACTGTAGCCACTGACTTCTCTTTCCTTATAATGTGAACTTCCAGTATTCCAAGAGAGAGACAAAGTTGATCTGTACAAAATTCTGGGTTGTCTTTTTTTTTTGTATTTTGGTTAATTTGTATTTATTCTTTATGTATTAAATTAATTAAAACATTACGTTGTTAAACATTAACTAAAATAATATTTAAAATTAATGTTTGTGAGGTGCTCAGATACTGCAGTGCTGGATGCAATTGATTACTTAGATGGAAGATAAAATGCACTTTTTCCAACAAAGTGTAAACAGCTTGTACCCACAGTGAAACTTTTACTTATCCTTGACCAAGTGGGAAAAAAATATGAGGTGTCAACCAGAAAAACTGTCTCTGAGGTTGTGTGGGGGAAAGGGATGAAACCTCAGTCCTATGATGGTGTTTATGCCACTCCCTACAGCAGCTTTACCTGTTGTTTCAACTCCTCTCCCAATATGACGCTTCCCATAGGTACCCATGGTTTTGAGGCACCTCAATACCACCTGCCTGTAGCATGAGGAAGCTGTGCCTGATGGGTCAGTTCCCTGAAACAACCAGCCACAGGCAGAATAGGCACTCCTCTCTCAGCCCACAAAGATTCTGCTGTCCCTCTGCAGGTTAGCAATAGACACACTCCAAACCCTGAGTCCTGAGCATACCCCTGCACTGTCCAGCCGTTATCCATGGGACACTCACAGAATTACCAGAAGAGTGGTTTCCAAAGGAACAGTACACGACAGCTTACCAGTTACACCTTGTATCACAGCTCTGCTTAACACACAACACTTAGGGTACGTCTACAGTATGAAATTATTTCAAAATTATTCTATTCGAATTTTCGGAAGCTATTTTATACATTCGGTCTTCTGTGTCCCCATTAAAGCGTGTGAATTTGGCGGATTGAATCCACAGTACTGAGGCTAGCATCGAATGTCGGAGCGGTGCACTGTGGGTAGCTATCCCGCAGTCCCTGCCGTCCATTGGAATTCTGGGTTAAGCTCCCAGTGCATGATGGGGCAAAAACATTCTCCCGGGTGTTTCTGGGTGTGTGTCGTCAGAAAACTACTGCAGACAATCGTTTCGCCCCTTTTTGGCGTGCAGATGCCATACTGCTTTCAGCAGACGGTGCACCGCTGCTCTCCTGCTACTATGAATCCACCTCTCATTTCCTCTCATCTTCCTATGTAATCTCTACTGTCTACTCTTTCTCTTCCTCATCGAACGCTTCCACTGCCAACTCTGCTCGGCCATCATGAACCGAACAGCACAGCTTCCGCCGCCAACTCTGATCTCCCGCTATTGCCACGCTTCCGAGCTTCTCCATGTTGTCTGTTCTGGGCTCCCACCTCCGTGAAAGCCACAGAAGACAACCATTTTCCGCTGTTGTTTGGCTACTGTGAACCGAACAGCACAGCCTCCGCCACCAACTCTGCTCTCCTGCTATTGCCACGCTTCTGAGCTTCTCCATGTTGTCTGTCCTGGGCTCCCACCTCCGTGAAAGCCACAGAAGACAGCCATTTTCTGCCTTTGTTCGACTACTGTGAACCAAGCAGCACAGCTTCCGCTGCCACTTTGCTTTCCTATGTTTCGCGCCCTTTTTCCAGGATTACCCGTGCAGGTGCAATAGCCAGGGAGCCCAATCAGATCTCCGCTGCAGTTTTGACCATTGTAAATACCTCGCGCATTATCCAGCAGTATGTGCAGTACCTGCAAAACCGGGTGAGGAAGCGACGACAGCGCAATTACTATACTGATGAGGACATGGACACAGATGGCACGGCATGTGACGATAGGGAGATCATGGTGGTGTTGGGCCAGGTTCATGCCGTGGAACGCCGATTCTGGGCCCAGGAAACAAGCACAGACTGGTGGGACTCCATAGCGTTGAAGGTATGGGATGATTCCCAGTGGCTGAGAAACTTTCATATGCGTAGGGCCACTTTCATGGAACTTTGTGACTTGCTGTCCCCTGCCCTGAAGCGCAAAGACACCAAAATAAGAGTAGCCCTCACAGTTGAGAAGCGAGTGGCCATAGCCCTGTGGAAGCTTGCAACGCCCGACAACTACCGGTCAGTCGGGAATCAGTTTGGAGTGGGGAAATCTACTGTGGGGGCTGCTGTGCTGCAAGTAGCCAATGCAATCATTGACCAACTGCTATCAAGGGTAGTGACTTCGGGAAATGTGCAGATCATTGTGGATGGCTTTAATGCACTGGGGTTCCCTAACTGCGGCAGGGTGATAGACGGAACACATATCCCTGTCTTGGCCCTGGAACACTGGGGCGGCCAGTACATAAACCGCAAGGGGTACTTTTCCATGGTGCTGCAAGCACTGGTGGATCACAAGGGACGTTTCACCAACATCAACGTGGGATGGCCGGGAAAGGTGCATGACGCTCGCATCTTCAGGAACTCTGGTCTGTTTGAACAGCTGCAGGAAGGAACTTACTTCCCAGACCAGAAAATTACTGTTAGGGATGTTGAAATGCCTATAGTTATCCTCAGGGACCCAGCCTACCCCTTAATGCCATGGCTCATGAAGCCGTACACAGGCACCCTGGACAATAGTAAGAAGCAATTCAACTATAGGCTGAGCAAGTGCAGAATGTGGTAGAATGTGCTTTTGGATGTTTGAAAGCGCGCTGGTGCAGTTTACTGACTCAGTTAGATCTCAGCACAACCAATATTCCAATTGTAATTGCTGCTTGTTTTGTGCTCCACAGTACCTGTGAGAGTAAGGGGGAGACATTTATGGTGGGATGGGAGCTTGAGGCAATTCGCCCGGCTGCCAGTTTCGCACAGCCAGACAACAGGGCGATTAGAAGAGTGCAGCGGGGCACGCTGCACATCAGAGAAGCTTTGAAAGCCAGTTTCATGACTGGCCAGGGTACGATGTGAGAGTTGTGTTTGTTTCTCTTAAAGTTATCCACCCCCTATATATATATATATATGAAAGGAAATAAAGTCACAATTGTTTAAAAACCATTCTTTATTATTTGTTGCACAAAACATTGAGAGAAATGAGAAGCTAGATGGGGAGGGGGGGTATTGGGTTAGGAGGGTGGAGGAGGAGGGAAGGACAAGTCCAGAAACCAAATCAAAATTTAGGATATGCCAGCTTTCTGCTACTTGTGTAATGCTCTGGGGTTGACTGTGTGGGTCCCCGTAGCCTCCCCCCCCCGCCCCTCCCCGTGTTCTTGGGCGTCTGGGTGAGGAGGCTATGGAACTTGGGGAGGAGGGAGGGTGGTTATTCAGGGGCTGCAGCAGCAGTCTGTGGTCTTGCTGCCTTTCCCGCATTAGATCCACCATACAGCGGAGCATGTCAGTTTGCTCCCCCATGAGCTTGACCATAGCATCCTGCCTGCTCTCATCGCACAAGTCCCTCCTCTCTTTGTATTCATGTAACGCTTTACACAACTCTGCAATTGTTTGCCTCCATGCATTCAACTGGACCCTATCAGTGCAGGAGGACTGCATGAGCTCAGCAAACATGTCGTCCCGAGTTCATTTTTTCCGCCTTCTAATCTGGACCAGCCTCTGGGACGGAGTAGATAGGGGTCGCGTTGAAACATTTGCACCTGCTGCGGGAGGAGAAAAAGGGAGGGTAGTATTTTAAAAGATACATTTTAGAGAACAAAGGGGACACTGTTTCTCAGTGAAACAGGCAATCCATAGTACACAGCACATGTTCTTTCTGTACAAGGTCTCATTTTGCCTCTTATACTGAAGTGCCTGCCACTTTGGTGTGAGTAAGCCATCACATGCGTCCAGTCAACAGAATTCAGCTTGCAGGCAGTGGCCAGGCAACAGAATTCAGCTTGCAGGCAGTCTGTGGGCTCTCTGGGCTGATTGCTTCACACAACACCCTCCCCACACACACACACCGTGGGACTCCAGTGAGGCTCTGAGCAGGGATGAGCCCTTTAAACGCGAACAGCCCAGCATGGCTCTGATGAGGCTCTGAGCAGGGACGAGCCCTTTAAACTAAACGCGAACAGCCCAGCTTTCCCCCCCACACCTCGTGGCTCCAATCAAGCTCTCACACACCAGAAGTGCCTTCTCCAGGGTCATGGTCCGGGAGCATGCTTTGGGAGTGGTGGGGAGGCTATTGGCTCCAGCGTTAAGAATAGTTCCTGCCTTGGGGGGGAAAACAGATTCCCCACTTGCCACCTGTGCACTGTCCTCCTCTTCGTCCTCCAAAAACTCATCCTCCTCGCTCCGTGCAGGTGTCCATGGACAGTGGTGGGGTAGTGGTGTTGTCACCCCCCATAATTGCATGCAACTCACGGTAGAAGCAGCATGTATGGGGCTGTGACCCGGAGCGCCCGTTCGCCTTCCTGGCTTTTTGGTATGCTTGCCTGAGCTCCTTGATTTTTGTACGACACTGCTCTGTGTCCCTGGAGTAGCCTCTTTCCATCATGGCCCTGGAGACTTTAATGTATGTATTTGCATTACTTTCTTTGGAACGTAGTTCTGCCATAACAGATTCGTCTCCCCAACATGCAATGAGATCCAGTACCTCCCATTCGGACCATGCTGGAGCTTGTCTGCGAATCTGGGACTGCATGGTCTCTTGTGATGGTGGACTCTGCATGCTTGCCTGTGATGGTGGACTGTGCTGATGGTCACCTGTGCTGATGGTGACCAAACAGGAAATTCAAAAGTTCCCAGGGCTTTTACTGCCTACTGGCTAGTGCATTGAAGTTCAGAGTGTTGTCCAGAGCGGTCACAAGGGAGCATTCTGGGATAGCTCCCGGAGGCCAATATCGTCGAATTGCGTCCACAGTACCTGTAACCCGGAACTGCGATCTCGATTTTAGCACTACTCCACTTGCCGAGGTGGAGTACAGAAATCAGAGTAAAGAGCCCTTTAAATCGAAAAAACTGGTTTGGTCGTGTGGACGGAATCAGTTTTATTTCGAGGTAACTCGGTTAATTCCAAAATAACTGCATACCGTAGACCAGGCCTTAGATTTGTTTATAGAGAAAGCAAGTATATGTTTATTTAAATAGAAATTAAAATGATAGCAAATAGAAATGTTGGAAACAATAGGTTACATATACAATCATAACACACCTACTAAAGCCTTAAATGTAACTAACAGGATATTATGTCATAAGAGCAAAAACTCACTCCAGATTCTTCCAGTGTATTGCAGCCAGGCTTGGCTGCCATCTTCCATTTCTGAGGCTTCCTCATGGTAAGGGCTGGAGCTAGCAAGGTGCCTCACAACCCTGGGTACCTCCAAGAGTGGTCACATCCAGCAATCTGATGAGCCAATAAGGTAGCCTGCTATGTCTTTCCATAGCCGGTGACAGACCTTTGCTCAAGCAAACTATGCCTCTGTCTTAGCTGTTTTATGTTTTCTTTTCATTCTAATTTTAAGATATTTTCAAGCTGAAGTCCATGTTGCTGGCTACAGACGGACTCTTTAATCAGACAGAAATCTGCCCATGACAAACCTCTGACCAGAGGGATGGTGTCTTCTTAGTCCACCATTTTAAAGGGAGGTATTCAGAAGGAGAAGAGGTTTCAAAATGTCTACCTTAGGACTTAGAGCAAGACATGGGAGAATGACTCTTTTAAATACTTTTGCATTTTATTGGGATGTGAAATTCACATTATAGTTCTCGAGCGGTGGATGGAAAATTCACAAGTGCAAGAAGCACAAGCAATTTTTTCCCCAAAAAATGTTTTTAGTGGAGTATTTGTTCTCAAATTGTGGTCTGTGTGGGAGAGCTGGCTGGTTGCAAAGAACTAATTCTTTTTGTGTACAATTTGCATTAAAAGAAATTAAAAATACCAGGGGCCAAATTTTGTCCGATGCATCTCCACCAACTTAAGTGGAGTCACATGGGGTGTAAATTAGTGTGGAATATGCCCCCAATTTATTGCAAAGCTTGATTTCCTTGACACTTTCACTAGTAATGCAATTTTCTTTGTAAAGCTTGACTCACAGTAGAGGAGCTTAGTCCCAAAATTTGGTCCGTCTACCCCTAATTAATAATTGTAATTAAAAACTGTTTGTTTCAGTTGTCACATTCCAGTTTTAAAGTTAAGGTCAAAGTTGATATTTAAATGACATTGTTTTGTTCAAGTCAAATCACTGATTACTTGCTAAAAGTATGAAGTTAACATTGGTGTTTTTGTTTTATTATCTAATGAAAAGAGAAGGGTTCTTTTTACCATTTTTGTGCAAAATATTTTATATGCGTATGCAGCTAAAACTGTTCTTTGGGGTACTTTGTAAATCTCCAAATCTGTTTTTATAAATGTACACTGAGAGTGAATGAGAAATGTTTATTTGGATCTGCTGTTATTTAACTTGTTACTAAAGGAGAAGTTTGGTCTGGGCAACCAGGCTAGTTTCTTTTGTTTTATGTACAAGCCCAGAAAGAAGAAATAAGAATAAGCTCATTGACTTGTGAACAAAATAGTTAATGTTTGCAAGTATCTGCATAGGTTTTAAAATGTGGCTTTGTTTTTATAATGAAATATATTTTTATTCTCAGACAAAAGTTATGTTAAAATGGAGTTCTTGTTGAGACTATATCAGTAATTTATGGTAAAATACATTATAAGAGGTTGTAATTATTCCTAAACCAAATGCTATAAGTCCAAGAGTTAAGGTTAAACTTGAAAGAAATACAAACATGTTAGGGTAAGAAATATACAATTGGGGCACCTAAACAACCTTAACTCTGCCCTGTAATGACACTATGAGTAACCATATGATTAAAGTGTTTAAATGTTTGTGGTCTCAGATTAGATTCAATTGATTTTTAAAGACATGGTGATACCGAGAGGGGAAAAATAAAGTGTTCAGGGTGGTGATAGGTGCACATCTTACTGTTTATGTGTTTGATCTTTTTTTACATTAAAAATACTGTCACCTACCTTCTGTCGACAGTTAGTCCTCCTGTCTTTTTCCAGTAATTTTGTGAAGTTCAGAGTTCTCATCCTGACTCTGACACAGGTTATCTCTGTGGCCTTGGGCAAATTACTTGTGGCCCAATCCTTCTTCTAGTGAAGTCAGTGTCTAAACTGACCTCAGCAAAAGTATTGGGTCCATCACCTGTCTGCTTCAGTTTCCCTATCTTCTAGAACATGTAACACCTATTCTGGCTACGGGGTAATGAGTTTAGAGTGCTTTAAACTTAAAAAAACACTATTATTTGAAAGGCAGATCTAACCTCCATTTGACATTACTGGAATTTCTATGAATTGAAAGGAGATGAGGAGTGATTGATCAGAGCTATAGTACCTGTTATACTCAGCAGATTTCAAGTTTAGGTTTTAATTTGTGTTTGTTAAGTTACTTGAACATTTCAAATTCTTTAAGAGAAACATTTGGCGTCCTTGATATTCATTTTAATCTAAAAAAAAATGTTCATTTTCATTGATAAAATACCCATAAAATATTTTCCAGAATTTTAAATTTGAGTTTTTGATCTACATAAATTGCCATCTTGAATTGCATACTGTATGTTGCCTGATGCTATATGAAATAATATCAAAAGAAGCAACATTGCGGATTTCTGTTGGAGTTAATCAGAATTAGGTTATTGTCATTTATGTAAAATGGGAAAAATCCCTCCTGGAGATAAAGATTTTGCTTTTTTAAAGTTTACAAATCTAAAATGAGCTTAATCCATTGTTACTTATAAACTGTTCCAGTTTGGCTTATCATTAAAGAAAAATAGTTGTTTCTTTCCCTTCCAGCTATGGAATCCTATCCCAATTAAGAAAATTATTCAAAAATAAAATATTTTTCTCCTTTCCCTTTCCTCTCATAGCTAAAGATCTGAACTCAATCCTTGCTTTTTCAATGCAGGTAAGCACTATTTATTCATGTCTCAGGGACATCCAGAACCTTTAGATAATCAGAGTTTCATCAAAAATGAGTTTCAGTTACTATATACTTTTTGGATGGGGGTTGGGGACAGATGACAGAAATTAATTCTGGATAACCAGGATTTAGATAGTGAGGATCTACTTATAATTCAAATAAAACCTCTGTTTTCATTACAGGAAGATTAAAAGTAACTCAAATCAGGAGATTTCTATCTCTTGATTTAGCTGAAGAGAATTTTTAGATATTCAGTATTTTATCTGTGCTTCCATTTAATCTGTTTCCTAACTATGCTGTGATAGCATAAATGTAAAAAAAGTGCTCCTAAAAATGCTTTCCATCTAAAATTTTTAGCTCTGCAGGCATCAGACACTCATGCTCTCTAACCACAGTACACAGTAAATTTGGGTTAGTATCTCCCCTCCCCTGTCACCACCTTCTGTGGATGCTTAATCCACATACCCCTCACTTCCACCCATATATAGCATATGGCCACTAGTAATAATATCAAGTGGACTCCTCTGAGCGTTTTGACCTTCTGGTGTGGGGAAGGATGCTCTAAAAGGTAATACTCAACTAAAATAGCAACAGAGAGCTTTACAGTCAAACATTAATATATAGAAACCTAAAATTGGTGATCCATGTAAAGAAATAATCCATGACAGAAATCCGTGTCTAAAAAAGAAAACAAAGGAAATTTGGGATTTTTTTCTAGATGGCTTCTGTAGTTTTACTTAGCAAAGAATCAGAAGCTTCTGAAGCAATTAATTCAGATCAACACAGGATTAACTTTGAAGTTTAAAAATAGCCTCCATGCCTGAGGAGAGACCAGTTTTAGGAACTCATGAATGAGGTAGATAGCTGATTTGTAGCAGAGGGACTAATTTATGTATTTGAAATCTGCTGCTGTTTGACTGTGCAGTCTGGATTGGTAGATCTTAATCTTTTTTTTCTTTAGATAGATAGGTAGACTGGTTGTGCAGTAAGGAATAATATTGATTGTTTTAGATTAGTAAAGACCCAAGTAATAGAAATGACTGAACTTGTTAATGCATTTATTTTCACCTGTATTACTGAGGGAACCATGAGTTTGAGAGAACTTGCTGGAAAGTGGAAGGAAAACACTATATATACAAGCAGCAAATCTGAAAAGCTGTTGGAAATCTCTAAAGCTATTACATTTTTTTGCTTTACAGATTCATTTTTATTTTTTTTCTTGAAAAAGTATTGAATTTTAAAAAATATATTTATATTATTTGTGTAGTGAAGAGTACACCCCCGTTTTAGAATAAACTCTGAAATCAAATTGTCAATTTCTAATAAGGATAGTGCTACTATTCATGTGTTGGTTTTTGTAATAGTTTTAAAATTAATTTATCAAGCTTTCCTTTTTACTGGAAAATATTTAATTTCAATAGACTTTAAAAAATCAGCTCTTTAGAGAATTTGTTCATGTTATCACCTTAACCACACATTTTCAAATACATGGTTTATAATACACTATCATTTTTGTAACAATCTGTAAAAGAATCTAATAATTATTGAACACCTATTTCCCATAAGCAGTTTCTTCTGTTTAATGAATAAATTTCTCAGAGGTGGTTGATAATATGGCTTTAAAATATTTACAGGTGTTGGTATTTTTAAAAATGTTGACTCAGGATTTTATACCCTTTTCTGGTAATTTGTTTTCTTTCTTTCTTTTTTTATTAAATTAACAAGAGAGTAGCATTTTATCTTGTGAAATTTATATTCATCATACTAAGCCCTGGTCTACACTAGGTGGGGGGATCGATCTAAGTTACGCAACTTCAGCTACGTGAATAACGTAGCTGAAGTCGACGTAATTAGATGGACTTACTGTGGTGTCTTCACCATGGTGAGTCAACTGCTGCTGCTCCCCCGTCGACTCTGCCTGCGCCTCTCGCGGCGCTGGAGTACAGGAGTTGACGGGAGAACGCTCGGAGGGTCTATTTAGCACGTCTAGACTACACGCGATAAATCAATCCCCGCTGGATTGATTGCTGTCCTCCAACCCGGCAGGTAGTGAAGACATACCCTAAGTTACTCAAGGTGGAATAAGAGATACATTCAGCACATGCCAAAAAAGGTGGCGATTTCGAAAAACAGCATAGCCTTATAATCAGGGAAACAATGCCAATTCAGGAATGCAAATCTAAAAAAAAACAACTGAAAAACCTGGCATGTATCTCAGTCCATGGCTGGTTTAACGTATGCGGCAGATACCCAAAGCTGACACTATCTGATGGCATTACTGAAAAGTAACAGGATCTTGTTACTTTTTTACACTCTCTCTCTCTCTCTCTCTCACACACACACACACACACACACACACACACACACACACACACACACACATTTTTTTAAAACAATATTCCTTCTACATTACATGATGATATACTGACGTGTAGGATTTAGTCACTCTCTGCACCATTTGGTTGGATCTGATATGAAATTAGATTTGCTCTTCTTGGCCACAGAGGATTTCAAAACTGTGTCTTAATCCATTGCCAGAACCTGCCAAAAAATAATAATAAAAAAAAAAGCTAAAAAGCCATCACTAGCAGCAGACTGTGTTGGGGAAGTTATTGTGTAATGTCATAATGCTGTTAAGCCAAAACAAATCTTGGATACTGTGTGCAGATAGAGGTGTATGTTGATGTGAAAAGTGTAACAAAGATTTGCACTACTGCCTTCTATAATGAAATATTAAATTTCCTTACACTCATGTTTGAAATGTATGTATAAGTACTATTTTCTTAAAACTCAGCCTTAATGTGAACACCCACTACAGCCTTGTTTTGTGTGAGTGTGTGTGTGTGTGTGTGTGTGTGTGCATGCTCAGAAATTGACTACCCAGAATTTTACAGTAAAATACTAAGAGCCCAATTCTATAACCCTTAGTCATGTTGAGTAGCACTTACTCATGCAGTACTCCCTTTAACTTCTGTGTGAGTACTGATGAGTAGGGGTTACATAATCAGGCCCTTGTATAAAGGGAGAGAAATGATAATAGATATAACATACTGACATTCTTCTTTGAGAATGTGTCAGTGTAGATCCCACCGTAGGTGTGCATGTACCTCGTGTGTGAGAGAGAAGAAGGATTTTTTACTAGCAGTGTCCACTGGGGGCACATGTACCCTGTGCCTCCTCAAGCTCCCATACAAGAGCATAAAGGGTGAGATGGTTGCAATCCTCCGTCAATTTCCTCTTACCACCAGTGGCAGCCACAAAACTAGCAAGTGTCTGAATGGCTAGCTCTTAGCTTTGCCTAAGTCATCTACAAAACCTTGTACAGATTGTACAAACCCTCAGAAGCTTTCTGATTGTTCAGCATATGGCTACTGGGCTCTATATCAACCCATCTGAATTGAGTACTGATAGTTAGACCCCCTGTGTGTACACACATCTCCCTCCCCCACATAGACCCGTCCATATAGGATTATGCAACATTGTGGACTTGAAACCAGCAGGCTTCAAGCCCTGTACATCCTGTGATGGGCTAATTCCCTGGATAGTTGGATACAGCAGGTGTCTCTTCCATTTAGGAGAGTGCACACATACTGGACAAGAGTGCCTATCAGTCTCTGCAAGAATGCATAAGTTGAAAGGTGCCAGGTTAAAGCTTCATCTCCTGGAGAGGGGGTACTGAGCAGCAGATCTATGTTTCTGTCTCCCCCATATCTTACGGATGCAAAAGTGGAACCTGGAAGAGGGACGTGAGTGGCTTCCATGGAGCAGGAAGGATTCCCTGACCCAGCCCAATCCTGCCTTCCAGCCACTGCAGGTCCCAGCAGAAATACCTGGCCTGGGGGAGGGGCAGGTCTGTCTTCATCCTGAAACTGCACTCAATGCAGGGTTAAAAGATGCCGCATACTTTGTCTGTCTCCACAGCTTTTCTCCATTATCTTAACAGGACCAAATCTTTCAGGATTCCTCCCCAAATCTTTGTGGCTACATCTGGCCCATCAAAAGGCCAAGCCATCTCATCACAGATAACCACGAAATGGATCAGACAGTGCATTTCCTCCTACTGTCAGATGGCTGGAGAGCCTCTCCCTCCAGTTGTCATGGGTATAGGCAGCATCTTCTGTCTGCTTCAGGAACACTGTAGTCTCTGAGATCTTCAAAGCTTGCAACTTGGAGCAAACCACTGACTTTTGTAAATTTTATACCTTTGGCAGCCAGGTCAAATGCCATGTTCGGGAGAGCAGCACTACAATCACTCTTTGACTAACACAGCTGAAATTACTCACTCCCATTGTCCAGGGAGGACACTGCTTGCTAGTCACCTACAGTGGGATTCACACTGACACATACCTGAAGAAGAAAGGTTACTTAAATTACAACAACTGTAGTTCTTTGAGATATAATCAATGTGGATTCCACTGTAGTTACATACAGCATGCACAGATGACCCCAACAGATACTGCTATTAAAAAAAATCTCTGGTCTTGTGTGCATGAGGTGCATATACATCTATAATGGAATCCATAATGGCTACAACATCTTGAATAACCACAATTACTAGAGGGTCAATAACTGGTCTTTCCCTGATATTTAATGTGAGTACATCTAAGGGAATGGGTTCATTTTAGACTTTAATCATAGACTTTAAGGTCAGAAGGGACCATTATGATCGTCTAGTCTGACCTCCTGCACAATGCAGGTCACAGAATCTCACCCACCCAATCCTGTAACAAACCCCTAACGCATGTCTGAGTTACTGAAGTCCTCAAATCGTGGTTTAAAAACTTCCTTCCCGACCGCAAATATGGTGATCAGCTAAACCCTGAGCATGTGGGCAACTCACCAACCAGTAACTCTCCAGCCAGACACCCAGGAAAGAATTCTCTGTCATAACTCAGATCCCACCCTATCTAACATCCCATCACAGGCCATTGGGCATATCTACTGCTAATAGTTGAAGATCAATTAATTGCCAAAATTAGGCTATCCCATCATATCATCCCTTCCATAAACTTATCAAGCTTAGTCTAGAAGCCAGATATGTCTTTTGCCCCCAGTGCTTCCCTTGGAAGGCTGTTCCAGAACTTCACTCCTCTGATGGTTAGAAACCTTCGTCTAATTTCAAGACTAAACTTCCTGATGGCCAGTTTATATCCATTTGTTCTTGTGTTCACATTGGTACTGAGCTTAAATAATTCCTCTTCCTCCATGGCATTTATCCCTCTGATATATTGACAGAGAGCAACCATATCACCCCTCAGCCTTCTTTTGGTTAGGCACCCCTCAGCCTTCTTTTGGTTAGGCTAAACAAGCCAAGCTCTTTGAGTCTCCTTTCATAAGACAGGTTTTCCATTCCTCAGATCATCCTAGTAGCCCTTCTCTGTACCTGTTCCAGTTTGAATTTATATTTCTTAAACATGGGAGACCAGAACTGCACATAATATTCCAGATGAGGTCTCACCAGTGCCTTGTATAATGGTACTAACACCTGCTTATATCTACTGGAAATACCTCACCTGATGCATCCCAAGACCACATTAGATTTTTTCACGGCCATATCACATTGGCGGCTCATACTCATCCTGTGATCAACCAATATTCCAAGGTCCTTCTCCTCCTCTGTTACTTCCAAGTGATGCGTCCCCAGTTTATAACAAAAATTCTTGTTATTAATCCCTAAATTCATGACCTTGCACTTTTCACTATTAAATTTCATCCTATCACTATTACTCCAGTTTACAAGGTCATCCAGATCTTCCTGTATGATATCCCGGTCCTTCTCTGTATTGGCAATACCTCCCAGCTTTGTATCATCCGCAAACTTTATTAGCACATTCCCGCTTTTTGTGCCAAGGTCAATAATATAAAGATGAAATAAGATTGGTCCCAAAACCGATCCCTGAGGAACTCCACTAGTAACCTCCTTCCAGCCTGACAGTTCACCTTTCAGTGTGACCCGTTGTAGTCTCCCCTTTAACCAGTTCCTTATCCACCTTTCAGTTTTCCTATTGATCCCCATCTTTTCCAGTTTAGTTAATAAATTCCCCAGGTGGAACCGTATCAAATGCTTTACTGAAATCAAGACAAATTAGATCCACTGCATTTCCTTTGTCTAAAAGATCTGTTACCTTCTCAAAGAAGGAAATCAGGTTGGTTTGACGCGATCTACCTTTTGTAAAATTATGTTGTATTTTGTCCCAGTTACCATTGACCTCAGTGTCCTTAACTATTTTCTCCTTCAAAAATTTTTCGAAGACCTTGCATACTACAGATGTCAAACTAACAGGCCTGCAGTTACCCGGATCACTTCTTTTTCCTTTCTTAAAAGTAGGAATTATGTTAGCAGTTCTCCAGTCATACGGTACAACCCCTGAGTTTACAGATTCATTAAAAATTTTTGCTAATGGGCTTGCAAATTCATGTGCCAGTTCCTTTAATATTCTTGGATGAAGATTATCTGGGCCCCCGATTTAGTCCCATTAAGGTGTTCAAGTTTGGCTTCTACCTCGGCTGTGGTAATATCTACCTCCATATCCTCCTTCCCATTTGCCGTCCTACCATTATCCCTAAGCTCCTCATTAGCCTCATTAAAGACTGAAGCAAAGTATTTGTTTAGATATTGGGCCATGCCTTGGTTATCCTTAACCTCCACTCCATTTTCAGTGTTTAGCGGTCCCACTTCTTTTTCTTTGTTTTCTTCTTATTTATATGGTTATAGAACCTTCTACTGTTGGTTTTAATTCCCTTTGCAAGGTCCAACTCTACATGGCTTTTGGCCTTTCTCACTTTATCTTACATGTTATGATCCACTGTTAAGTAGAATATGGAAGCTTTATACTTGGAAGCTGAGAACTCATCTTTAAAGGAAGGGAACACAAATAAATTAGTGGAAAAAACAGAGAATAAAGAGAATTCCTGGAATATTTAACCTTGAATCTCACACTGATAATAGTCTGATTAGTCTGACTTTCTTGAAACTTAAGTTATGATTGAGGTGTGTTTGTAATAGCATACCTAAACGTTAAACTAACTTAAAACTAGGCCTTGCTAATTGGTTTGCTACATTATTATTCATTATGTATGCAGTTATTCACATATTAAATAAGAAAAAGGGTAAATTTTTCAAAAGTGCTTAGTTGACTCAGGAGCCTAAATCCCATTTTCAAAAATGACCTAGGCACTTACAACCCTTATTGAAAGTCAGTGTGACTTAGGGATCTAAGGGTACATCTACTCTGCATTTTAAAAACTTGCAGCAGCGAGTCTCAATGTCTGGGTCTGCATACTTGGGCTCATGCTACAGTACTAAACACAGCAGTGTGGATATTGCAGCTTGGCTGGAGCTTAGGCTCTGAAGCCCACCTCCCTCCCTCGACTTTAGATTCTGAGCCTGAACGTCTACACAGCTGTTTTTAGTGCCATAGTGTGAGCTCAAGTCTGTAGACCCGCGCTGTGAGACTCGCTGTTGCTGCGGGTATATATACCCAAAGTGTTTAGGTTTTGAAAATATGATTTAGGTGCTTTTGAAAATGTTACCCATACTGTTCTATACTCAGGATACATAGAAAAGCCAAACAATAGTAACTGTGCTCTTTCCCCTTCTTTCTCTCTTTCAGGATTGGCATATATATGCTGATATTAAAATATAGGCTACAGGATTACTAGTTAAACTGAAAAATATTGTGAAACATGTTAAGGCAATGCAGTGTTGCAAGGTTTACCAAAATCCTCGTGACTTGTTTCTGGCATATTGCCTTTGCAGATGAAATAAAAAGATTGGGGGTGGAGAGGTGCGGCAAACATTTTGTAACATGAGATATGCCTCACACAAATTTACTTCATTTCCCAAAAGTAAAGAAAGATCTCAAAAGACAAAGGATATGAATTTAAAATGTTTTTCTCCACAGAGCATTTCATAGTATTTTTTCACTCACATAGGGGCAGCTGGACTTCAGGCAGATAAACTGCAAGAAAACGCTGTATTTCAGCATTTCAGTTTGTGGTATTGTGTATATAGTTATGGAATATGTAGGATAGGATAGGAGAAACAGTACAAAACCAGAAGAATAATTGATAGTAATAGTGCCTGTTTGGAACGTTCCTCTTGTCAAAGAGAGATTTGCGTTTTGTATAAATGTGTTAGGTGATTGAGTTATTTATCTTTTATCTTGGGAAATTTCTTGACTGATGAAAAAGAGCAGATCTTTTATGTCTCTCTCCTTCTTCTTTGGGAAACTAGTATAAATTAGAGTTCCCTCATAAGATGAGGCAAGAAGATGAGTAAGAAGAGAGAGAACACCACATTGGCAACATTTAGATCATAGTAACTACGAATAGTCAATAATCAACACCTACGCAAATAAATGGGAATACAATAAATGCATATTAATTTGATAATTTAATTTTCATGAGTTATCAAAATGAAATTCAATATGATCAAAATAAAATTATGAAGCCAGTAAGGAAAATCTTGGAGTATACTGGCAACCATAAGAAGAAAGAATACATTTTAAACATTTGATTATTCTTTAAAATAGAACAGTTCTTTTTCCAGTGGGGAAAATCACCAGTTTATGCAATGCCCTGTTTGGTAGTGTTTGGTGTATGGTCAACTGAACACCAGTGTTTTTGGCTTGGGACCGGTAAAGTATCGCGTTTTTAAATAGTATAATTTATGAGTGCTGGTATTTGCTGAAGGTTGATAGGGTGGAAGATCATACTGGCATTCAGAAACTATGGAGGTAAGGATGTGAGAACAGGAAATGAATTTCTGCAGGGAAGTTGCAGGCTGGTTGCTATGCTAAGTCATACATGCTGTATCTGTTAGAAGGCAGTCTGTAGATATACAAAGAAGAAAATAATAAACGGGTGCTTGTTTTCAAGACTCTTTGCTCCTCTGTTCTTCTCCAGCAGCATCACAGTGAAAATTTTGTACAATTTTTAGATAGTCATTCTGAAATTAATGATTGTAAATCTTTTGATGTTTATGAAATCAGGAGCATTTTCTATCCAAGAAATTAATGTTGAGTTGGGAAAAAATTGTCTGTGAATTTTCATTTGTTCAGTCAATTGCTTAGGACACCTGAAGAAAATTTGCTGGTCTAGATCTTTTGAGATACCTATATATAATTTGTGGTCCATTGTACATGAAGTCAAACCTAGTTGATGACAAGGAATTTAAGGCTACTTAAATTGTACAGGAATGTAAATACATAAATAAGTCTACTTATTGTACAGGGGAGGGTACAATAGCTTATTTAAACCATCTTCATTTGCTGCCTTCTTAATGTTTGATAAATTAATTCTTGAGTTTTTTCTGTAACAAATATTTTAATAAATATATAAGTCAATTCTCCAAACATGCTTTACTAGAAAAATTGTCAAGTATAGTACCTTGAATAGCCTTATGAAAGAAATTAAACATTTCAGACCCAAATTAGAATAGTTTCTTAAATTATGGACCATTATGCATTGTAAAGCTTCGAAGTAATACAAACAGGACTGATTTCAGAAATGAGAATTAGAGATGTAAATTTGTTTTACCTGACTACATAGTAAAGTTAGGTTAGAAAGAAACCTGGGAATCGAATTTTTTGGTTTTATTTCTAATTTTGCCACAGACTCACTGAGAGAACATCAGCAAGTGATTTAACCTCACTTAATTGGTTTACACATCTGTAAAATAAAATATAATAGTACTTACGTCACAGGAAAATTGAGGCTCCATTAAATTAATATGAAATCTTCATATAAAAGGTACTAATAGACAAAGCCCTGCTTACTCCTTAGCAAGCTGGTCCTGAATTCTCAGGTGAGGAATCTTGATATCTGGATTATCTGGAATTCAATTGAAACAGATTGGAAATTATCTGGTAGCTTGATGTATATAACAAAATTGAGTTTTAATGAGAAAAATATAAAAATGGATAACACAATCAATACAGTAATCCCTCTGTTATTTATTTTAAAATTTAAATTCAACTTATTTTATACTGTCCCCACATCTGGAGATTTTACTATGTCACAAATATTTGTATATCATTGCATATTTATTCAGCTGGAGGTTTTACAGCCAGATAGGGGACAGCCAGTGCTTTTGGCATGTGAGAAGGTATGGAAATATTTTTAGATCATGGGATAAGTGTATTAGCTAGATGTTTCTCTGGAAATGGTTAGCATCATTGATGTTAAATTGTCATCTTAAATTCATAGTTAACAACCCATTGAGATGAATAGTCTAGATCACACCTCTCAGAACTATTGTTTAAGAATTTCTGCAGGTTTAGGAACACAACACTTCATCCATTTAAATTCAGTTTACATTTTCAAGGTGGACTTTACAGCCATAAAGGAAAGAAACATAATTTTGTGTAAATGAAAGTTTAGATTCTGGATTACAAATCTTCAAAAAGAGATGGATTCTTTGGCAAATTCAACACCTGTGGATTTGCAGAATACACAAGGCGACAGTAAGGGAAATGCAATGTATTCTTATTATTTTCGTTAATGGCTGCTGGGTCAGCAGATACTTATAACAATGAAAATATTTACAATTTGTCTATTGATGGTGATGACAAAAATAAGTGAGGTGAAGAAGAGCTCAGTGTAAGCTTGAAAGCTTGTCTCTTTCACCAACAGAAGTTGGTTCAATAAAATATATTATCTCACTTATCTTCTCTCTCTGCTTCCAACATGACTGACTTTGAAAGGTGTAGAATGAGGCTAAGGACAGGCTTCAAGCATTCTTTATCAATCTGCAAGATGAAAATTATTACAATTTAAAATTTCACATAGTTTTTATTGGAATCCATCCAGTTTTTTAAAATAAAATGTTCAATAACAAATTTTATAGATGCAATGTAGTAGGCAGAGAGTTTACACTGTTTTATGGCAATGTGCTAAATATAATATCTTTTGGGAGCATTTAAATAATATATTGTAGGATTGTGATGCATAGCCAGAAAGATTTAAGCAGCTTGCAGGCTAATTGACCCAGAGTCAACCATTAGAGACACGTTAGAAAAATGTGTGAATGGTCATTAGGGCCACTCCAGGCTAGATAGGCTAGAACTTGGAAATGCAAACTTGTATTGTTAGATAATTGGAGGTGATACTAACTATATGCATGTACTTGTATCTTGTTTGAGCATGAGCTTTCGTGAGCTACAGCTCACTTCATCGGATGCATAGCATATTGTGGAAACTGCAGAAGACATTATATACACACAGAGACCATGAAACAAAACTTCCTCCCACCCCACTGTCCTGCTCGTAACAGCTTATCTAAAGTGATCATCAAGGAGGGCCATTTCCAGCACAAATCCAGGTTTTCTCACCCAAACCCCCCCCCCCCCACAGACACACATACAAACTCACTCTCCTGCTGGTAATAGCCCATCCCTCTTTGAAACCTCTCTTTATAATGCGCATGATAATCAAGGTGGGTCATTTCCAGCACTAATCCAGGTTTTCTCACCACCACCACCCCCCCCACACACACCCCCCTCCAAAAACCACACACACAAACTCACTCTCCTGCTGCTATTGCCAGCAGGAGAGTGAGTTTGTGTGTGTGGTTTTTGGAGGGGGGTGTGGGGGGGGGGGGTGGTGGTGGTGAGAAAACCTGGATTAGTGCTGGAAATGACCCACCTTGATTATCATGCGCATTATAAAGAGAGGTTTCAAAGAGGGATGGGCTATTACCAGCAGGAGAGTGAGTTTGTATGTGTGTCTGTGGGGGGGGGGGGTTTGGGTGAGAAAACCTGGATTTGTGCTGGAAATGGCCCTCCTTGATGATCACTTTAGATAAGCTGTTACGAGCAGGACAGTGGGGTGGGAGGAAGTTTTGTTTCATGGTCTCTGTGTGTATATAATGTCTTCTGCAGTTTCCACAATATGCTATGCATCCGATGAAGTGAGCTGTAGCTCATGAAAGCTCATGCTCAAATAAACTGGTTAGTCTCTAAGGTGCCACAAGTACTCCTTTTCTTTTTTCTTTTTACGAATACAGACTAACACGGCTGTTACTCTGAAACTTGTATCTTGTTAGATGTTAGCCATGTAAACAGACAGTTCCTGTCTGTCACTATAGCTATTGATTCAGAGATCAAAAGGACATATTAACATTTAGATGGACTGTAAACATAGTAACATCACTGTGTTCATTTCTCTTTGAAATGTATAGCAAATCACCTGAGAATGATGGAAAATGGGCAATTGCCTTATATTAATCTGTGTAGATAATTACCGGAGATGCTAAGGAAATGGGTCCACTTCAAAGACCTCATGAGTGCCTACTGTTCTCCTAAGGATTCTGAGCTGTCCCAAGAAGGCCTGAAAACTGTATAAAAGACCCTTGGGTCCTGATCCTGTCATCTCAGATCTGCTTAAGCTTCATCAGGGAAAGTTGGAGTCGCAAGACTGAGGTCTCCAGTCCTAATCTGGAACCACCCTGAATATAAATATTGGACTATAACCTGTGAATTAATTCTGAAAGAGCTCTTTGCAACTACAGAGATCATCATCTCTACTATGAATCTGAATCTCAAGAACTGTATTCATGTCTGAATGTATACTGATCTTTTAACCAATACTCTCTCTCTCTCTCTGATTTTTTAATAAATTTTAATTTAGTTAATAAGAATAGGCTGTAAGTGTGTATTTGAGTAAGATCTGGAATATTCATTAACCTGGGAGGTAATGTGTCCGATCCTTTGGGATTGGTAGAACTTTTTTATATGATGAATAAGATTTTCAGTAATCTTCATCTTATTTGACTTGGGTGTCTGGGTGGAGGCCTAAGGCTGGGTTGCTTTAAGGGAACTGTGTTGTTGGCGTCTGGGTATCCAGTGAGATATTATAGAAGCTGTTTTGTGCTGATTTGGTAAATGTAAGTATTGGAATATCCACCAGCTTTGGGGATTGTCTGCCCCATTCTTTGCAGTTCACCTTAATTGAATGACCTCAGTTGGCTCCCCTGGGACCCCGGTCACAAAGATATTCTGGCCCAGAATAAAAATGGACAAGATGATAAACAAGACAACTATATAAGCTAATAGGCTGGTTTCTTCTACCGTATTTTCTCACTGGAAGATGAAACTGATAGTGTTGGTGGTACTCTCAAAGAATTTTCTCTCATATCTTCTGTATTGTTTTGAATTTCTATTATTTTTCTCAAGCTCTATTTTATTATTTATGTTAAAAAAAATCTCTTGTGAGCAGGAAATGCCTAGCACACTTGGTGCACTATTGCAATCTAAATAATACCATCCAATAAGAGTCAATATTTAAAAATAACTTGAAATTCAAGGCTATTGAAGACAAGAGTTAGATTAGCTCATTAGCAACCTTTCATTACAAGGTTCATTAATTTTAAACCATTTTTATTTTGACAGAATTGCTGCAACATTAATTGTCAAAAGAAAATCGATCTTTTCTCTTTTTCATCTTATTTTTGTAACTCCTTTCTAATTAAAATAAAATATAATATTTCAGTATCTGCAAGCTGTCACTTTTAAAAACAAGGTTTATTTGCATTCCTTCACATTTGCCTTCTATTCCTGCCTTCTAACCATAACTAAAGCATTGTTGTATTTTTATGACAGCAAGCTGTGCCCAGAGGAAATGCAATATGTTTAAAAGTCCAGAAGAGATTATGATTATTTTCGTGATGTTGTGAAAGGTGGTCACCTAGACCTTTGTGGAGAGCATGCAGGCATAGTTAAATCATATTTTACTCAATACCAGTTTGATGTTATAGTAAGGAATTTCTTTATGCTCAAATAAGCATGTAGTATTTACCAGGTCTGCTGTGGAAAGCTTGAGTATTTCTAATCAGCAGTGATTTGACCAAAAATAAAAACAAACAGTGTGTTGCACGAATACAAACTTAGAACCTGATCCAAAGCCCAGTGAAGTACACCTTAATAGAAATACACCTCATTAGCTGCAATGGGCTTTAGATCAGGCTCCTAGACCTCAATCCTACCTGTTGTGGTGGGTCTATTGGAAAGGGTTGAGTAGTCTTCATTCCCATCACAGACAATGGGAACTGGAAATACTCAATACTCCGAGGCTTTCAGAACCTTAAACTGATAATCTGAATACTTAATGTCTAGGACTGTAGATTAATCACACTTAACTCACATGATTAACTCCAAAAAATTAATTGTGATTAATCACAGTTTTAATCGCACTGTAAATAGAATATCAATTGAAATTTATTAAATATTTTGGATGTTTTTCCACATTTTCAAATATATTGATTTCAGTTACAATACAGAATGCAAAGTGTACAGTGATCACTTTATATTATTTTATTACAAATATTTGCACTGTAAAAATGATAAAAGAAATTGTATTTTTCAGTTCACCTCAGACAAGTACCATAGTGCAATCTCTTTATCATGAAAGCGCAACTTACAAATGTAGATTTTTTTGTTACATAACTGCACTCAAAAACAAAACAATGTAAAACTTTAGAGTCTATAAGTCCACTCAGTCTTACTTCGTGTGCAGCCAATCACTAAGAGAAACAAGTTTGTTTACATTTATGGGAGATAATGTTGCCCTCTTCTTATTTACAATATCACCTGAAAGTGAGAACAGACATTCGCACTTTACGTGCCAGATATGCAAAACATTCATATGTCCCTTCATGCTTTGGCCACCATTTCAGAGGACATGCTTCCATGCTGATGACGCTCATTAAAAAAATAATGCATTAATAAAATTTCTGACTGAACTCCTTGGGGAACAATCTCCTGCTCTGTGTTTTACTTGCATTCCGCCATATATTTCATGTTATTGCTGTCTGGGACCATGACCCAGCATGTTGTTCATTTTAAGACCACTTCCACTGCAGATTTGACAAAACACAAAGAAGGTACCAATATGAGATTTCTAAAGATAGCTACAGCACTCAACCCAAGATTTCGGAATCTGAAATGCCTTCCAAAATCTGAGAGGGATGGGGTGTGGAGCACGCTTTCAGAAGTCTTAAAGAGCAACACTCTGATGCAGAAACTACAGAACCCAAACCACCAAAAAAGAAAATCAACCACCTGCTGGTGACATCTGACTCAGATGATGAAAATGAACATGCGTTGGTCTGAATTGCTTTGGATCATTACTGAGCAGAACCCATCATCAGCATGGGCGCATGTCTTCTGGAATGGTGGTTGAAGCGTGAAGGGACATATGAATCTTTAGCACATCTGGCATGTAAATATCTTGTGACGTCGGCTACAACAGTGCCATGAAAACACTTGTTCTCAATTTCAGGTGGCGTGAACAAGAAGCGGGCAGCATTATCGCCTGCAAATGTAAACAAACTTGTTTGTCTGAGTGATTGGCTGAACAAGAAGTAGGACTAAGTAGGTGGGCCAAATCGCACCTGGAGCTGCAGCTAGCAAGAGATGTCAAGAGTAACAAGAAGGGTTTCTTCAGGTATGTTGGCAACAAGAAGAAAGCCAAGGAAAGTGTGGGCCCCTTACTGAATGAGGGAGGCAACCTAGTGACAGAGGATGTGGAAAAAGCTAATGTACTCAATGCTTTTTTTGCCTTTGTTTTCACTAACAAGGTCAGCTCCCAGACTGCTGCGCTGGGCATCACAGAATGGGGAAGAGATGGCCAGCCCTCTGTGAAGATAGAGGTGGTTAGGGACTATTTAGAAAAAGCTGGACGTGCACAAGTCCATGGGGCCGGACGAGTTGCATCCGAGAGTGCTGAAGGAATTGGCGGCTGTGATTGCAGAGCCCTTGGCCATTATCTTTGAAAACTCGTGGCGAACCGGGGAAGTCCCGGATGACTGGAAAAAGGCTAATGTAGTGCCAATCTTTAAAAAAGGGAAGAAGGAGGATCCTGGGAACTACAGGCCAGTCAGCCTCACCTCAGTCCCTGGAAAAATCATGGAGCAGGTCCTCAAAGAATCAATCCTGAAGCACTTACATGAGAGGAAAGTGATCAGGAACAGTCAGCATGGATTCACCAAGGGAAGGCCATGCCTGACTAATCTAATCGCCTTTTATGATGAGATTACTGGTTCTGTGGATGAAGGGAAAGCAGTGGATGTATTGTTTCTTGACTTTAGCAAAGCTTTTGACACGGTCTCCCACAGTATTCTTGTCAGCAAGTTAAGGAAGTATGGGCTGGATGAATGCACTATAAGGTGGGTAGAAAGCTGGCTAGATTGTCGGGCTCAACGGGTAGTGATCAATGGCTCCATGTCTAGTTGGCAGCCGGTATCAAGTGGAGTGCCCCAGGGGTCGGTCCTGGGGCCAGTTTTGTTCAATATCTTCATAAATGATCTGGAGGATGGTGTGGATTGCACTCTCAGCAAATTTGCGGATGATACTAAACTGGGAGGAGTGGTAGATACGCTGGAGGGGAGAGATAGGATACAGAAGGACCTAGACAAATTGGAGGATTGGGCCAAAAGAAATCTGATGAGGTTCAATAAGGATAAGTGCAGGGTCCTGCACTTAGGATGGAAGAATCCAATGCACCGCTACAGACTAGGGACCGAATGGCTAGGCAGCAGTTCTGCAGAAAAGGATCTAGGGGTGACAGTGGACGAGAAGCTGGATATGAGTCAACAGTGTGCCCTTGTTGCCAAGAAGGCCAATGGCATTTTGGGATGTATAAGTAGGGGCATAGCGAGCAGATCGAGGGACGTGATCGTTCCCCTCTATTCGGCACTGGTGAGGCCTCATCTGGAGTACTCTCTTTGCTCTCATCTGGAGTACTGTGTCCAGTTTTGGGCCCCACACTACAAGAAGGATGTGGATAAATTGGAGAGAGTCCAGCGAAGGGCAACAAAAATGATTAGGGGTCTAGAGCACATGACTTATGAAGAGAGGCTGAGGGAGCTGGGATTGTTTAGTCTGCAGAAGAGAAGAATGAGGGGGGATTTGATAGCTGCTTTCAACTACCTGAAAGGGGGTTCCAAAGAGGATGGCTCTAGACTGTTCTCAATGGTAGCAGATGACAGAACGAGGAGTAATGGTCTCAAGTTGCAATGGGGGAGGTTTAGATTGGATATTAGGAAAAACTTTTTCACTAAGAGCGTGGTGAAACACTGGAATGCGTTACCTAGGGAGGTGGTAGAATCTCCTTCCTTAGAGGTTTTTAAGGTCAGGCTTGACAAAGCCCTGGCTGGGATGATTTAACTGGGAATTGGTCCTGCTTCGAGCAGGGGGTTGGACTAGATGACCTTCTGGGGTCCCTTCCAACCCTGATATTCTATGATTCTATGACTAAGTGGACTTGTAGACTCTAAAGTTTTTCACTGTTTTGTTTTTGAGTGCAGTAATTTTTTGTACATAACTCTACATTTGTAAGTTCAACTTTTATGATAAAGAGATTGCACTACAGTACTTGTATCAAGTGAATTGAAAAATACTATTTATTTTATTTTACAGTGCAAATATTTATAATCAAAAATAAATATAAACTGAGCACTTTACACTTTGTATTCTTTATTGTAATTGAAATCAACATATTTGAAAATGTGGAAAACATCCAAACATATTTATATAAATGGTATTCTATTATTGTTTAGCAGCACGATTAATCGTGATTAATTTTTTTAATTGCTTGACAGCCCTAGTAATATCATTTGGAAAGCTTTAGCATCAACTAGTTGGACTTCAGTTGATGATAGCTTTTCAGTGGGCTAGACTCAGAGATAAATAGCAGATACGTTTGTTTTCTTTCAGTTCTGCTCTATAAGTAACCTTGAAATTGAATATATTTGAGAAGAAAAAGGGTTGAAAGGAGACAAAATGATGTGAGCAACTTTATATATTACTATTATATGGAGCGGCTTTACTCTTATGTTTTATTAGATAATTTAGGACAAAAATTTCTGCAATGTAAAATTTTATTTCATGAAACTGATGGACAAATAGATGGGAGTGTTTTGATTTTTCTAATAAGGTTTTTACACCAGGTAAACATTTTGTTTGTGTTTATTTCAATAAACACTTTATCCAAATATTTGATGGCAGATATTTTAATATAGCACTTTCTGAGTAAAGCAACTTCTTGGCTCACCTAGTACAAACCTCTACTCCCATAAAACTTTTGCTTTTCCTACATGTAAAAATATTCTCCATATAAAACAGGATCACATTTGTTTGTGTTTTCTGAATTAAATTTCTCTTTTATTAAATTTGTTGTTTACTAGCAACTCAGCTGAGATTGTGAAATATTACAATAAAGAGTTAAGGTTGTATGGCAGCCAAATTATTAAAGGTGAAAGCCTCTCTTTGCTCTCATACCAGTAATTAGAAAGAATTTTTTTCTCTTGCAGAAAGGTAGGGTGGGAAGGGAAGTGAGAGTTAATAAAATTCAGGTAATTGTGTCAACATTCTTTATTACACAGCTAAATATTTTTAGTAAAGTGAATGCCTTGTGTATAGCTTTTATTTGTTTTTGTTATGTTGTTTTCTTTGATTTTAAACACCCTAACACTGGTGAAAGGGGTTATATAAATCATGGAAATATTTTAGATAATTTGGATATCACTTAAAGCAGTAATTTTCTTTTCTAGACACAGAGGAGGAAGTATTTTCAAGATAAATTTTCAGTGATTATGCTGTATTTCTAGTAAACTATTTAAAATCCTATTTAAACTCCTTCCTCCTTTGTGTTCTGTTGCTAGGTGATCTGTTTTGTTTGGTGTACCAGTCTGAATGGTGATACCTCAGTATGTGATTGGTCAGGCGATCACATTTGTTGACATCAAATACTGGCTTACATGGTGGTTGAAAAGAATATCAAGTATCTTTTGTTTCGAATGCTGGCTTCATTTTGTGTAGAGTGGGTGGTAATGTATATGTTTTAACAACGTGTTCAGTACTTCACTGGAAAAAAAACACCAGTGTACAGTAGTAGCCATCATTTAAGGCAGGGCACTTGGTATGCTGTGAGTACACTGAGAACAATGTGTCCATTTCTCAGGTGGTTTTCTTTGTCAGGAGAGATGTTTATACCTTGTCCTTGGACTCATTTCCTGGCCTTATTCTTCCCTCCAGGACTGAAAAGCAGCATAATAACTGCTTGTAGACTAACTAAAGAACTTATCATCAAAAGCAAGAAATGCATGCAGCCCATTACAAGTTCAACCTAAACAAGTCTGGATACCTAGTTTGTCTCTGAAATTAAACGAATGTTTATGAAATGTGTAAAAGATCTATTTCAGAGATGTGTCTAAATAGGACCCTCCCCTAACAATGACTGAAATACAGAGGATCAACATTTACATTGTTGTTTTTTCTTACCTTAGATAAGGTGATTCAACCCTCTCATTGTTCATGTAACATCCCCACACCTGAACAAGCGTCTCAGTAGGTTTCACTTCTTTTCACTGGTCTCTGCTTCAGTCTGTTTTCCCTAATGTCCTTTTCTAAATCCTCTTCCTATTGCCAATCATCACTCTTCCCTTGGCATTTTTATTCTTTCTCTCCATCTCTACTTTACCTATTTCCCATGCTCTTCTCTACCAGCGCCTCATGCCAGTAGCTTTATTTAACACTTCTAGCATCATATGCCAGTAACATAACTAACACTAGATGCTGTCTCTCTCATTCAAACAAGAGACCAGGTTGCCCTGGATAATCTAAATGTTGTGATGTTTATTGAATGCAGAAAATCCCAAATCCCTAACTCTGTTTACCCTTCTTTCTCTCTGTCCCCCTGACTTTGTGTTCTTCTCTTTCTAGCTTTATATATTTAAAATGTTAATAAAGTTATTAATAATCTACTGATCACACAGAGTTCTGAGCTGTTCTAGGAGTAATTAAATGCCTCCATGTTTATTCAGGAAGTTGCACCCCTGCGTGTATCTAATAGTTTAAGTTTAAAATAATTCCCCAGAGTTTCACTTGTTCTTCACACTAGAATATGGTCCTGAACCACATAGCTTACCATTAAGCAGATTAGGCTATGCTTTTTCCAGATAGGAAGCTCCTAACAGAAGTATGCACACACAATCTAAAATACTGATTTTTAGGAATAGCTAGTTGACAAACATGGAAAAAATATTGTCCCGTTTATCAATGCTTCTTTGAAGTAAGGGACATCAAATGCTGAGAAAAGTAATTAATTCTTTAAATATCAGGCGAGAGCCTGAGTGGAGAGGCTGACTTGGTAGATGTCATCAAGATGTCAGAGAAATTCTCAAGAAAATTAGAGTTCATTTCTATTGCCAGTGTCAGCCCTTAAATATATTCTTTCTTATACTAAAAATGAAACTTAGATCTTAATAAATTCCCTATGAAAAGTGAAGAGATTTAAACTCAAATTTTAGGCATCTCGATGACTCAGAGGATTTAAGAATAGGCTATGGAGCTTTTCACCGCTAGGTCACTCTCTTGAATCTAGCCCAGGTTGGTAATAGTTAAGGGTTACGATTGTACAATGCTTGTCAGTGGCTTATGTGAAATGGGTTTGTGGACCCTCTGTGTCCTTGTAGATAAGTGGCCACATCACAACTGGCGTTAATTAGTATAAATGACATAGCCAAGAGAACTAGGACCGAATGATCATGAAAATTTAACAATCTTTCACGCCAACACAGAGTCTCAGTATCATTAGTCACATAGTGTGGGGGAACTTGCAGTTCTCTTACCTTTTCCATTCCTCTTGAGTGGATAAATAGAAGAATTCCATTTCCAGGATTAACAGTCCAGTCCCTTTTTTCCTGAATTTGGAGTCTCTCTCTCCAATGAATCCCAGGATGCTGAAAACCTTTAACCACGTATGTGGCATGTGACATATCAGGTATGTGGGAGGCATCATGTGATGGGGCATATGGGTACCTTTGAAACCATCCCCATGTGATATAATTTCACAGATACTGTTGTGGGATACAACAGTAAAAGGATTAATCTTTTTTGTGTATGTGCTGACAGTTGTAATATCTATTTTTGATTATACTGTAAATTGCCAATTACAGTTTTGATTATTTCATTGTTATTATTTGATTAGTAACTAATAGCTTCCTTTTAATAGCTACAAACTTCCTAGCAAATAACAAGTTTTCTGAACACTTGTCTTTGCAGGCACCAGTGCAATCCATATGTCTCCTGTGCAAATAACTAAACACAAAGGAAGAATAGGTCTGATGTACAAGGTGTTGAAAAGAATAAATAAAACTCAACTCTTAAAGGTACAGTGCAGTCTGCATTACTCGATTGGATGTATCTGCCCTGCCTTTAATCACAATTGTCCTAATTCAAAAATAAAGAAATAGAAAACTTATACATGCATGTCAGGAGTAAGCAATGGGCAACAGAAAGACTACACATTTAAAAAGAAAAAAAGGAATGAGCCGTGAGTATGACACAGCCTCTTAAGGTGCCCCATTTTGTTGACCTATAGGATACAGTGCAAAGCCACTCTCTTTACCCTATGTCATTGCTTGTTGATTCTGATATGCAGTCTAAAATTGACACTAATGAGGTTTTTTCAAGCTATTTTACTGACTTGCCCATTAGATTGTCTCAATGCATGTTACAAATTAAATAATAAGCCATAAAAATTAAGACTGATGTCCAAAATATAATATAAGGCCAGCCAAATTAGGACTCCCCCTCCATCCCATACATTCAGCCCACCTTCTTAGTAGAAGAGAAAAGATAAGACTTGGAGAATAACTTGTCTATTAGGAAATCTATTGATATTTAAGTGAACCAATGGGGAAGTAAGAGGACTTTTCACTTAGAAGTCCCTGCCTTCAGCCCCTTTCTAAATATGACAGTGGGCTCTTTGCTCATCTACTCCAGTTGTAGCAAATCATATGTCTGAGAGAGAAGGTGGTTTTGAGAGAGGCAGTCTTTGAGGTATTTTGATCTTTTTAGGGATTTAGAGGTTAAAAATAAAATCTTATGTTTTATCTGGAATGGACTGGAAGTCAGTGCAGGTCATTAAACATATGTGTAATATATTCACTGCAAGAAATCCTGCCAAATGAGTATTTTGGTTGCTATTGAATAGAAATAATAAAGAGTTCAAAATGACACATGTATGACATAAATTAAGGTTTTTGTGAAATGATTAAATCTTACCTCCTTTGTTCACTTATTGTAGGGATAGTCTCTTTTTACTGCATATTTGTACCATCCCAAGTACAATGGGACCCTGATTACTTAATGCGTCTTAGAGGCATTACTGTAATATAAATAATTAATAATATAAATTAAAAAGTGAAGAGACAGAAAAAGTACATAAAAACAAAATTAAAAAAGCATTTGAATATAACTGCTGTCTGTCTTTCCCAACTTTAGTCTACAAAATAAAGCCTTTCTGTATTTGAACTGGAAGAGAACTCAGAACTAATTTCCTACTAAGTCTAAACTATATTATAAAATTCCATACTACAGCTTCCACACATTTCTTTCCTGCTTCATAAATGAAGAGCACTATACAACTTCTGTTTAATGTTCCCTTTTGAGAACTGGTCACATGTTTGGTGTAGTTCATGAACATGTCAGGACAGGTCAGATGTGGAGGAGATGCGGTGCTTAAGAAACTGCCAACTAAGGGGAAAAAATAAACTGGCTCAATTTCTGAATTGACCCAATCCCCTAAGGAAACGAGACAATAAGCCACACTCATGAATATATTGGCACAACTCTTATGGCAGATGAGCCTTTAAAATATTGACATTCAAACTAACTATTAACTAAAAACTGTTAAATTAATTAGGCTCCTTTCAAAACATCACAGTTGCCACTTGTTAATAAATGTTAGGTAATGGTTCTGAACTTTATTAAAGAGAAAAGTAATTAAAATGAGTTAATTAAGCTTTTTAATAAACTATCTTACCATCGGTTTCTCTTTACATGTTTTGCGGGTTTGGGGACTTGCCTTGTGTTTTCTCTTAAAATAAGTATATTTTCTGCCTCTGTAGCATACTGTTAGGGACTTCTTGTTCTTCATTTTCTATTATAGGGCTAATTCAGCATTATATTTGCTATCTATGTTGGTGAAGTCATTAAGGCATATCCAACTATTGATATCACTTATGTAAATATGGTGTCACACACACACAGAGTCTTTGTAGAGCTCCCCCCACCCAGCTGTACAATCCCCAGGCTGTTGTGTTTGGAGCCCACCGCACTGGGCTGTGTATGCTCTTTAAGCCTCCTGAGCATGAACAGAGTCCAGACACTCTCCCTGACTGGGGTCTGTAGGCACACTAGATTCTGTGCCTAGCACCACCTCCCCTCCACCCCCTTCTGAGATCTAGGACCTCACAGTCCAACTTCCCATCCCCTGGGTCCAGTACTGACCCCTCAGACTGCCCTGTATACTCTCTCTAAGAACTCCAGCCATATGGGCACTCTGGAATTACAGTTTAACTCTGCAGGGGCATGTGACAATGAAAGAAAACAGGCACACAGACAGACTTTGCACAGGATTCTAAAACACTATTACTCTTTACTTAGTAGCACAAGAGATGCACAGATCTAGACAAAATAATAAACACACCTATATGGATTTTCCCTGCCTCCGTTTCCTCACAACTTTGGAGAGTACTTAGGCTTAGGGAGAGTCCTCTGTGGAGTCCAAGATCCTTTTGCAGTTCTTGGCTTCTCTTCATAATTATGGAGCCTCTCTAGGTCAGCTAGTCTTCGCTAACGTTGGCTGGTCGCGCAGTTAAACCGACCCCTCAGCCCCACTACCAAAGGATGCCTGTCGCTTCCCCTCTCCTACCCAAAGTTTCATGTGTGTGTCTCTGAGTCTCTCGATTTTATATGCCCCTGTATCAACACCTGGTTTCTTTGTTCTCCTGCTGGTGATTTTCTACTCTGTACTTCCACAGATTCATAGATTTTAATGCCAGAAGGAACCATTGTGATCATCTAGTCTAACACGGAACTTCCCCAAAATAATTTCTAGAGCATATCTTTTAGAAAAACATCCAATTTTTATTTAAAAATTGCCAGAGATGGGGAATCCATCATGACCCTTGGTAAATTGTTCCAATGATTAATTACTCTTACCTTTTAAAAATGTATGCCTTATTTCTAGTCTGAATTTGTCTAGCCTCAACTTCCTACCATTGGATCATGTTATACCTATCTCTGCTAGATTGAAGATCCCATTATTAAATATTTGTTCCCCATGTAGGTACTTATAGACAGTAATCAACTCACCCCTTAACCGTCTGTTTGTTAAACTAAATGGATTGAGCTCTTTTGAGTCTATCACTATGAAGTATGTTTTCCAGTCCTTCAGTTATTCTCATGGCTCTTTGCTAAACCCTCTCCAATTTATCAACATCTTTCTTGAATTGTGGACACCACAACTGGACACAGCATTCCAGCAGGAGTTGCACCAGTGCCAAATATAGAGGTAAAATAACCTCTCTCCTCCTACTTTAGATTCCCCTGTTTATGCATCCACAGCGTGTCATACTGGACACTCGTGTTCAGCTGATTAATGACCATGACCCTGAAATCTTCTTCAGTGTCACTGCTTCCCAGGATAGAGTCCCCCATCCTGTATGTATGGCCTACATTCTTTATTCTTGGATGTATACATTTACATTTAGCCATATTAAAATGTGTATTATTTGCTTGTGCCCAGCTTATGACGCATTTTAGATGGCTCTGAATCAGTGACCTGCTCTCTTTGTTATTTATCACTCCCCCAGCTTTCATCTGCAGACTTTATCAGTGATGATTTTTTTTATTTTCTTCCAGGTCATTGATAAAAATGTTTAGTATAGGGCCAAGATCCAGTCCCTGTGGGACCTTGCTGGAAACACACCTGCTCAATGACAATTCCCTATTTACCATTACATTTTGAGATCTATCAGTTAGCCAGGTTTTAATCCATTTAATGTGTGCCATGTTAATTTTATATTCTAGTTTTATTTAATCAAAATGCATGGTACCAAGTCAAACACCTTAGAGATGTCTAAATATATTATGTCAACACCGTTACCTTCATCAACCAAACTAGTAATCTCATCAAAAAAAGAAATCAAGTTAGTTTGACAGGATCTATTTTTAATAAACCTATGTTGATTTGCATTAATTTCCTTACCCTCCTTTAGTTCTTTATTAATTGAGTCCCATATCAGTTGCTCCATTATCTTACCTGGGATCAATGTCAGGTTGACAGGCTTATAATTACCTGAGTCATCCCGTTTTACCCTTTTTAAAAACTGTCACAACATTAGCTTTCTTCCAGTCTTCTGAAACTTCTCCTGTGCTCCATTATTGAAAATCAGCATTAACGCTCCAGCGAGCTCCCCAGCAAGATCTTTCAAAACTCTTGGTTGCAAGAGGTCTGGACCTGCTGATGTTAAAATTTCTAAGTTAGTAGCTTCTATTTTACGTCCTCTAGAGACACTAGTGGAATGGAAAGAGTATTATCACCATATAATGAGACTATATCATCTGTTTTTCCCCAAATATAGAACAGAAATATTTATTGAACACTTTTATCTTTTCTGCATTATTATTGTTAATTCTACCATTTCCATCTAGTAAAGGACCATTGTCAGGATTCTTTTTGTTCCTAATATGTTTTTTTTAAAACTCCTTATTGTTCTTAATTCTGCTGGCCATAGATTTCTCCTTGTGACCCTTTGCTTCGCTTATAAGTTTTCTACAATTCCTAACTTCTGATTTATATTCATTATTATCAGCTTTCCCTTTGTTCCATTTATTAAATATTTAAAAAACATTATAGCTGACTTCACTTCCCCTCCTCCTCCCAGGTCAGTTTTTTAACCAGGATGGCCTTCTTCCTCAGTTGTGGCTTTTTGTCCATCCAGTAAGGTAGTCTGAAATGATTCCCAATTATCATTTACATTTGTCTGATTAAGTTATTCCTTCCAGCTGATTTGGCTCATAAATGTTTTCATCTTTGTGAAATTGTCCCTATTAAAGCACCAAGTATATATATTTTAAGGGTCTGGACTTTATTCTGTTTGTACACTATAAGTGTGATCACTAACTCCCTGCAGAAAAACTTGGTCAAACTGGTTTCCCAGCTCAGGCAACCTTCTTAGCATACCCATAGTTTGGTGAGAGCACAGTTATTAAGGTTAACAACTCTCCATTGTCCCTGGTCTCTTAAGTAAGTATGACAGCCCCTGACAGCAGATGGTGGATTCTACATCCACACAGAGGCATTCCATGATACAACAATTTCATAATAACTTCATAACATAAACCAGAATGTATAAATTGTATAGACAGATTCCCCCAAATTGTCTCAGGTCCTCTTTGCTTTGAATTGATTTTTATTTCTGGTATGAAGCTTTCCAATTACTCATTTTCCTTTGGAAGAATTACTTGGTTTGATCTGGTACTTACAGATTACTTAAACTGCCTTTCCTTTCTCATAAGAATTTAGCATGTAGACATCTTTCTGGTTTATAGATTGTACCATGGTTAGTTCAATGACTCTTCACAGACCAAATGCCCTTTTGCAAAAGTCTCACAGTTGTTTTAAAGAAATATGTTGATTTTATGTTATTTATGAGATGTAGTGCTATGATGTATGTATAGTGGGGAGGTTACGCAAGTGGTACAAAATAAGGCCTTTATGAAGAGGTAGGATTTTTGCAGAAAAGATTTCCTGATCCTTTCAAGACCTGACAAGATTGCACTCCCCTGTGAAAGGCCTGCCTGTAGAAACTTGTTTCAAGTAAAGCATGTCAAAATGTCCATTGTGTAAATGTGGAGATACCTTGTCTGGAAGGTTGTTAAAGAGAGAAAAAATGAGAAGGAAAAAAAATAAAAAGTGCATTCATACACTCATTCAAATGTTTTAGCTTCTCATGAGTTCTGAGTTTGTTTATATATTCTAGAGACTTCCTGATAGATTGAGTACTGAGTTAATTTCATATTAGTGACTGAATGTACTTTCTAAAAGTTATTTTTATTGATCCCTCTCCCTGATACCATAGACACAAATACTGTGTCTTCCTGAAAATGTTTGTAAGAGGCATGGTTGGAGTATAGAAAATAATACATTTCAGCCTTCCATTTCCACCCCCAACGTATTGAGAAGATAGGGTGAAATCAACTTAAATGGGGGGATTTCACCCATGATCTCTTCTATGCTCCATGCCACTACAAAACTGTAGACATTAGAATCGTTTCAGCTCATAGTTGGTTTATTGGCTATAGCTGTTAATTTTACAGATAACCTTTCTGCTATTGCAACTTTCCATGAGCTGAGTCAGGACACAAAAATGTTTTAATTCCCTGTACATCAGTGTTTTTTAAAAGATATGTTCCATCTTTACATCCTGGTAAAATTCTATTCCACCTATACAATCAAGGTGTGGTTTTGAACAAAATGATTTGAACCAATAATGGAGAATGTCTTCTTACAAGGCGTTTTTTGTGTGTGAATATCACATCAGTCTGAAGGGTAAGTTTCAGGAACTTATGTCCATTCCGACACTCTTGAATCTTCAAAAATATAATATATAGCAGTCTCCTTATGCCAGATTTATACCTGAAGTGGTTTCAGACCTCCCCTTAAACCAGTGTTTTTTCAAAGTTCGGGTCACGACCCAGTACTGGGTCATGGCATGTAAGGCACTGGGTCGCCTTGCTCAGCACCCGGGGACCCTAGCAGCTCTGGTCAGCACCACCGACCAGGATGTTAAAAGTCCCATTGGCGGTGCTGCCCAGCTAAGGCAGGCTAGTGCCTACCTGTTCCAACACCGCGCTGCGCCCCGGAAGCGGCCAGCAGTGGATCCAGCTTCTGGGGGGAGGCCATGGGACTCCACGCGCTGCCCCTGCCCCAAGCACTGGCTACCGGCCAATGGGAGCTTTGGGGGCTGGGTGTGGTGCCTGCGAGAGCCACGTAGAGCCGCTTCTGCGCCTCCACCTAGGAGCTGGACCTGCTGCTGGCTGCAGGAAGCCTGCCTTTGCACTCTGGCTGCACTGCTGACTGGGAACTGCCAGAGGTAAGCCTGTGCCCCTGCCCCAGCCCTAAGCCCCCCCAACCCAGGAGCCCTTTCTGCACCCCAAAACCCTCATCCCCAGCCCTACCCCAGAGCCTGCACCCCCAGCCCAAAGCCCTGACCCCCTCCCACACCCTGAACCCCTCATTCCTGGCCCCACCCCACAGCCCTCACCCCCGCACCCCAACCCTCTGCCCCAGCATGGAGCCCCTCCCACACCCCAAGCCCTTCATTCCCAGCTCCGTTGGGTCGCAGGCATCAACAATTTTCTTCAACTGGGTCCCCAGAAAAAAAGTTTGAAAACTACTGCCTTAAACCAATGTCTTTGCCAGTGTTTTTTCCCTTGTCCTCTTTTGTCCCCAGGCAAGTTAATCAGACATAAATTTGTTGAAAGCTGTCTCCTTATGTGATTAAGACTAAATTTTTTGGAATGAATTGATATTGTTTTTCCTTAGTGGGGAGCTAGAGATGATGTCTGAGTGGGAAATCTAGTATTAAGCAATGCTTTTTAAATCAATTTTGAATTCTATTCAAACTTGTTATTAAGAAGCAGGAATTACTTGTTTTAAGATCTGTGTACTGAACCTACTGCAGAGGTGGAACCTCTGAGGCTTAGCCTTTAACATGTTCCCATTCTGGAAACATGTAGAATGATTACATGAAGTTCAGTCCATGCCTTTTGATAGCATTGTTTAGACACTGATGATTTAATGGATGCCATCTTTAGCAAAGTGGTTTTACAGTCTCCCTTTCATTGCTATCAGGGTGGATAAAAATCAATGATTTTTTTTTTAAAAAAATCGGAATTTTTTTATTTAAATCGGATTTTTTGATAGGTTTTTCTCAAAAATCATTTTATCTAAAGATAGTTTTAATTAAGATACATTATAGCTCAAAGATATCTCATCATGGAATAGGGATTATAAATTCTAATTCTGTAGTATGAGACAATATATTCATGTAATGTTTAAGAAAAGTTTTGTTAATGAGTTCCAATAGTTCATGGATTAGGGACCCAATCTTATAGGGTTCCAGGGGCTTCTGTATAGATTATTTAGATTAATTCCTATCTACCCAATGGGACTCAGTGCTCAGTCTAGAACAGGGATCGGCAACCTTTGGCATGCAGCCCATCAGGGAAAGCCACTGGCGGGCCGGGACGGTTTGTTTACCTGCAGCATCCGCAGGTTCGGCCGATCGCAGCTCACTGCTCCAGGCCAATGGGAGCTGCGGGAAGCGGTGGCTAACATATCCCTCGGCCCACACTGCTTCCCGCAGCCCACATTGGCCTGGAGCAGCGAACCATGGCCAGTGGGAGCTGCGATCGGCTGAACATGTGGACGCTGCAGGTAAACAAACCGGCCTGGGACAGGCAACTGTCAGTGTGAACACACAACAGCGGTTTTCCTTCGGCGCTTTGAGTGGCGCTGTAACTGCCGGTTCTGTAACTTTGCAAGTGTTAGACGTGCCCCTAGTTGTTTGACTGCTTTGATTTGAGAAATGCAGCTCCAGTTGTGTAGAACTACAGATATAATATACTCTGAGAATACTCTAGTTACAGGGAAGTAAACTTGTTTTTACAAAGCATAAGATCTTAAATATACTACACTACTTTACTCTGTGGAAAACTGAAACTGATATATCTGCACTTGCACTTTTAAGCTGTATATTGTGTAAAAAAAACTCTGTAGACATTCTCTTGGGGATTTCTGTGTTTTGTCATTTGAACCATATGTAACAAGAACTACAGAAAAAAATCTCCTCAAAGAACATACAAAAGTACTTGGCATGATCCAGCTTTATTCTGGAGACCAGGGCAAAACATCTGAAAGTACAGAAGAACAGAGAATAGCTGCACACAGAGGCACAATTGTAAGCAGTCATTTGAGACATATGTCAACAGCTTCCCACTACAGAAGTCCGATGCTGGGAGGAAATATTGTTTTAATGTTATAATTGTGTGGAAGGAAAATAGGTCTGTATTTTCTTTCAGAATTCTTTGAAAAATCAAAAAATTTTAAAATAGAGCAATTATAGAATTGTCACATAAAAAAGCAAATATAAAATTTAATATACAAAGGAATACTCTCTTTTCACTACTGTACTTACAGAATCTCATCATTTATATCCCACTGGGGAAAGTGCTTTTACTTGTTCATCACAATTAAATAACCTATTGATATAAAAATTAAAATGGTGTGCTGCTTATAAATAATAACAGCATAGTTCTTTGAGACAAATAATCCTGCTGTTCAATGAACCTGTCAAAAGCCAGAGAGATTTAAGAAAAGGAAGCAAGAAATAGCAAATGTATAAGGTTAATCATTTGTCAGATGATCCTGTTCCAGCACTGTTGCTTTGTGCCTAAACACTGAAAAAGTGAGTTGTCATATCAGAGGGAAGACAGTTTCTTACATCACTGAAAGGGCTTTTGTGCACAGGGCTGATGACTATATAAACATCATAAAAACATTTCAGTGAGGAGTATCTTTCTAATGGGTGAGCATTACCTGTGTCAATGGAGTGGTATGTCCGCTCAATCAGTCCTGGGGTGGCTGAGAATGTCGGCGCGTAGCTAGCACACAGCTCCTTGATCTGCTGTTGCTGCATACACCCAAGGGTCATGGAGAGGTTCACCTCTTCCAAGCCACCATCACTTTTTCCTTCGTAGTAGACACCTTCAGGCCACTCAGCGTCATCTCCTCCCTGGGCTGTAAACTGACAAACCTTTAATTCTCTGGAATAAAAGGACTTTAGAGAATTAATATGGTACACCTTAGGCTTTCAGTTTCAGGTGGGGAATGCTATGAGATAATTAACAGCTCCCAGGTGCTCTTGGACCATGAATGGCCCTTCCCACGACGCTTCCATTTTATGGGCCTGGAGCGCCTTTAAGACCATGACCTGATCTTCTACTTTGAAGGACCACTCTCTGGCATGTTTATCATACCAGGCTTTTTGCTCTTTTTGAGCATCTTTTAGGTTTTCTTTAGCAAGAGCTAAAGAGGTTCAGAGGGTGGTTTGTAGGTTGGTTACAAAGTCCAGAATGTTAGTTCCTGGAGAAGATGTAAACCCCTCCCATTACTGCTTCACAAACTGTAATGGCCCCTTTACCTCACGGCCATATACAAGTTCAAATGGTGAAAACCCTAAACTGGGATGTGGTACAGCTCTGTACGCAAAGAGCAACTGCAGCAACACTAGGTCCCAATCATTGGAGTGCTCATTTACTAATTTACATATCATGGCCCCCAAAGGTCCATTAAATTTCTCCACCAGGCCATTTGTTTGATGATGGTAAGGGGTGGCAACCAAGTGATTCACCCCATGAGCTTCCCAAAGGCTTTCCATAGTTCCTGCCAGGAAATTAGTTCCTGCATCTGTAAGGATGTCGGAGGGCCAACCTACCCTAGCAAAAATATCTGTTAGTGCCTGGCACACACTTTTAGCCCTGGTGTTGCTTAGAGCTACTGCTTCCGGCCATTGGGTGGCAAAATCCATGAAAGTCAGTATGTACTGCTTTCCTCTGGGTGTCTTTTTCAGAAAAGGACCCAGAATATCCACAGCTACTCGCTGAAATGGAACTTCAATGATGGGGAATGGCTGAAGAGGGGCTTTGACCTGGTCTTGGGGTTTTCCCACTCTTTGGCATACCTCACAAGATCAGACATAGGCAGAAACATCCTTGCCCATTCCCTCCCAGTGGAATGACCTCCCCAAATGGTCTTTTGTCCTGTTCACCCCGGCATGGCCACTAGGATGATCGTGAGCTAAGCTCAAGAGCTTTTCCCGGTACTTAGTTGGAACTACCAACTGTCTCTGAGGATGCCAGTTTTCCTGGTGCCCCCCAGAAAGAGTTTCCTTGTATAAAAGTCTTCTTTCTACAACAAACCAGGATCGATTAGAAGAGATGAGAGGCGGTGGCTTGCTCTGTGCCTCCGTACCAGCTCTCTGGAGGCTTTCATCTGCTTCTTGTTCCGCCTGGAACTGTTCCCTTCATGCTGGAGACATCAGTTCCTCACTGGATTGTGGACCTGGGCTTGGTCCCTCTGGAAGCAATGCAGGTGATGGGGCTGTTTCCGTTGATGGTGAACTGCTCTCCGCTGTGAGGGGAGGGCTCCTGCCTCATACTGAGAATGAGGGGCGATCAGCAGGTTATCTCAAGTGCTTATATACGAATGCACAAAGCCTTGGAAACAAGCAGGGAGAACTGGAGGTCCTGGTGATGTCAGGGAATTATGACGTGATTGGAATAACAGAGACTTGGTGGGACAACTCACATGACTGGAGTACTGTCATGGATGGTTATAAACTGTTCAGGAAGGACAGGCAGGGCAGAAAAGGTGGGGGAGTAGCACTGTATGTAAGGGAGCAGTATGACTGCTCAGAGCTCCGGTACGAAACTGCAGAAAAACCTGAGTGTCTCTGGATTAAGTTTAGAAGTGTGAGTAACAAGAGTGATGTAGTGGTGGGAGTCTGCTATAGACCACCGGACCAGGGGGATGAGGTGGATGAGGCTTTCTTCCGGCAACTCGCAGAAGCTACTAGATCGCACACCCTGGTTCTCATGGGTGACTTTAATTTTCCTGATATTTGCTGGGAGAGCAATACAGCGGTGCATAGACAATCCAGGAAGTTTTTGGAAAGCATAGGGGACAATTTCCTGGTGCAAGTGCTAGACGAGCCAACTAGGGGGGGAGCTTTTCTTGACCTGCTGCTCACAAACAGGGAAGAATTAGTGGGGGAAGCAAAAGTGGATGGGAATCTGGGAGGCAGTGACCATGAGATGGTCGAGTTCAGGATCCTGACACAGGGAAGAAAGGTAAGCAGCAGGATACGGACCCTGGACTTCAGGAAAGCAGACTTCGACTCCCTCAGGGAGTGGATGGGTAGGATCCCCTGGGGGACTAACATGAAGGGGAAAGGAGTCCAGGAGAGCTGGCTGTATTTCAAGGAATCCCTGTTGAGGTTACAGAGACAAACCATCCCGATGAGTCGAAAGAATAGTAAATATGGCAGGCGACCGGCTTGGCTTAATGGTGAAATCCTAGCGGATCTTAAACATAAAAAAGAAGCTTACAAGAAGTGGAAGGTTGGACATATGACCAGGGAAGAGTATAAAAATATTGCTCGGGCATGTAGGAATGAAATCAGGAGGGCCAAATCGCACCTGGAGCTGCAGCTAGCAAGAAATGTCAAGAGTAACAAGAAGGGTTTCTTCAGGTATGTTGGCAACAAGAAGAAAGCCAAGGAAAGTGTGGGCCCCTTACTGAATGAGGGAGGCAACCTAGTGACAGAGGATGTGGAAAAAGCTAATGTGCTCAATGCTTTTTTTGCCTCTGTCTTCACTAACAAGGACAGCTCCCAGACTGCTGCGCTGGGCATCACAGAATGGGGAAGAGATGGCCAGCCCTCTGTGGAGAAAGAGGTGGTTAGGGACTATTTAGAAAAGCTGGACGTGCACAAGTCCATGGGGCCGGACGAGTTGCATCCGAGAGTGCTAAAGGAATTGGCGGATGTGATTGCAGAGCCATTGGCCATTATCTTTGAAAACTCGTGGCGAACGGGGGAAGTCCCAGATGACTGGAAAAAGGCTAATGTAGTGCCAATCTTTAAAAAAGGGAAGAAGGAGGATCCTGGGAACTACAGGCCAGTCAGCCTCACCTCAGTCCCCGGAAAAATCATGGAGCAGGTCCTCAAGGAATCAATCCTGAAGCACTTACACGAGAGGAAAGTGATCAGGAACAGTCAGCATGGATTCACCAAGGGAAGGTCATGCCTGACTAATCTAATCGCCTTCTATGATGAGATTACTGATTCTGTGGATGAAGGGAAAGCAGTGGATGTATTGTTTCTTGACTTTAGCAAAGCTTTTGACACGGTCTCCCACAGTATTCTTGTCAGCAAGTTAAAGAAGTATGGGCTGGATGAATGTACTATAAGGTGGGTAGAAAGTTGGCTAGATTGTCGGGCTCAGCGGGTGGTGATCAATGGCTCCATGTCTAGATGGCAGCCGGTGTCAAGTGGAGTGCCCCAGGGGTCGGTCCTGGGGCCGGTTTTGTTCAATATCTTCATAAATGATCTGGAGGATGGTGTGGATTGCACTCTCAGCAAATTTGCGGATGATACTAAACTGGGAGGAGTGGTGGATACGCTGGAGGGCAGAGATAGGATACAGAGGGACCTACACAAATTGGAGGATTGGGCCAAAAGAAACCTGATGAGGTTCAATAAGGATAAGTGCAGGGTCCTGCACTTAGGACGGAAGAACCCAATGCACAGCTACAGACTAGGGACCGAATGGCTAGGCAGCAGTTCTGCGGAAAAGGACCTAGGGGTTACAGTGGACGAGAAGCTGGATATGAGTCAGCAGTGTGCCCTTGTTGCCAAGAAGGTCAATGGCATTTTGGGATGTATAAGTAGGGGCATAGCGAGCAGATCGAGGGACGTGATCGTTCCCCTCTATTCGACATTGGTGAGGCCTCATCTGGAGTACTGTGTCCAGTTTTGGGCCCCACACTACAAGAAGGATGTGGATAAATTGGAGAGAGTCCAGCGAAGGGCAACAAAAATGATTAGGGGTCTGGAACACATGACTTATGAGGAGAGGCTGAGGGAACTGGGATTGTTTAGTCTGCGGAAGAGAAGAATGAGGGGGGATTTGATAGCTGCTTTCAACTACCTGAGAGGTGGTTCCAGAGAGGATGGTTCTAGACTATTCTCAGTGGTAGAAGAGGACAGGACAAGGAGTAATGGTCTCAAGTTGCAGTGGGGGAGGTTTAGGTTGGATATTAGGAAAAACTTTTTCACTAGGAGGGTGGTGAAACACTGGAATGCGTTACCTAGGGAGGTGGTAGAATCTCCTTCCTTGGAAGTTTTTAAGGTCAGGCTTGACAAAGCCTTGGCTGGGATGATTTGATTGGGGATTGGTCCTGCTTTGAGCAGGGGGTTGTACTAGATGACCTCCTGAGGTCCCTTCCAACCCTGATATTCTATGATTCTATGGTGCACTGTGGGGTATTTCAGGCTCTGGCTGAGCCTCTTGTGTAGGGTCATCTGCGGCTGCTGCCAGGGCAGGTTCGGTGGTGCCCTCTGGTGTTGGAGCTCTAGACAGGGTTGCAAGCACTGGACTCAATGCTGTCAATGGTTCTGGTGCTGGTTGCTTCACCAGTTTCTGTTCAGGGACTAGGGTCTCTGGGACTGGATCCACTATGGCCGTTGCAGTCATTGGCAGGGGATCTGGTTCCACCACCTCCATTTGGGTCTCTGGTAACACAGACGGGGCCCTGGTGGAAGGCTCAGGAACAGGGATAGGTGTGGAAGCTTGCTTAGTCTGGCTGCGGGTGACCATTCCCACCCTCTTGGCCAGCTTTACCTGGTTGGCCAAGTCTTCCCCCAGCAGCATGAGAATGGGATAATCATCGTAGACTGCAAAAGTCCACATTCCTGACCAGCCCTTGTACTGGACAGGCAACTTGGCTGTAGGCAAATGAAACCGTTTGACACACTGGTGGGGGCAGAATTAGGCCAACAGTGAACATTTTTGAAAAATCCCACCTTATGTGTCAAGGAAACAGGCTTTATAAATGTATGAATTGGACTCCAGTTTGTAGCCTCACAAACTTCTGCCAGTAACATTTTGAAAGAAAGCTCTTGAAGCTGCCATGCCCATTGTGGAATGAACTCTGCAACTTTCTGGCACTAGGACCTGGGTTTCCTCAAAGCAGGCTGTGTTACAGATCTTAGTCCATTTTTGATCATTTCTGAGCAGGATCACTTCCTCATTACCCTTTTCCCTGAAGGTCACAAATAGTCTTCCTAGGCAATTTCTTAAAAGCCTTAGTTCTTTTCAAATTGTAATATCAGACTCTCTAGACATCCAGAACATACAACCTACTGTCTCAGTCATGATATGTGCCTAGGCGTTAGCGGGAAAAATTGGTAACAAAAATAGTTTTTCATGTGGAAATCTGAGACTAAAAGTGGACAAAGCACAATTTTGACTTTGTGAAAATGACATAAGGCAAGTCTGCCATAAGTCCTTGTAACTTACTTACCATCCTAACTTGAGTTACTATCAATTAAAATACTACTTTGAATGAGATAAGGGGTTAAGGATTAAAAGAAAGTTCAAAGGCTCAAAAGAAGATTCTTTGAGCCTGATGAGGAGAGGAAAACATCAGGGGAAGATGAGTATAAGAATATACATGCAGCAGGCTTTTGGGAAGCTTTTCACAGTAGGATAAAAAAGCACTTACAAATTTGAACCTTGGCCAGTGCAATGATAGGCTATTATGGCAGCCAAATTCACTTTTACATTGCAAAACATAGATTAGACTCTATGATTTCCAAAAAGTAATCAAGGATATGAGAATCTAAACAAGACACTAGACATTTTCCTGGCACTTTAACATAAGGGACTTGTTCTAAAATTAAAAAGAAAGTCTGTGAAATTTTCTGAAGGTAAAGTTTATGAATCCTTAACATGATCCCTAAGAAGTATCTCTCTTTATAAGAATTGCAACCACTGTGTTTTGAATCAGATTAAAAGGAAAGTGCCGATCACATTGCACTAGTCCTCAGTGTACATTTCTGGCTTCAGAATTTCTCACTGCTTTGTCTTTTGTTTACCAGTCCCAGCTGTAAATGTATTTCCTGAACACAGTGCTTTGTAACTTGTTACATACTGGGAAATATCTTCTTTCCTGGTATACTAATATAACAAATGACATTTCTGTGCATTTTCCAAATGCCTTGTAATGAAATTTGACAAACTCAATAAATGACCAGTATCAACTGTAACTATATAATATCCACTGAAGACCGTGGGAGTTTTGTGTGCCACAGACTGCAATATGAAAACCGCTAGCAGTAACCATTTTACAGGTAACTTCTACCTTCATGCACCACTAACTATTTTGTAATTATTTTTTCTAGCAAACAGTAAGGAAAAAACACAAAGTCACCTTTAAGGAATCTAAAAATCAGTGAGGTTTTGGAGGAAGATATCCTGGTACAAGAAGTACAACTACACAGACACCAGTGGATTTTAATACTTGAATTCTGGGGAAAGGTGTATTAATTTTGTTACAAGAATATGTATGCGTATGAATTTTTTATCAACGTTGTGTGACTATATAATTCAACTAGTATATATTTGTGTTTACAATGGAACACTGTTGTTCCATGGGTTGAAAAATTAACCTCCAATGATAATATACATACATATACGAAAGACCCTATACATTTATATATTATGAACATGTTGGAAAATTAAAGAGAATGTAGTAGCTTTGTTTTTTTGTTTTTGTTTTTTTACAGTCATCATACAGTCTGGATCTAAGCATTAGTTACTTTTATCCTTTAATCCTACTTTCTGGGTTTGTTTATGTAAGATTTATTATATAGCAAAGGTGCGCCAGTTACATAAAAAACAAAAATGACTCTGAGCCAGTGCAAGAATATATAGACAGATTAATTTTTATATGCAACTTTGAGGTATATTTTCCTTTCATTACACAAGGATTTAGGCGCAGTACATAATGTCCCTATGTTCCATGTATCAGGATGACACTGTGCTCCAAATATATTTTGAAATTGCTGCAGATCATTGCAGCCTATTGCATATAGCTCCTAACTCCAGCATAAGAAAAAGTAACAGCAACTAACTCTATACAGATACCTAAACTACTATCCTAAAATAAAGAGTCATTTAATGTGGTTCGTTTAATTACCTGAGTATCTTAAAACACTTCACAGTAATACAGTGTGTTTGCCTTTGTATTTTGTACAACGCCTAGCCCATTAGGGCCCAGTTCTGACTGGGCTCTTGAGCATTATAATGATAGAAAAAAAATAAATAATGTGTGAGATATCAATAGTGTAGTGACTGTACAGTCAAATGACAGCCATTTTGTTTTGAGTGCTCATATATAGCTTTGTACATTGAAACCAATTTTACTGAGAATAATTATGTTAGGAAAGATACCATAGTTAGTCAGAAGTGCCTTTTTTTCTAAAAGTGATATAGGAAGTTATAACTTCCACTTTGAAAATGTCCTATTAGGACACTCAGTAGTTAGAGGGTGGGTACGCAATATTTCCTGGTACTTTGTATCAGGTAGGTAAAGCACTTGTTTAGTAGATGAACACAAGTCCCAAATCCAGAGACTGGCTACAGAGCTGTTCCACAAAGGCTGCTTTAACCACATGCTAAAGTAGCCCATATGTACCCCTAAAGCAACCCCACCACTGGAGGAGAACCAAATGATTCTTGCTACAATGTGGCCTCTGGCATGACACCACCTCCAGACCATGCATGTCCAGCCCTCATCAGAGGCACACAAGAATAGCTTACAGCTGTGTGGCCCCCTGGGATCTAGTCCACTCTCTTTTGCAGCAGACCTGCACTGGTGGGGGGGATCTCTGCAACCAGGAAGGGAGAGTCCAAATATACCTTAATCTGAAAGCAAGTTTTAGTTTAATTTTTCATAGATTTGATTTGGATGCTGCAGCATTAACTGTGAAATCAAGCTAAGATTTATTGTACAGTATCCACCTCATTAGAAAACAAATGTGGATCAACCTTGTGTTCATTGTTCTTTGTGACTTCACTATTTCTAGGGAGATTGCAGTTTTACTGGAACATTCAAATGACATGTTTCATGCATAGGTGTACTACTGGTTCAAAAAATATTTTGCAGTAGGTATATTGTTGCACATCTGTTACTGAGGCTGATTCTTATGTCTGTCCTTATTCCTAGCAGAGGAACAACACAATCCCAGGAATAGGGATGAGCTTTGGAGTCTAACCCAGAGGGTATTTCCTGTATTAAGAGCATGATGGTAACTCACCCCGTGTACACCCTGAAAGAGTTTTTTCTAGAAAAGTAAGTAAATAGATTGATGGCTTATTTTTAATTGATTAATGGGGAAATTACAGAATAATAAATCCTACAATATTTACTTAGAAAAAATAGTTAGAGGCCAAATAAACTTGTTGCTGTTTTTACTGTTGTGGTCCAGATTACTTTGAGCTTCTAAATCACAGCACAAAGACACTGTGTCAAGATGCAGATCTGTGTATTTAATGATTAACATCTGCACAGCCTGAATATGCACACAGCACTGAGTAAGCTTCCAAAATCCTGGTCAGAAACTGTAGGGGAACATTACAGGACAATAAATGCCTCCTTTGTTCCACTCCCTTCGGATGTACTCATTGAAACAATATAGTGTGGTTCCTTATTTGAGAACTGAACACTTTTTAACACTTTTGAAGTCTATGAAAAAACCTGTTATTCCAGTGAACCTGCATCACCTCCATGGGGTACCTCATGGGAAAATACATTTGCCTCCCTGTTTTTCTGTTTTCCCCTCATTCAGTTTTTCCCATACAATTCTTCACTCATTTTTCTTTGCTTTTTTCCCTTTTTTAACCTAAGGAAAAAGGCCAATATAGTAAAATGTAAATTTCTGTTTTGCCATTGTCTTTGAGAGGAGCACTTATGATTGCTGAATCAAGATTTTCTGGGTTGTTGTTTTTTTCAATGAATAGCCCCCTGACCAGTCTGCATCAGTGGACAGCTGGATTCCCTATTTGTCTTAGTAGTGCCTGGAGTAACACAATTTTTCATCCTCTGAATAGACAGACACATCCGTAAACCTGTTGTGGCAGGCTCACCTTGATGTTGCTTTTAAGAGCTCTGGGTGAAATTCACCCTTGTTTAGAGGACCCACACAAGGTTTATGTACCACTTTAATCCCACTTAAACCCTATTTTGAGGTCATAGACCCTCTGCACATAGATGAAATTGACCTAAATTTGTGTGAGGTTATCCAACATTTATAGTAATATTTTGCCATTTTATAGGGTCTTTCTTACTAGGATTTCAAAGCCATTGACAGACAGTAATGAAACCTCACATAACATCCTAGTTATATCCTTTGGGTAAGTATTATATATATATATATATATATATATATATATATAATATCCATTTTGTACAGAGAAACTGAGAAATAGAGAAGGTTAAGTGACTTGCCCATGGTGCTACAGTAAGTCATTAACAGAGCCTTCTATTTCTCCCTGTAGTTTTAAAATCATATATTGCTACTTTTAAAAAAATGCTTGTCTTCTCTATTGCTGTTTGTAAAAGACCCAGACAAGCACAAGGGGAAACTAATTAACTGACTACACAAGGGTGTCACAGGCCTTATTGATTGAAAGGGAAGGCACCTGTGGCCAATTGTCTGTTGCTGATTGTGTGGAAAGAAAGGTGCCTGAGCTTCAGAAGACAGTCCAGAGGAGTAGGAGATGGGCTAAAGCTAGAGGAAGAGTGCCTGAGAGGGTGGAGAAGCAGCTGAGTCTGAGCTCCTGAGGGAAGCAGGTGGGGAAGCCCTCAAACAAGCAGCCTGATCATCTGGACCCATGATGAGGGGTCTGGGTAACCCTACAGGACTTCAAGGTGGGAGACAGTATGGAGCAGCTGGGTAGGGCTGAAATCCTGTGTTTAGCTGGGGACAATTGAAGCCAGAGCTTAAACAAGAAAGATTGTGTTCAAAGTTGCAAAATAGTACTCAAAAAGGAGGGACTGTGCGCAATGGGAGACTGGGCTGAAAGAGACTGTGTTTGAAGCTGTTGTATATGAAAAAACTAGTCCCCAGGAAGGGAAAGTGTTATGTGACTCAGGCCTTGGTGGGCATATTGTGGATTTCCTGGGTGAAAAAAAATTAAGGCTGGGTTCTGCAGAATCATCTGAGGCCAGAAGGGGATGCTGCAGAGTACGTGCAGCTGTGTTCAAGGGGAAACAGTGATCCCGAATATACACAAAGTAATGCCATATGTATAAAGTAACCTTACGGGGGAGGGGGAAGGAATTCTCTCAATGTTTAATAGTGTAGTCACCTATAAAACCTAAAACTAATGTAAGAAGGCATTGGAGAAGTGTGACTTTTAAGTCGTCAGTATCCTGTTAGAGGTGATAAATACAAATTGGGGATTCTGATAACAATAATGTGACCCTGAGATTAAAAATCGACTAGTGTCTGATTGTGATCTGAACCCTGAAATCTGCGTGTGTCGCTTTCAGTTTTCCTGGTCTGTGGTATCATTTAGCTATAGAAAACATAAGTTTAACAAGAAAAAATGTTTTTAATAAAATGTTCCTTTGCTCTGAATGTATATTTTTGTGGGCTGGGGAGCATGTGTGGTCTTGTGGCTAGAACAGGAGAGTATAAGTACTGTACAAACTCTTCTACCACCAGCTCTGCCATTGACTTACTGTATTATCTGGAGAAAAGCACTAAACCTCTGTTCTTCATTTTATCCATTTATACATGGTAAAGTGCTTGTTTCACAAGGGTGTTATGAAGCTTAGCTAATAAATATTTGAGTTTCTCAGGTGACAGATGGTATGGCATTAAAATATTTCCCACCTAAATTTAAGAGCATCTCTGATATAGCTGAGGGATAAGAGGCATTGTATTCATTTACTGTACCAAGAGTAACCCCTTTTGAAGGCCAGCATATGTGGGTGTAAAGGTTAAATTACACTGGTAAAAATTATTATTAAATCTCATTTGTTCATTGTATTATCACCATAAAGGACTACCTCTGTTTAGGGTGATTTTAAAAAGCTGTCTCCTTTTGGTCTGCTCACAATTGGTGTACTGTAAAGTAAGTATAAAATGAATTAATTGCTGTCACAAGCTCTTTAAGGTGTGGTATGAATGCACATTTTGCAGATTTCACTTAATTTCTCCCCTGAGGCAAAATATTTATTTATTTCATTACATGTAATTATTTTCTATCATTGTGCTCATCCTCTTGGAAGCACTTACAAAGAAAAGGAAAGCATAGGAGCTTGTCAAAGTTGCGGCGTGGGGAGAGGGAAAACCAACTTTTGGGGGTGGCAATGCCATTTCAGAGAGATTTGAGCTGCAGGACTTGAAACTGAGCATGTTGCGAAAGTGATGTGAATAGGCTTGTGGCACAAAGGTGCGGGAGGATAATTGTAATACAATGGCAATAGGCCTCCTAAGAAAACTACTGTTTTCTATCCAAGCAGGGGTGGGAATGTCTAAGGAGGTGGGCTTCATTTTTCTTCTAGTAAATTCACTATCTGCTTAGGAAGAATGTGCTGCACCAAATGGCTACATTGACATTACTCACATCATGGAATAACTTCCTATAGAAACCCTCAAGTCATGCATCAGCAGATGGATTTAATTTCTGTCCTACAGAATGTAGGTTTGGTCTCTGCTAAGTATAAGCAGTATGTGTGGGTAGGGGGAGGATGCTGATAGTGTTCAACGTTCGTTATACTTTGAAAAGTGACTAACAATATCTGAGTTATTTTTTTCCCATTCTCAACAATTTCATACTAGTTTGCTCAGTTTATGACGGATGTCTTTTCTAACTGCCCCTCCTGCAAAATTAAGACCTAAAACTTTGAGATCAAGCCCCAAGCAGTTTGGAGGTAGTGTGGACTAGTGGATAAAATACAGAACTGGGATTCTATTTCTGGCCTGCTAGGTTACCTCAGACAAGTCACTTCACTGGACCTCAGTTTCCCCATCTGTATCAGGGAGATATTAGCCTCCTTTGTAAAGTGATTTGATATCTACGCATAAATTTTAAGGCTAGCAGGAACCAACATAATCATCATCTGACCTCCTGCACATTGCAGGCCACAGAACCTCACCCGCCACCGCCTGTATTAGACCCATAACCTCTGAGTTGAGTTACTTGAAATCCTCAAATCATGATTTAAAGACTTTGTTACAGAGAATCCACCATTTACACTAGTTAAAACCTGCAAGTGACCCATGCTGCAGAGGAAGGCAAAAAACCACCACAGTCTCTGCCAATCTGACCTGGGGGAAAATTATTGGCTGTTGGGGTTATTTGCAGTCACAGAGTGGCTATGTGCCATTATAGGCAGTCTATCATACCATCCCCTCCATAAATTTATCAAGCTCAGGCCTGACTCTAGGCTCTTCATTCAGGCAAAAGTCCCACTGACTTCACTTAGTTTTCCTAACTAACTATCTTAATATTGGGACCCTGAATGTAAAACAGTATCTGGCCTGGATTATGCAAAGGGTGCAATTGAACCAAGACTATCAGTAAAGATAGGATTAGCCAGAGCATAACAAAATGCATTATCAGATTAATTAAGATGGCTGGCATGAATAAATTTGATTCACCATATCTAGCAGCATTGACTAAATAGTTTGTGTCCATCAGCATGCGGCATGGGTCACTTGCAGGTTTTAAAAAGATAGTTCCAGGCATTGCTTAATTGTGCAGAGTCCAATGCACATTTTGATCTACAGTAGCAAATGCACAGTTATGTGAATGCAAGAAGGGTCCCAAACATTAAGTTCTATTGCAGTGGGGTCCAATCTGTGGCTTCTGAAGCTCTAAATTGTGCCTTCCACAGGCACCTAGTAAGAAGAAAATCTGTTTTGATTACAAATTGAACACGTGGAGGGCACAACTCTAGGAACAGTTTTTAACCTGAATTGTCTGGATCAGTCTGTCACCATGGAAAGACAGTGGGTCTTCCAAGCAGTCCCAGGTGTGAGTTGGGTGTGCTCTAAGCACCTGTTGTTCCTTCCCTACTGCAGCCACTCAGTAGCACCCCCGATGGGCAGTCTGCTGTATCACAGGGTTGGGAGGGGAGAGTAGCTTTGACCATTCCCTTCCCTGAAAAGCTGTAGGACCCCCATAGGGAGAGCAGGACAGGAGCTTGATTCCTTCTATTGAAGCCTAGGGAAACTGATTGACCTTTTTGAAATATTTTCAGTCTTAAAGCTGAAAAGCTAGGACACAACCCACGTATTGTACATGCTGGAAGGTAATTTGTTGCGGGGGAGGGGCAGGTTATAAGGGCTTGTCTAAACTAAGTTTTTTGTACCATTTTAACTATATCTATGTAGAAACCAATACAGTTACATTGGTACATCTCCCTCCTATGGATGCAGTTATACCAGTACAACAGTGCTTTTATCGGTATAGCTTACTCCTATACACTTATGGGAATAAGCTAAATGATAAGCACTTTTTATATCAGTATCACTGCATCCATACTGCAAGGGTTGTACCCATGTAACTACTTCCTTGTACAATCACATGCCTAACTGAAAGAGTTAAATAGAATTAAAACCCTTACTTAGGACTCAGTCACAACCCCTGCTACATGCCTGCTCTGGGGAGTAACGGGGAGAAGGCACTCCCTTAGGCCAGGCCTGCGCTTAAAAGTTACGTCAACGTAGCTATGGCACTCAGGGGTAGCTCACACCACCTGAGTGCCATAGCTATGCCAACCTAACCCCCGGTGCAGATGCAACCAAGTTGATGGAAGAATTCTTCCACTTACCTAGCTACCACTGCTCTGAGAGGTGGATTACCGACAGCAGTGGAAAAACCCAGTCAGTCACTGCAGGAAGGGTCTACAGGAGCATAGCTGCAGCACCATAGCTGTGCTACTGCAGCACCTATAGTGTAGACATGGCCTTTCTCTCCTGCATAGGCTTACCCTCTCTCTTTCCTGAGCAGTTACTGCCAGGCTATTGCATCCTTTCTGCACAGATGGGGAGGGGGAAAGAGTGGAGCCTTGGCTCTCACTGTGCCTCTCCCCAATGGGCCCTGCCAGTGCAACAGAGCCAACACAATGGGGGAAGTGTTCTGTGCCAGTGAAACGGCTGGCACAGATTTATTCCCCCTGGGGTCAAAGGGGAAGGTGGAATCAGATTCTGAGACTCCAAGCTACATGCTGCCTCTTACTTACCTTGGGTTTGTATGGGTTTCAGTCCAACCCTTAGTTTCTAATGACCTGATTTGGCAAACAGATTCTCCTGACTGTAGTGCTTATTACTGCAAGTAATCTTTTGATTATGTGATTTGCTTTGAACTCTATCCTGACTTGCTGTTTACACTTGCTCCCTGTCTGCTCAAAATAGATATTGTGGACCAGATTCTCTTCTTGCCTACACCAGGTTTCACTGGTGGATGTAATTTCATTATTTCAAGGGAATTACATTGATTAAATCAAGATTAAGTGCAAGGAGGATTGGGCATTTCACATTTAATAAAGAACATTTTATATTAAACTTGTTTCTCTTCTATATGAAACTCTTCCATAAGAAGATAAGTTACATGACCGCAGGTCAGAGACTACTGTGTGTGATGTTGTAAAAAGCAGATTATTCATAAATTAAAAAGTTCTTTACTAAGCACAAATACAGGTATATTGAATGTTTGGGAGCAGTGTCACTTAAAGTAAAATATATATTAGAAGCAGCAAAGCAATATTGCTTTATTTTTTCACTAGGTACAAATTTTATAATTAACTACATATTATAATAAAAATTCAAAAGGTTTTAAATCCCCTATCAGTTTGTTTCTTAAATAGATGGGGACATCATTTTAACATGATGGAGATGTATGGTATTTAAACCTGTAGGTACATTTAAGGAAACAATGTTTCAAAGACCTACTTATCCTTGGTAATTACCTGCAATCACTTTATGTATCAAGCTCTGCAAAAATATGGCTGAAAAGAAAGGCTTCTGTACTATTTTCATTCAGGTTAAATCTTGTTATGCCATGTCTTTTTAAAATATTAAATCGGTCAGTATGACACCACATCCCAGACTTCATATGATTAATTAGAAACTCAGGTTAAACTATTAAATTGAATAAGTGGTATCAGTATGATCAGTTTAGATTTGCTAACTGAAATTGTAATGATGTATTGAGTCAAACCTTCCCATCTTTTTCAAAGCTCAAATAAATGGCTTGGGGTCTATGGCAGTTCAACTGGGAACAAGAGCAGGGAATAGAATTGCTTGTGTCCTGTTTAAGCTTGCTTTGCAAAGATTTTTAATATTTGGGCTTTTGCCCTTTTGTTGATGATATCTAAACTCCTGAAAGATTTTGTTTGTTTGTTTGTTTTTTAAAAGGAAGCAGAAAAAACAATATTAGAAATGTCAAGTCTCATCTTCCTGGGTATAGCTGCAGATCCTAGAGTGTATGTATTGTAAACAAATGCCTATTTTACCCAAAATGTTCATTAGACAGGTGAGTTAAATGGGTATTGCCAAAATTCTAAACAACCTAAAACTCCCTTCCCCACTCATTTGAGCTTTCAGAGCATGAGCTCAGCTGTGCCAAGAAATAAGGAGACAAAGGTGTCTCTAAACCACCTCCCTTGATCCTGGGGCTAGCCAAGGACTCTGCTGGCCCTTAGTATGTTAGAACAGATTATAGGTCCTTTTAATGTGTTCTGGTTTGTAGTGGCCCCATGGAATCTTTGGAGCAGGCCTGGATTGGCAAGAGGGGCTACACCAGTTGAGGTTTCCTTCAACTGTCCATTTAGGGTTTAAGGGCCCTTTTCACAGGTTCTGTAGCACAAAGAGATTTCAGTGGGGTCAAGAATCAGCCTGTTGTCACTTGTGATACTCACTTGTTCTCCAATTACACTCTAGTCTCTATAGAGTTGTAGGGACAGATCCTCGTGACTTCAGTGGAGCTCTGACAATTTATGCTATCTGAGGACTTGTCCCTTACAACATTGAGATGAATTATTTCTCATGTAAAGAACAATCATGAATAAAACATTCAGACCTTCTTAAAGCACACAAGCTCAATTTCTTTTCCTGTGCAGCTCATCCTTAGTCCAGTCCAAAATGGACAAAAGGAACAAAGGCAAAGTTTGAGGGACCCAACATTTAACCTTTGTTTGCAGAGGCCATTGATTCTTTACCTGTGACTCTTCTAAAGAGATTACTTCACTGATCTTTTGTCTAGTGAGAACCATGCCAGCAACGCCACCACTAGTGAGCAACCAACCAAAGTAGAATAACTTTTGTGCAAACAAGTGTGGTTATATCTGCATACATGCAGGCAATGAAGTGGGGGGTGAGAAACTGTAAGAAAACAGATTTTCATTATGAACAAGGGAAGTAAAATATTATTAGCAGTCCAGCATGTGATTTTCATAACTATAGGTGTGACCTACCCCCCACTGTGGACATTAGCTTACACTGGGAGTGGCCCCTGCACTACTAATAGCCCACTAACATAGGCACTACTTACAGGAGAGCGTGGGCTTCTCTGAGGCCCAATCTCTGGTGCTCTTGTTGGAATGAGGGGCTCTGCACCATCCCCTGCTTTGGACTGTGGCATTAAAGACACAAATTTCCCATTGTGTGTGAAGTCGCTATGCTTTTAGGTGCTCAGGGCACCAAAACAGCACATTTCTCACATAAAAAAGTGGAAGTGTTGGAAGAATTCTTCCAAAATAGTTGTCCAAAATTTCCATGCAACAAACAAAGCTGCTTTTTCTTACCTGGTATTTTAAGTGAAACACTACACGAACTGGGATCCGGCAGTAATCCCTGTAGCACTGAGGAAGAACAGTATGGCAGTTTGCTTCATCGGTAATGGTACTTTTTCAAACTACCTTCTTTTCTGTAGTCCAGGCAACAAGCCAAAATCTTTACAATTACAATTTTTTCAGTGTCCTAAAGGCTAATTTGAGATCAGACAGGTGTAATTCAAATGCAGCACTAAACTACACAAGAGTATTTGTTACCGAGCACAACATGTAGGTAGGAAAAACAGGTGGAAAGAAGTGTTTATTGCGTTGTTTCAGTGATTTATAAAGCAACATGGCAAAAAATCTACATTATGGAAGCAGTGGTGATTTGGCCATCAAGTAGATAATTCAGTTATAAATAGTGTTTTTCAAAAAGAGCAAATTAAGAAGTAATGTTTTAAATAATGCTGACCACTTACACAGCAGTTTTCAAATATGAAGGGCTTAATTAACTCTAACTGTAAACTGTACTAATCTTAAATAATTCTTGCAATATCCCTGAAACATAAGTATAATTACCCCTGTTTTATAGATGGAGAAACTGAGGTAGAGAAGTTAATTGGCTTGCCAAATGCTACATAAGGCAATCCTTGTCAGAGCCAGGATTAAAACTCAAGGTTTCACGGGTCTTGTTTCTGTACTAAAACTATAGTTTTGATAAATGTTTTAAAACACTTTGATCGTGTCTGTACTGGCCAACCAAACTATGTTTGAAACAGTTTAGTTAGAAATAGATTTATTTAAACCAAGTTTGGATTGGAATTGACTCATGGTAGAAAACATCTCTCATTTTTTGGGGAAAGGTGTGTTAAGCAAAACTCTAATTGGTTCTACCACTGTAGAAACTCAACTATATAATTTTAGCTATAAAATATTTTGTAAACCTTTGTATTTTCCATACCAATCAGTTCAATAGACTTTAAACAAAATACCTTGTTCTATTAGGATAATTTTTGTAAAGTACATCGTTTGCCCTATTTCACGGGTGTATATTATAATGCTCTGGTTACAATTACTATAATAGGACCAATTTGTTTGAAAAGTGTTTTCAAAATCCAACTGGCACGATAAATAGGCTCATCACAGAATTCATCTCCAGTTTATTTGCATTGTAAGTTGATTGCCTGCCTGCCCAGTATTGGAAGTATAAAGTAACTAGAGGGAACTGCTGCTGGGATATGTCTTCCAAATTCTGTATTCATATCAGAACCTGAAACTGGTGAGTATGTACTCAGCATGGCTCATCCATGCATCTGCTGCCACTAGCCGTGCTACTGGGACTACACTGCTATTTATATTCATGCTAACTCAAGGAGAGCTGGAGCTGAGGATGCATATACAAGCCGGGGGAATCACACCTTAGATCCAGCAGAGTTTAACAAAAGTTGAAATTCTGTTTCAGATGAGTCCAAATGCTCCTATTTTCTATATAAACACTGCCCAGCATTTAAAATAGGTTTGTTTGTTTGTTTGTTTTTTAATTTAAATAATTCTTTAAAAGGGTCATTAAACTTAAATGGGCATTAAAGAAAGTGTTTTTTCTTAATAATCCTTGGAGAGATTATTCTTGACTTTCTGAGTTTGGTAAGGTAACTAATTTCTCATTGTCAGGTAACTAATTTCCCAGTTAATTTAAAAATATACTCAGATTTATTAGTAACCAGTTATAGCCAGGTCATTCGATTCCATATTAGTACACAAAACATCTCACTATTCATGTAACAATGATAATCAGGAAATTATTACATTACATGTTTGCATTTAGTTCCAAAACATTTGCAACTGAACATCACAAAAAATTATACCATATTAAGCATTTGAGGTATAAATAAAGGTTTTCACCTATAAATGGAAACATAAGGTTAGAAGTAAACAGGATATTTCCTAACTATACTTGTTTTCCGTAAATTTATATGGATGAAGACTCTAGTGTGCTTATAAAATCAAGTTCAATAAGAATTAGGGCTGTCAATTAATCGCAGTTAACTCATGAGATTAACTCAAAAAAAATTAATTGCGATTAATCGCACTGTTAAACAATAGAATACCAATTGAAATTTATTATATATTTTGGATGGTTTTTCTACATTTTCAAATATGTTGATTTCAATTACAACACAGAATACAAAGTGTACAGTGTTTATATTATACTTTTATTGCAAATATTTGCACTGTAAAAAACAAGAAATAGTATTTTTCAGTTCACCTCATACAAGTACTGTACTGCAGTCTCTTTATCGTGGAAGTGTAACTTATAAATGTAGATTTTTGTTTTGTTTTCATAACTGCACTCAAAAACAAAACAATGGAAAACTTTAGAGCCTACAAGTCCACTCAGTCCTACTTCTTGTTCAGCCAATCGCTAAGACAAACAAGTTTGTTTACATTTACGGGAGATACTGCTGCCTGCTTCTTGTTTACAATGGTGTTCCCATGGCACTTGTGTAGCTGGTGTTGCAAGATATTTATGTGCCAGATATGCTAAACACTTGTATGCTCCCTCATGCTTCGGCCACCATTCCAGAGGACATGCTTCCATGCTGATGATGCCTATTTAAAAAAATACTGTTAATTATTTTTTAATTAAAAATTAATTAATTTGTGACTGAATACCTTGGGGGAGAACTGTTTGTCTCCTGTTCTGTTTTACCTGCATTTTACCATATATTTCATGTTATAGCAGTCTCAGATGATAACCCAGAACATGTTTGTTTTAAGAACACTTTCACTACAGATTTGACAAAATGCAAAGAAGGTACCATTATGAGATTTCTAAAAATAGCTTCAGCACTTGACCCAAGATTTAAGAATCTGTAGTGCTGTCCAAAATCTGAGAGGGATGAGGTGTAGAGGATGCTTTCAGAACTCTTAAAAGAGCAGCACTCAGATGCAAAAACTACAGAACCCGAACCACCGGGGAAAAAAAAATCAACCTTCTGCTGATGGCATCTGACTCAGATGATGAAAAAGAACATGTCAGTCCGCACGACTTTGGTTCATTATCGAGCAGAACCCATCATCAGTATGGACGCATGTCCTCTGGAATGGTGGTTGAAGGATGAAGGGACATATGAATCTTTAGCGCATCTGGCACATAAATATCTTATAACGCTGGCTACAACAGTGCCATGCGAACGCCTGTTCTCGCTCTCAGGTGACATTGTGAACAAGAAGTGAGCAACATTATCTCCTGCAAATTGTAACCAAACTTGTTTGTCTGAGCGATTGGCTGAAGTAGGACTGAGTGGACTTGTACGCTTTAAAGTTTTACACTGTTTTATTTTTGAATGCAGTTACTTTTTATACATAATTCTACATTTGTAAGGTCAGCTTTTGTGATAAAGAGATTGCACTGCAGTACAGTATGATGTGAATTGAAAAATACTATTTTTACAGTACAAATATTTGTAATAAAAAATAAAGTGAGCACTGTACACTTTGTATTCTGTGTTGTAATTAAAATCAATATATTTTGAAAATGTGGAAAACATCCAAAAATATTTAAATAAATGGTATTCTATTATTGTTTATCAGCACGATTAATTGAGATTAATTTTTTTAATCGCTTGACAGTCCTAATAAGAATATTTCCAGAATTGTGCGCATTTGGGGGGGGGGGGTGTTTAAAGCTACCATTCCCCTTTTTGAACAGAAAAGGGGTGATACAAAGGCTCTTGGTTTAGCTTTTCTGATTTAAAATCACCAGGTGCTAGACATCACTTCTCTAGGAAAATCCTATTTTAAAAAAAAAAAAAGAATACTCCCATTAAAGAATGCAAAGATAATGTATGCTCTTTCAGAAAACTCTCTCATGTTGATTGTTTGTTTTGCCTTTAACTAAACAGTTCCTAAGATTACAAGCTACAGTAGCTTCACCCCAATTTGCAATTAAAGACTCCTACCAAAGACTCAAGGCAAAAATCACAACAACATTTAGATATCTCTTTCTAACATACTATATTTGAGCATGAGCTTTCGTGAGCTACAGCTCACTTCATCAGATGCATCAAATAAATTGGTTAGTCTCTAAGGTGCCACAAGTCCTCCTTTTCTTTTTGCGAATACAGACTAACACGGCTGTTGCTCTGAAACCTTTAGTTAGATTGAACATTTGATAAAATCGCCAACAAAAACCATAAGCATGTGAACTATTGTTCTCCAAGCATCATGGACATGAAAGTAATTGTAAGTCTTTCCAACAGGTTTGTAATAGCCTAAAATTATAATGTTATAATTTATTAATAAACCATTTTTGCATCACTGAGTTTAGCCCCCACACCTGTTAGGAAACTGAATGATTTTGGGGAGAAATACCTACCTTGTACAGTATTACATGCTGGGGCCCTTTCAAATAACCATTCAGTTAAGGGGGTCTCTGTGCTCAAATACTAGTATGACGGAAGTATTTGAATTGCTTAATACGCTTTTGCCTTTCTGTGTTTTTCCCCATCTTGAATTTTTTATTGGAGAAATGGTGTGTTTTTTGGTGTGATTACTTGTGTTTGGTCTTCAAGACTGAAGATTATAAGATGCAAAACTTAATTTTAACAGACTTTTAAAATTTGGCTCTTAAACAGTTATTTAAAAGTGTGTATAATATGGGAGGATCTCATGGCACTTCGGGGCTTTGCGAGTGCTGATTCAGGTTCCAAGGCTGCCTGGCTTGCCCTGGAGGGGCAGAGAGGCGAGACTTAGGGTTAGGATGGACAGTTTGGTTGAGGGGCACAACTGTGGAGGAGTTCACACCTTCGGGGTTCTGTCTGAATATTATGTCCATGTCAGATATTAAATATTTAACCTTTTAAAAAGTGTTTCTATTTATTTTAATGGTAAAGAAAGCACAGATACATATTAGTAACTGAAATTCTGTGAATTCACTGTCTTTTACATACCGCCCCCCTCCTCGTTTCTTTTGGAGACTCTCATTCTGGATAGGTGGTAGGCAATTAAGAGCATGGACTGTGTCTCCCTTAAATGCACCCTGACCCTGTAATTGCTGATGTTATACACAAGTTGTATAAAATCAAGGTAATTATTCTGGGTCCACGCGGTTGAGTATGTCACTCTATAAAGAAAGTAACTTCAAGGAATTGGTACTGGTAACTAATCTACTTTTTCATTGGAATCCCTGGGAAGCTGTGATAAGCAAGAAGGTGGAATTACTGCATTGCTTTCCAACAAGCTTCAAGTAGCAGTGACCAATAATAAAAGCTGATTGATAAATGTTTAATTTCACTTGAGTATATACACTTAAAAACTAACACAAAAAAGGGCCTATCAAGCACTGACTGTTCAGCTCTTAAAACCTGTTAGAACCATAAGTGGTGACACTTTAAAACTCTGACTCAGAAGAATATAAAAGCTCTGCGGGCAGTCACACAGTGGGATGTTGCTCTGTGCCCTCTGTTTCAGCAGTAGGCGCCTGCTTAAGAAATAGTGTCACTGGGCTTCTGCCCTTTTGAGTGTGCTGGTTTTGTTATCTTATTACATGATTTTTTTAAGGGAACAAAAGGGAAAAGAATGGCTGATGGCCTCTGGGGTGCATCTCTGATGACCTTTTCTAACTTCACAATATTGCAAGGACAGGCAGACAAAAGCTTCCACTCCTCCTATTGTGGCTAGGACCTGTAGAGGAGATTACTGGGCCTACCACACTCTAATACTGATTGTGACTTGGAACTCCTGGGAGAACAGGGGGATCGGTAAGTTAAAACACTAGGGATTTTTGTTCTGGAAAAAAAAAAGTCACCACCTACTGTGTGTGTGTGTGTGTGTAAAATACGTATCTTGTAAGGAGATTCTTGTAAACTGGATTTTGTCTTCAAATTAGTTTTTTTTTTTTCAAGTTAATTTTAAATTATTAATATAGTTTATAGTGACTTTGAGGGGTAGGGTAAGCTTGAAATTTAAGGTGTTTTTTGGTGAGTGTTTTGTTTTTAAATTTTACTAACCCATATGTTGCTGGAAGTGTTGCCAGAAAATTAAAACAAAACAAAAAAAACTGTTTGCAACTCAACATCATAGCTTTGAGCTAGTAAATGAGAACCAAGAAAGTTAAACTTCCTAGCTTATTGTCATTGTCCAAGCTGAGTGTAAAAAAGTAAATATTTATCAGAGTGGAAAAATGATTTTAAACATTATTTTAGTTTAAGCTCAGGTTATTCATGAAGTAAATGAGGAATTATTTTTAAAATATACTGTAATATTATGAGCCTCCTCTGAATCCATTCACATGAGGAAGAAGTGATGTTTTGAATAAAGGATAAGCATTATCCTTAATTTACCCTGAAGTGACTTGGACAATAGTCACTCCTTTTTCCAGATGGCAAAATTAGGTTTGTGAAGCTCTCAATCTTTAGAGTTCAGTGTAAATATCTTTGCTTTTGTGGGTTTAAGACCGGATAGTAACACTTGGCCAAATCATGCATTCCTGACTTAAACCTTAGTGGTATTTTGGCCTGAGTTAAGACTGCCTGATTCCGATCACTGTTTAAAATGATACACTTCATGAACATCCCTTTCTCTTTTTAGTATAAGAATTACAGTCTAATGTATATGTGCATTTGGGTTTTTTTACAAAAATATTTTAACATAGTTTTTGGGAAATGATTCAAACAATTTTAGAAAGTCCTTTAATATTAATTGCATATCTCCAGATGTCAAGAACTTGTATAGCTCCTTCACACAAATGCTCTTCACAGTGACTGTCACCTTCAAGCTCAGTCTCTGAGCCTCTAATTATTTGCATTTTTTTTTTTCCTGGAGCTTTGAATTTCCTTAGTGTTCCAACTGAAGTTATAGTTTCTAGAGATAGAAAAGATAGTACTGTCATTTTACATGGAATTTGAAGTGTTACATAACAAATTGAGTCAAATTTGCTGAAGATGATTAATTTTAGGTTTTTTAATAAGTGATAAATCAGACAATAGGGTAGCCCTATTGATTGATAGAGAGTTAAAAAGAAAAGCAGCAAAATTGCTAGAGTGCAGGAGGGATTTATTTATGAGGAAAGATTAACTAGGCTAAATATGTATAGACTAGATTAGGGGAGATTATGAAAATTGTCTACAAATATTTGAAGGATGTAACTGTCAAGGATAGAGAGGAATTATTTATTCAGGTGTAGAAGGATGAATTTAAAAAAAAAGAAAACAGACTGAATATTGGGAAATTCTTCTTGTTAGTGAAATGTATTAGCTGGGAAATGGGTGGAACCTAAATCACCTCTTGGGACTTTTAAAGTTAGATTGCAGAAACATTCCAATATATAGTTTTGGGAACAATCCTTCATTGTCATTGAGATTAACTGGATGATCTAATATGCCTTTTAAAGCTCCAAGTGGTACGATTCAATAAAATATACCCTGGCTATCACAAGCAATTCTTTATAACTGAAGGTATCTTTGTGCCCATTCATTATAATGGTCCTCAGACAGAGACTTGCAGGAACTGTAATTCACTAAAAACGCCTGATCTCCCCGAAATTATAGAATGAACGATTAACCTCCTGGTTACCTGTAAAATGTAAAAAATGTATTTATTAGTCCCACCACAGAAATGTGGATTAGAGCCTGAACTATAGCTCTTTCAACTAATTTTGCTTATGGGTAATGCACTGTGATACCCTGTTCCTTTCTGTATGCAGAATCAACAAGAGCCTTCTACTACTGCTTGTTGAATCTTTGCAGTCCAACAACAAATGTGCTATTCATTCTCTGCAGTTATTATTGGAGAGCTCTACAGTGGAAGGCTTTCACTTATTTTCATATATCCATCCCTTGTATACAATGGTGCTCTAACAGCAGTAAACAGCGACAAATTCATAGTCTAGAAGCCACTAGCAAGCACTATTTTTAATGAGTATTACATTTAAAATACAATACCTTATGCTGTTTTTATTCATTTTTAACCAGTTGGTCATTGAAGTTGCCAGGGTCAACATGCTGGACTCCTGGTCTCTGTCAACTGTGTTAAAGAACAGTCCCAGATTTTTAAAAATAGATATACAGTAAAACTAGTATACGGGTTCTTCATTTAGTTTAAATGAAACCCCCTTTCCTTTTATTAGGGTCCTTAATTAAGAGTTTCCACTTTCACACTGGCTTGTTTAGACATAAGTCTCTTCATCAAGGGGATTCAGACTTCAGAGAGTAATCTGATAACTGGATTAAAACCTCAAAAAACATAGTAATATAGACCATTTAATAGTTATAGCCAGACTCCATTCGTAGCTCATTGAAACTTAAACACTTCTAAGGGTTGTTTTATCACTTTCTACTATTATAAAGTGTAGATGCTGTTTTTAACTGCCATGTTGGATTTATTTCTTCACACGTCTGTCAGTTATCTAAGAGAGTCCCAAGCTTTGCAAACCTTGAAGAAAACTGTTAAATATGACTCCTTTTTAATTATTTCTCTTGTCATATTTTCAGTTCCTGAAATGTTTGGTTGCAACTTTAATTTTCTAGATTAAGCCTTGGATCCTGTTACCATTTTCCAGCATCTCCTTGCTATACAAATGAAAGATTGATTCTTCCTGCCTTCTATACTTTTTCCAATTCTAATAATATTGTCTATAGAACATGTCCTTTCTATGGGCTTATAGGCAAGATGCCTGGGAAGCAGATTCTGAAAGCATCTCACAGCAATTAAAATTTGTTTTGGTCTAATTAAATTATTTCTTTCTTCATTTCACAGAATCACGACTTCTGTGACATATTGGACCAGACATCTCTATTGCTATCTCTCTTCAACCCGAAACCAAAAATATGGGACATTTGCCATAGCAGAATAGTTCAAGCAGACCTTGTTCTCTGGCTGGTACCTACCTGGATCAAATCTATTAGTGTCATGTTCCTTATACACCTAAAGGTGCTCCATTTAACAAGGATCTTTTACAGTTAGAGCAACAGAATGACAATATATGTAGTGTGGGATTGTTATGAACACCCTTTATACCAGACTATTACTTTGTACGTCACACTATCCCCAAAGGGTTAAAAATACTTTTTTCAAATAGTTTCACAACCAGTTATCCATCTTTTTTTTTTTTCAGCCTGTTCTTTACATTCTCTCTTTTTATCTTTGTATTATTTCTTTGCTAATATATTTCTCTCAACTGCCAAAATTAACAGATCTGATACTTCAGAATTTGGATTCATAAGTAGGCTTTTTGTTTCTTTGGTTATCAGTTGACAGTGCTAAAATGGGTACAATCAGTGGATTCCATTCTGGTTCATGTATTGTTGACAGGTTGTTGACTAAGTCTGAGTCTTTTAAATGATCCAATATTTCATATTATGGAGAGATTTTGGTTTTGTCTGCCCAAAATAAAGCATGTTTTCAGTTGGATTTAATTCTGAGCCAAGGTAAGTGCACTGAATCCATACGGCCCATTTTCTCCTGCCCAATAATTTTCAGAACAAGTAGAAATTGGATGAAATGAGGGGGAAAAAACCCAGTATATTTAAAACAAAGGAATTACTTTAAACTCTTTTATAATAAAAATATTTTTCAGTTTTAAGCAAAAAATATGGTTTGCCTCATTGCAGTGGTTTAAACAGACAAAATACAGTTTAATACAACACCTACTTTCTCCTAATTAGTCTGGGACAAGTGGAGCTCAGAATTAACTTGTTAACTTTATATGTTGTGTAAATAAGGGTATGTCTACGCTATGAAATTAGGTCGAATTTATAGAAGTCGGTTTTTTAGAAATCGTTTATATAGTCGATTGTGTGTATCCCCACACAAAATGCTCTAAGGGCATTAACTCAGTGGAGTCCTTCCACAGTACTGAGGCTAGCAGCTACCCACAGTGCAACACTCTGGAAGTAGACATCCCACAGTTCCCGCAGTCTTTGCTGCCCATTGGAATTCTGGGTTGAGATCCCAATGCCTGATGGGCAAAAAACATTGTCGCAGGTGGTTCTGGGTACATGTCGTCAGGCCCTCCCTCCCTCCGTGAAAGCAACGGCAGACAATCGTTTTGTGCCTTTTTTCCTGAGTTACCTGTGCAGACGCCATACCATGGCAAGCATGGAGCCCGCTCAGCTCACTGTCACCGTATGTCTCCTGGGTGCTGGCAGACGGGGTACTGCATTGCTACACAGCAGCAGCAACCCATTGCTTTGTGGCAGCAGATGGTGCAATAGGCCTGAAAACCATCGTCATCATGTCCAAGGTGCTCCTGGCCACCTCGGTAAGGGCAGTCAGGAGCGCCTGGGCAGACATCGGTGCAGGGACTAAATTAAGAGTGACTCAACCAGGTCATTCTCTTTAGTCCTGCAGGCAGTCCTATTGTACCATCTTATGGTGAGCAAGCAGGAGATGAGGATGGCTAGCAGTCCGATTGCACCATCTTCTTCCAGCCAAAGATGTAAAAGATAGATGGAGTGGATCAAAACAAGAAATAGACCAGATTCGTTTTGTATTCATTTGCTCCCCTCTCCCTCCCTCCCTCCCTCTGTGAAAGCAATGGCCGACAATCATTTTGGTGAGGTCTGTCAAGGGCACCTTGAAAACTTTAATGGAGATTCAGTCCTGCCTGAAATACCAGAGGGAGGGATAGCTTAGTGGGTTGAGCATTGGCCTGCTAAACCCAGGGTTTTGATTTCAATCCTTGAGGGGGCCATTCTGTGTGACAGTTGCTTTTGTTTCTCCTTGATGTAAAGCCACCCCCTTTGATTTTAATTCCCTGTAAGCCAACCCTGTAAGCCATGTCGTCAGTCACCCCTCCCTCCGTCAAAGCAACGGCAGACAATCATTCCATGCCTTTTTCTGTGCAGATGCCATACCACGGCAAGCATGGAGCCCACTCAGATCAGTTTGGCAATTAGGAGCACATTAAACACCATGCGCATTATCCAGCAGTATATGCAGCACCAGAACCTGGTAAAGCGAAACCGGGCGAGTAGGCAACGTCAGCGCAGTGACGAGAGCGATGAGGACATGGACATAGACTTCTCTTCTGTCCTTCATGGGCCCTGGCAATGTGGGCATCATGGTGCCAATGGGGCAGGTTCATGCAGTGGAATGCCAATTTTGGGCCTGGGAAACAAGCACAGACTGGTGGGACCGCATAGTGTTGCAAGTCTGGGATGATTCCCAGTGGCTGTGAAACTTTTGCATGCATAAGGGCACTTTCATGGAACTTTGTGACTTGCTTTCCCCTGCCCTGAAGTGCAAGAATACCAAGATAAGAGCAGCCCTCACAGCTGAGAAGCGAGTGGCGGTAGCCCTCTGGAAGCTTGCAATGCCAGACAGCTACCAGTCAGTCAGGAATCAATTTGGAGTGGGCAAATCTACTGTGGGAGCTGCTGTGATCCAAGTAGCCAGTGCAATCACTGAGCTGCTGCTATCAAGGGTAGTGACTCTGGGAAATGTGCAGGTCATAGTGGATGGCTTTGCTGCAATGGGATTCCCTAACTGTGGTGGGGCCATAGTCGGAACCCATATCCCTATCTTGGCATCGGAGCACCAAGCCAGTGAGTACATAAACTGCAAGGGGTACTTTTCAATAGTGCTGCAAGCACTGGTAGATCACAAGGGATGTTTCACCAACATCAACGTGGGGTGGCCGGGAAAGGTACATGACGCTTGCATCTTCAGGAACTCTGTCTGTTTGAACAGCTGCAGCAAGGGACTTACCTCCCAGACCAGGAAATAACCATTGGGGATGTTGAAATGCCTATAGTTATCCTTGGGGATGCAGCCTACCCCTTAATGCCATGGCTCATGAAGCCATACACAGGCAGCCTGGACAATAGTCAGGAGCTGTTCAACTACAGGCTGAGCTAGTGCAGAATGGTGGTAGAATGTGCATTTGGACGTTTAAAAGCACGCTGGTGCAGTTTACTGACTCGGTTAGACCTCAGGGAAACCAGTATTCCTACTGTTATTACTGCTTGCTGTGCGCTCAACAATATCTATGAGAGTAAGGGGGAGACGTTTGTGGTGGGGTGGGAGGTTGAGGCAAATCGCCTAGCCGCTGGTTACACACAGCTAGACACCAGGGCAGTTAGAAGAACACAGGTGGTGCGCATCAGAGAAGCTTTGAAAACCAGTTTCATGACTGGCCAGGCTACAGTGTGAAAGTTCTGTTGGCTTCTCCTTGATGAAGCCCCCCGTCCCCTGGTTCACTCTACTTCCCTGTAAGCTAACCACCCTCTCCTCCTCCCTTCGATCACCGCTTGCAGAGGCAATAAAGTCATTGTTGCTTCACATTCATGCATTCTTTATTAATTCATCACACAGATAAGGGGATAACTGCCAAGGTAGCCCAGGAGGGGTGGTGGAGGAGAGAAGCACTGGGAGGGGTAGTGGAGGAGGGAAGGACAAGGCCACACAGCACTTTAAAACTTATTGAATGCTAGTCTTCTGTTGCTTGGGCAATCCCCTGGGGTGGAGTGCCTGGGTGGCCGGAGGCCCCCCCACCGCGTTCTTGGGCAGCTGGGTGAGGAGGCAATGGAACTTGGGGAGGAGGGTGGTTGGTTACACAGGGGCTGTAGAGGTGGTCTGTGCTCCAGCTGCCTTTCCTGCAGCTCACCCATACGCTAGAGCGTATTAGTTTGATCCTCCAGCAGCCTCAGCATTGAATCCTGCCTCCTCTCATCACGCTGCTGCCATCTTTCAGCTCCAGCCCTCTCTTCAGCCCGCCACCTGTCCTCCCGGTCATTTTGTGCTTTCCTGCACTCTGACATTGTCTGCCTCCACGCATTTGTCTGTGCTCTGTCAGTGTGGAGGACAGCATGAGTCAGAGAACATTTTATTGCGAGTGTGTTTATTTCGCCTTCTAATCTTCACTAGCCTCTGGGAAGGAGAAGATCCTGTGATCCTTGAAACACATGCAGCTGGTGGAGAGAAAAAAAAAAGGGACAGTGGTATTTAAGAAGACACATTTTATAGAACAATGGGTACACACTTTCATGGTAAACCTTGCTGTTAACATTACATACATAGCACATGTGCTTTCGTTCCAAGGTCGCATTTTGCCTCCCCCGACCTTGTGGCTAGCCCCTCCCCCCTCCCCGTGGCTAACAGCAGGGAACATTTCTGTTCAGCCACAGGCAAACAGCCCAGCAGGAACGGGCACCTCTGAGTGTCCCCTTAAGAAAAGCACCCTATTTCAACCAGGTGACCATGAATGATTTCACTCTCATGAGGATAACACAGAGAGATAAAGAACGGATGTTGTTTGAACACCAGCAAACATACACTGCAATGCTTAGTTCTACAATGATTCCTGACTACATGCTACTGGTCTGGAGTGGTAAAGTGTCCTACCATGGTGGACAGAATAAGGCTGCCCTTCCCAGAAACCTTTTGCAAAGGCTTTGGGAGTACATCCAGGAGAGCCGCAAATGCCAGGGCAAATTAATCATTAAACATGCTTGCTTTTAAACCATGTGTACTATTTTAAAATGTACACTCACCAGAGGTCCCTTCTCTGCCTGGCAGGTCTGGGAGACAGCCTTGGGTGGGTTCGGAGGGTACTGGCTCCAGGTCCAGGGTGAGAAACAGTTCCTGGCTGTCGGGAAAACCGGTTTCTCCGCTTGCTTGCTGTGAGCTATCTACAACTTCATCATCATCTTCCTCGTCCCCAAAACCTGATTCCGTGTTGCCTCCATCTCCACTGAAGGATGGAAACAACATGGCTGGGGTAGTGGTGGCTGAACCCCCTAAAATGGCATGCAGCTCATCATAGAAGTGGCATGTTTTGGGCTCTGACCTGGAGCGGCCGTTTGCCTCTCTGGTTTTCTGGTAGGCTTGCCTCAGTTCCTTAACTTTCACGCGGCATTTCTTCAGGTCCCTGTTATGGCCTCTGTCCTTCATGCCGTGGGAGATTTTGACAAATGTTTTGGCATTTCGAAAACTGGATTCCTCTGCCCATACAGCGATCAGATCCCGTACCTCCCGTTCAGTCCATGCTGGAGCTCTTTTGGGGACTCCATCATGGTCACCTCTGCTGATGAGCTCTGCACTCACCTGCAGCTTGCCACGCTGGCCAAACAGGAAATTGAAATTCAAAAGTTCATGGGCCTTTTCCTGTCTACCTGGCCAGTGCATCTGAGTTGAGAGAGCTGTCCAGAGCGGTCACAATGGAGCACTCTGGGATAGCTCCCAGAGGCCAATACCGTCTAATTCGTCTACAGTACCCCAAATTTGACCCAGCAAGGCCGATTTCAGCACTAATACCCTTGTCGGGGGTGAAGTAAGGAAATCGATTTTAAGTCGAAAAAAAGGGCTTCATCGTGTGGACGGGTGCAGGGTGAAATCGATTTAACGCTGCTAAATTCGACCTCAACTCCTAGTGTAGACTAGGGCTAAGGCTAGCAGAATGTAATCGAGCCTGTAGAATTCACTGCCATAGACGATACTCCCAGCAACCCCTAAGACCTAGTTCTCTCTTTCTGCCTGCAGGGGTTCCATTCTCTATGGCTTCACCCAATTGCAGGAGCATCCTGCCCTCTGGGCAAACTCTGTGTTTCCTATCTGTAGCGTGCAGATGGAGCCCTTTAGGCCCCTTCTCACGGGGCTGACTGACTTCAGGTGTGGAGATGGGTTATGACGAACATTAAGGAGCTACTGTACCTTTTCAATCTATTGTCGGTACTTATAGAAATGTAAAGCTGGAAGTGATCTCAAGGGGTCATCAAATCCAGCCCCGTGATCTGAGGCAGGACCAAGTAAACCTAGACCATCCCTGACAGGTTGTCACTGTTCTTAGAAGCCTCCAGTGAATGGGGATTCCACAACCTCCCTTGGAAGCCTGTTCCAGAGTTTTACTAACCTTTCAGTTAGAAAGTTTTCCCTAATATCTAACCTAAATCTCCCTTGCTACATATTAAGCCCATTACTTGTTCTACATTCAGCGGACATGGAGAAAAATTGATGACAGTCCTCTTTGTAACAGTCCTTAACATATTTGAAGGCTTATCAGCTTCCCGCTCAGTCTTCTTCTTTTAAGACTAAGCATGCCCAGTTTTTTAAAAAAAACTTTTCCTCATAGGTCACGTTTTTTAAAACTTTTATCATTTTTTGTTGCTCCTCTAAGCTCTCTCCAGTTTGTCCACATCTTTCCTAAAGTGTGATGCCTAGAACTGGATGCTGTACTCCAGCTGAGGTCTCACCAGTGCAGAGTTGAGTGAGCTAATTATCTCCTGTGTCTTACATATGATACTTCTGTTAATATACGCTAAAATATTAGCCTCTTTTGCAACTGCATCACAGTGCTGATTCCTATTCCGTTTGTGATCCACGATAACCCCCAGATCCTTTTCAGCACTACCACCACCCAGCCAGTTATTTTTTAGTGGTGCATTTGATTTTTTTTTCCTTCCTAAGTGTAATACTTTACATTTGTCTTTATTGAATTTCATCTTGTTGAATTCAGACCAATTCTCCAATTTATCAAAGTCGTTTTGTTTCTAATCCTGTCCTTCAAAGTGCTTGCAACCCTTCCCAGCTTGGTTTCAGCTGGAGATTTTATAGGCATCCTCTCCACTCCAGGATCCAAATCATTAATGAAAATATTGAATAGCACTGGACCCAGCACTGTTGCCTGCATAATCAACTAGATACACCCAGCTGATAACCTTTTGGGTACGGTCTTTCAACCAGTTGTGCACCTACCTTATAATAATTTCATTTCCCTAAGTTTCTAATGAGACTGTCATGTGGGACTGTGTCAAAAGCCTTACTAAAATCAAGATATATCACGTCTACTGCCCCCCCCCCGCCCAGCCAGTAGGTCAGTAGCTCTGTTAAGAAAGAAAATTAGCTTGGTATGGCATGAATTCATCTTAACAAATCCATGCTGGCTATTCCTTATAACCCTGTTATCCTCCAGGTGCTTATAAACTGATTGTTTAATAATTTGTTCCAGTATCTTTGCAGGTATGAAAGTTAGGTTGACTGGTCTATAATTCTCCTGGTTCTCTTTGTTCCCCCTTTTTAAAGATAAGTATTATATTTGTCCTTCTCTAGGCCTCTGGGACCTCACCCTTCCTCCATGAGTTCTCAAAGATAATTGGTAATGGTTCTGAGATTGCTTCAGCTAGTCCCTTAAGCACCCAGGATGAATTTCATCAGGCCCAGTGACTGAATACATCTAACTTATCTAAATATTCTTTAACCAGTCCTTTCTCTGTTGTAGCTTGCATTACTTCCCCTTGTGCTTAATATTAATTGTGTTGAGCATCTGGTCACTGTTAAACTGTTTTAGTGAAAAATGAAGCAAAATAGGCATTAAACACCCCAGCCTTCTTGCTGTCATCAGTTATTAGCTCTCCTTTCTCTGCTAAGTAGAGGACCTACACATTCCTTCATCTTTCTTTTCCTTTAATGTGTTTAAAGAGTCTCGTCTTATTGCCTTTTATTTGTCTTGCTATGTATAACTCATTTTGTGCCTTAGCGTTTTGGATTTTGTCCCTACATGCTTGTGCTGTTCTTTTGTACTCCTTAGCAATTTGTCCATGTTTCTACTTTTGTGGAAGTCCTTTTTAATTTTCAGGTCATTAAAGAACTCTTGATGTAGCCATACTTCCTCTTACCATTTATGGGTACAATAGGCTTTCCTCTGCATCTGGGATGGTTTGCAATTGTGTCTTTAATAGTGTCTCTTAGGAAAATTGCCAGCTTTCCTGAACTCCTTTATCCCTTAGAATTGTCTTCCCATGGGACCTTACCTATCAGTTCTCTACATTTGTTAAAGTCTGCTTTTTTGAAGTCCATTGTGCCTATTTTGCTGCTCACTCCTTCCTTTTTAATAGAAATCATGAAATCTATCTTTTCATGATCACTTTCACCCCAATTGCCTTCCACTTCCAGATTTGCAATCAATTCCTCCCTATTGCTCAGAATCAAGTCTAAAATGGTTTTCTCCCTGGTTACTTCCTCCGTTTTCTGAAGCAAATGTTGTCCCCAGAGTCCAGAGACTTTCAACTGGTTTATCTCTCGCCTCTTTCTGGACCTCAGAGTAAGTATGTATTGTGACAGGGTCGGGCTGGATGGCTACAGGAGAGTAATAGAAGGCAGATATATTAGCCCCAGGTTAAGTAGGTCCCTTTTCTCTGGGTAAGGTAACAGGGAAGGTTTCCAGAACAATCAGGAACCTTCTGGAGACAAGACAGGCTGATTAGAACACCTGCAGCCAATCAAGAAGCTGCTAGAATCAATTAAAGCAGACTAATCAGGGCACCTGGGTTTTAAAAGGAGCTCACTTCAGTTTGTAGTGCACATGTAAGGAGCAGGGAGCAAGAGGCGCTAGGAGCTGAGAGTGAGAACGCATACTCTTGGAGGACTGAGGAGTACAAGCATTATCTGACACCAGGAGGAAGGTCCTATGGTGAGGATAAAGAAGGTGTTGGGAGGAAGCCATGGGGAAGTAGCCCAGGGAGTTGTGGCTGTCGCGGAGCTGTTCCAGGAGGTACTCTAGACAGCTGAAACCCAGAATAGAGGGTGAGCCTGGGTTCCCCCCAAACCTCCCAACTCCTGGTCAGACACAAGAGGAGTTGACCTGGACTATGGGTTCACGAAAACGGCCAAACTGAGGGCTGCCGTGAAGCTCCAAGGCGAGCAAATCCGCCAAGAAGCGCAAGACTCACCAAGGTAGAGGAGGAACTTTGTGACAGTATTCTTGATGCATAATACAACACCTCCTCCCTGCCCCCTCCCTTGCCTGTCCCTCCTGAACAAGCTATATACCCTTTATACCAGTATTCCAGTCATGAGATTAATCCAACCAAGTCTGTGATGCCAATTAAGTCATAATTTAGCATATGTACTAATATTTCCAGTTCTTCCTGTTTCCTCCCCCTACTCCTTACGTTCATGTTTCAACATCTAAGATGTTGAGCATATTACCTCACGTTGCTCCTATGACCCTATTGTAATTTTTCATGACACCCCAACATCTAGTCCTCTATTAAGGTTACCTTTCTTATGCTTACCGATGGGTTTTTATCATTTCGAAAGCATCTATGTGCCTCACAATCTTTAATGTGTTTATCCTCACAAAATCCCTGTGAGATAGGAAAGTGCTGTTCTCCCCATTTCACAGATGGTGAACTGGGGGACAAAGACTAAGTGATTTGCAACGGGTCACACAGGATGTCTGTACTGGACCAGGAATTGAGCCCAGCTCTCCCAGGCCCTGGTCTAATACTCTAACCAGTAGACTGTTGGGCTCAGGCTTCAGGGACAGGTTTTGGTCCTGAGCGTCTTCTTTGTTTTATCACAGCTTTACTTTTAAGATAGAACCCCAATCTTTTTGTGACTATTTCAAGCCACAAAAAAAGTGAGCTGACGCATGTTTGGGAGTGTTCCTCTCAAACTGGCAAAGGAAATAGTTTCCTTGAAGATGGTATGTACAGTATTTAACATAAAACCTGACAAAAAGTTTGTGTCTAAAAGAACACGTGATGCTAATAGAGACATCGTAAAATCCATCATGTTTTTTATAGTAAAATGCCTCTTGAAAATCTAAAGATAACCTTTTTGCTCACTTTCTGTTGAAGAGACTAGATGAGCAGAGCACAGCTGTTAAGGTTTTTGATAGCTACCACAGCAACATATACAGACAAATATTTCTAATATATAAGTTCAAGCATAAATGCAACCCTTTAGATATTCTGTTCCACACACTTAACGCTGAAAAAATAGGTAACATGATTGTTCCAGAAGTGATGTTGCTTCTCATGAAGTAGAAATTATGCCATAAATGAAGCTCAGATATGTTCTATTACTATGGTTTTTTTGCATTAAAGAGTTAGAGCTTGGGTCAAGTTTTCAAAAGTGCCTAAGTCTCTTTTTTCTGAGATGACTTAGGAGCCTAAATCTCACTGAGTCAATAGAGTTTAGACTCCTAAGCAGACATGCCAAAGCCGCAAAAAAAAACAACTCAGAAATTGGGCTTGTTTTTTACTTAATTGGCTTACGAGTTGCTTGTTGGCTAGTTTTTGGCTTGTTGCTTCTTTTTTTTGATTGGCTCCCGGCAAGCAGGGTCAAGGGGGTGAGAGAGTCAGGGGTGCACAGTGGGCCCACCGCAGTCCCAGACTGCACGCTAGTGGGATCTAGTCACATAGAGTGTTGGGGTTCTTAGAGACTGGCTTGTTTTGGCCTTGTTTTGAAATGGGATTACCTTGTTTTTTTGGCTTATTATGAAAGTTGGGGTACTTATTTATCGCGTGAAAGTTGGTAACCATGTCCTAAGTCATTTTTGAAAGAGACTTACGCATTTTTGAAGATGCTACCCCTTATGTCCTTTTTCCTGCACTGGACTAATCCATTATGACAATACAACTTGACCTTCTTATAAGATTGTTATAATGGGCATAATTTTATACTTCTGTATTTTGGCTTTTACTTAAACTTATTAGACAGACAAGGTGGGCAAGGTAATATCTTTATTGAATCAACTTTTATTGATGAGAGAGACAAGGTTATGAGCCATACAGAGCTCTTCTTCAGGTTTGGGAAAGGTACTCTGAGCATCACAGCTAAATGAAAGATGGAACAGATAGTTTAGCATAAGTAGTTAGCTCATACTCTAAGAGACCATTCAAGGTAGAGTTGCCCATTAACACTTCTGCAGTTGTAGGACAAAAAGGGGGCTAGGATTACAGAGTGTTGTAATAAGCTATAAATCCAGTGTGTCTATTCAGTCCATGATTTTTAGTGCCTAACAGAGAGTTATGAATTTAAGCTCCCAGGTTTGTCTTTTGAAAGTGTTGTGCAGGTTTCCTTTGAAGATGAGGACTTATAGGTCAGATATAGAGTGATTGTTTTTTGAAAAGTGTTCACTCACAGGTGATAGGAAAATGATAAAAGACAAAAACACCCTATGTGAGTTCATTTGAGTGTAGTGATTGTCTGGTTTCACTCACATAGTTTTTGTTGGGGCATTTAATGCACTAGATGAGGTACACCACTTGTGATAGGCATGTGTAGGATACATGGATCTTGAGAGGTGTTTGGGTGGGGGGAGTTGGAAATGGTCATCTCCCCTCCCCTCCCCCGCTCCACGAGCCTACCCCAGGAACCTTCTACATGCTTTCCAAGATACACAAACAAGGGAAGCTAGGCAGACCATCATATCTGGTCATGACACTCTTACTGAAGGAATACTGGGACTCATAGAAACCATCCTCAAACCACTTATCACACACAGGACCAGGTTCCTCCAGGACACAACCTGCTTCCTCCACAAACTCCACAACATTAACAACCTCCCTCAGAACACCATCCTTGCCACCCTAGTTATCACTTCCCCATATACAAGCCTCCCTCACAATGATGGCATAGCTGCCTGCCTCAAATATTTACAAGACACTGGGCAACCCTCCATATCAACCCCAGACACACTGCCAAATTCATTCATTCATTTCATCCTTCCCCATGACAATGTTACATTCAACAACAAACACTTGGTCCAAACCATGGGAACTGCCATGGGTCCTAGGATGGCTCCCCAATATGCCAACCTCTTCTTAGGCTACCTTGAAGATTTATTTCTGGACAAATGCACCGTGACATCAGTGATATACCTGAGATACATTGGTGATATTTTCATCCTCTGGACAGATGGCTTAAACTCCCTCATAGATTTTCACCACAACTTCAACAACCAAACCATCTGTCCATTAAACTCTCTCTGGAACACTCCCAAACTAACATCAATTTCCTGGACACCACAATCCATTTCAATAATGGAACCCTACAGACAACCATATACAAGAAACCCATAGATCACCACACCTACCTTCATAGATCTGGTAACCCCTAAACACACCAAGAAATCTTTTCTCTACAGCCAGGCACTCTGATGCCACAGAATATGCTCTGAGGAGAAGGTCCAGGATATACACCTTAACAGACTCAAAACTGCTTTACCAAACAAGGACATGCCACTAGATCCCGTCATGGAACAGGCCACCCAAATACCCCAAGAGAACCTGCTGCAGTACAGAAATAAACCCCCTGCCAACTGCACACCTCTAGTTTTCATCTGCCATTCAACACTGGAACCCATACAGGGTATCAAACAACTATACTGGATATGGTTAGTCTCTAAGGTGCCACAAGTACTCCTTTTCTATACTGGATAGTGATGCAATCCTGAAAGAACTCTTTCCTGACATCCCCTCCACTTCCTGAGCCCAACCAACCTCTCCAAGCTCATCAGTATACATCTCCCCCTTATCCGTTATTTTGGATATCTGTTGCTCGTCAATAGGGGAATGTGTTCTGATTTACGTTGGTCCTGATCCATCATTTGCACGGATCAGGACCAATGTGAATTGGAACACATTCCCCATTGTACAGTACTGTACTTGTGTCTGCCAGCAGCCCACGGGGCCACCGACCAACTCCTCCGCTCCCTCCCAGCCTGCCGCAATCAGCTGTTAAGTGGCATTCAGGTGAGGTGAGGGGGAGGAGTGGGGATGGGGTGCTTGGAGGAGAGGGCGGAACTGGGTGGGAAGGGGCAGGGCCTGTTAGAGTGGGTCTGTGTCTAAGGGCATGTCTACACTTACCTCTGGAGCGATCGATCCAACGGGGGTCAATTATCGCGTCTAGTGAAGACGCGATAAATCGAGCACTCTCCTGTCAACTCCGATACTCCACCGGAGCGAGAAGCGTACGCAGAGTGGACAGGGGAGCATCAGCAGTCGACCTACCACAGTACAGGCATCGTGGTAAGTAGCTCTAAGTACGTTGACTTCAGCTATGCTATTTTCGTAGCTGAAGTTGCGTAACTTAGGCCTGGTCTATGCCGGGGTAGGCGAGCTAAGAAGCAACGAAATAGTGTAACATTAGAAATGAAATTAGATGTTATAAAGCGTATTGGAAGAGGTGAGCATGCAGGCAACGTTGCTCATATTCTTGGTTTCCCTCCTTAGATGGTAAGAGTGCTGATCAAATTCATGAAAGCGCTAGAAGTGCTACGAAATTGTCATTAATGAAGATAATGAAACAGAGAAGCAGCAGAATGGAGAAGATGGAATGTTTGCTGGATGATTGGATTGATGACCTCCATGAAAAGAAAATGCCTGTGAGTTTAAGCTTAATTCAGGAGAAGGCCAAAAGCCTATGTAACAATTTAAAGGAAAGATAGGGAGAGAGCTCAACAGCAGAAAAGGAGACCTTCAATGCTAGTCGTGGGTGGTTCCACAGATTTCAGAAGTGTGCCAATCTACATAATGTAAAACTCACAAGAGAAGTGACTAGTGTGGATGAAGAAGCAGCTGAAATGTTTCCTACACAACTAAACACAATTGTTTTGGAGAGTAGCCACCTTCCGAAACAAGTTTTTAACGTCGATGAGATGGGCCTTTACTGGAAGAAGATGCCAACGAGGACTTATTTCTTGTCAGTAGAAGAAGCCGGCTCCTGGATGAGAAGCCTGCTTCTGACGAGAAGACTGCTCCTGGATTCAAAGCCTCAAAAGACCGCTTAACCCATCTGCTTGGGGGAAATACAGAAGGTGATTACAAGTTGAAGCCCTTGCTTGTCTACCACAGTGAAAACCCAAGAGCAATGAGGGGCAATGTCAAGTCTCATCTCCCTGTAATTTGGAAGTTGAACAGAAAGACCTGGATGACATGCAGTATTTTCCGTAAGTGATTTGTAGACCATGCTGTCCCTGAATTTAAGGCTTACTGTCAGAAGGAAAATTTGGCCTTTAAGATTCTCCTTCTGTTGGATAATGCAAGTGCCCATGAACTGGACTACAAAACCCTCTGCCCGAATATCAAGGTCCTATTTTTGCTACCGAACACCACATCATTGCTGCAGCCTATGGACCAGGGTGTAGTGGCCAAATTCAAGGTTGTTACCTACGGAGGACATTCTCCATGCCGATTAAGGAGATGGCAGGTGAAGGAAAGCCCAATGGGGGAAAGGAGTTTTGGAAGTCCTACAACATCTTGAATGGTGTGGAAAACATTGACGCATCATGGGAAGAGGTCATTTCGTAATGTATGAACTGCGTTTGGGGCCAGATGCTGTCCACAGCTTTGTGGGATTTGATGCTGTTCCTGCTCTCGAGCAAGAAATTGTCAAGTTGGTGAAATATGTCAGCTTCGAGGAGGTGGAGGATGATGATGAACAGGAGTTGGAGTTTCACGCTGAGCAACTGACAAATAAAATTGATTGAGCTGGACCAACAATGCATAGCTGAAGAAAGCAAGGATGATGATAACATAGGGCAGGAAGCCAGAAGTCTGATGACATAGAATCTCTCCCGTTTCTTTGGATTGCTGGATGAGGTGATGGAAATCATATAGAGCGGCTATCCTTTTTGTGAACAGTCCACCAAAGTCTCCAGGGCTTTGAATGCAGTGGCTTGCTACAGGGAGATCTATCATTCAGAGATTCATGCATGAGAGCAGATGTCGATAAAATCCTTTTTTAAGACTTCTACAATGAAAAAGCCAGCTACGGAAAAGTCAGCCCAAGAAAATCCAGCTGCCACCCCTAACTAAGTTTAGCATAATTGACTCTGTTTTATACTGTATTACTGTTCTGTATTTACTGTATTAAAATGTTCTATGTGTTTGAACAGTGTTAGTATGGTTCTACATTATTTTATTCGATGTTTTATATGTAAAATGTGTACTGTATAACCTGTCATTGTAAAAAGGTACACTGTTTAGGCGAAAAGAGCATTGTCATAGGCGAGTGTGAAGTTGTGAATGCACCCTCCCCCTTCCATTATTTCTTATGGGGAAAAATTCCCCAGTATGCATCGTTTTGGTATCCATCGCCCTTTTCAAGAACGCAACCCCAATATATACAGGAGACCCCCTGTACAGCACCAAGCACTCTGGTATTTAATAAATAATATCCAGTATCATGAAATTTGTCATAGTGACCAGAAAGGCCCCAATCAAATTTAAGTTCAAGCATCCTACTGCAACATACTTACAAAAAAGACATTTGGATCAAATTCTGGACTTCTCCCATCCTATAGTGAACCTTGAACCTGAACTTGGATTCCTAACAATGCAGACAGTGCACTTCCAGAGGAGTAGACCATCTTCCTTTCAAGTAGCCTTTGGTAATATGTACAGGTATAATTATAGAGTAGCTTATGTGCCTATGTCTGTTCTAGCAGCCAAAAGAGTTGGTGAAGTTTGAAACCTGGGCCACACCCAACTACGTGTGGCAGGATCTCTTATTGATTAAACAGATTCATTGCTTACAGAGAAAGCAGATAGTTTGCATTTCCCGTGACTAGTAAAAAGCTCGACTATTAAAACCTATTTACAACCTCAATATGTCTTGTGTGAGATATAGCAATGTATAATACTGTCTAGGAGTAGTGCTCAGGACACAAGTCAAAAAGGTATGATAATGGTCAGAAAACACCAACAGAGCTATATGGCACGTCCTATACAAACTCAAGACTGAATGCATATAACTCTCAAAAGTTCAGCATAGGATAAAATGAGGAATTATAGCATGATTTTAAGCTGCAACAGGTATAGAGGTCAATAGTGTACTAGAAAATATATTTGTACAGTAAATATTCATATAATTTTCTAATAGATGTGTTATAATGTAAAAACCTTGCATTTTGATTTGTAAAAAGAGTTATGTTCTGGTTGATTAGGATCTTGAGGATCTGGGACTTGATACCAGGTGACATTGTAAGGTGAAATATGAGAAATGTAGTTTCATAAAATTTAGTAATGTTACCTGCCATTTTCTAACTAATTGGAACCTTCACATTAATGAGAGCATATAGCATAGTTATATAAGCATCTTTTATTGGACTTTATTTATTCACATTCTGCTGTTACTTTGTAGTTAGTTCTTCCTTGAAACATTTTAGGTCAGCAGTAAAAGCACTTTTCATTGAAGTAATGGTACATGATCAGTTTATTAGATGATTCAATCCCCAAACCACAAACTGCACAGTAAAATGTAGTGGTGTTCTTGAAACCAAACTAATACCACTACAAAGAATTGTGCAGAAAATTCATTTGCTTTTGTTTATATAACACTGGCCTGATGCTCCACAAACTAAGTCTTCTGAACAATGTACCAAAGTGCAATATAACTTTTCAAGTTATTTTTTTTTAGTTTGTTAGACCCATGTAACTTGATTTTGAAATCTACAAGTGCTAGCAATCTTGTACCACTGGTGTTCTGCCTTCATACTTCTACTGATACAGTAAATTGGCAAACCATGTTAGTTGATTGGGATTATGTGATGGAAGTAGGTGTTTTGGGGCCTGTCTTTTATCATTGCTTACTAGCTATCAATACAAGTCTGTTATAAAGAGATCTGAGTTGCTTGGTAAACTGGGTTCATTCAAACGTCATCCATTTAATACAGCTAAATACAAGGTTGTACATCTATCAACAAAGAATGTAGGTCATCCTTACAGGATGGGGGGGACTGTATCCTGGAAAGCAGTGATTCTGAAGAGAACTTAGGAGTCACGGTAGATAACTAACTGAGCATGAGCACCTAGCCCTGATAGGGCTAATATAATTCTTGGATGTATAAACAACAAGGGAATATTGAGTAGAGGCAGGGAAGTATTAGCTCTATATACAACATTGGTAAAACCATTATTGGAATGCTGTGTCCAGTTTTGGTGTCGTCATATCAAGAAGGATGTTGAAAAATTGAAAGGGTTCAGTCAAGAGCTACATGAATGATTTTATATCTGGAAAACCTAACTTTTGGTGAAATACTTAAGAAGCTCAATCTATTCAATTTATTCTGGAGATGGTTAAGAGGTGACTTCATCATAGACGACAAGGCCCAGATCCTCAAATGTATTTAGGTGCCTAATTCCCATTGAAAGAAATGAGTGTTAAGCACCTAAATATATCTGAAGATCTCTGTCTAAGTGCTTTCGTGAGGGGAGGTTTCTGACAATATAGGGGGTCTCTAATCTAGTAGACAATTGCATAACAGATAGAAGTTATGGTAGTTGAAGCTAGACAAATTCAGATTAGAAATAATGTGCAGATTTCCTGATAGTGAAGTTATTAAATCATTGGAACAGTTGACTAAGGGAAATTGTGGATGTTCCAATACTTGCAATCTTTAAATCAAGGCTGAATGTCTTTCTAAAAAGTACTCTCTAGCTCAACTATAAGTTATATGTTCAATGCAAGAATTACTGGGTGAAAATTTATGGACGGTGTTCTGCAGGACTTCAGACTAATGATCAAAATGGTCCATTCCTGCTTTTAAAATCTCTGAAAATATGGTTGGTTGACATAAGCTAGTTGTAATGTCCCACCAAATCTCTGGCACATGCTGAGTCTTTCTGCTACACATCTTTTTCTCCTAGGTTTTTTTGGAAGCTCATTGCCCCAGGAGCCTCCTGGAGTGATCCCGAATAGTCAGTCCCCCTCTCCAGATGGTGAGAGACTTCATGACTCTTTACAAAAGTGGTGGTCAGATCAGGACAGAAGTTTAATTTACTATACCATTAATATCTACTCTTAGGCTGAAGATCAAGTACAGTATACATCCAGCTGAATAAGAATTTGATTGCCCTACTGGACACCAAATACTGCACTAGTGTATTTTGGCACTAAATATCACAGGACAGTGAATCTTGGGGCTTCCATTGCCATACTTGACAAGTAGCTCCACTAAGAAGCCCTTGGAATATTGGAGTAGTTTGTAGGACTCCTATACCCTCCTTTATAAAGACATTTGCGTATCATACAAACATGCTCAAGTTATTTTGAAGGAGTTACATATGGGTATCTGTGATGAGCCATCCACCCCACACTGGCTAGTAAGGGGTTAATAGAGCCTTGGGAAGGCTGAACAAAAAGCAGGAGGGGACTGCAAGGAGAGGGGTTCCAAGGAGCAGCTAATCAGGGCTGGACAGGCCCATATAAGAAGAGCTGCAGGGCAGAGCAGGTTCAGTTGCTCCCTGGAGCTTGAGGAGGGAGAACTGGTTGCTTTTCAGGAGGAGGAAAGATAGCATCTGGGACAGAGCAGTGCTGGGCAGGATCAGAGGAGTGAGAGCAAGCTCCTGGCTGACTGCTAAGACTGGAATGCTGAAGCCCTGAGATAAGGGCGGAGAAGATGCTGGGGCTGCGGGGAAGCGGCCCAGGGAAGTAGCCTGAGATATTGGAGGGGACGCAGCATGCGGCTGCCATCTACAAGGTTCCTGGGCCAGGACCCAGAGTAGAGGGCAGTCCCAGGTCCCTCTCCCGCACTCCCCTTTGCCACTGCGGAAGTGGCTGAACTGTTGGACTGCGGTACTGTCCCCCAGAAGGGAGGAGCCCAGAGTGTGGCACTGTCAGAGGGCTGTGTCCTGAAGAGGACTCTGTGGTCCTTGGAGTGACACAAGACTAGAAGCAGAAACAACAGCGGGCGAGACATCACCGAGAGTTGGCATACTGAACTGTCGAGCTGATCCGCAAGATGAGCGGCAGGAGGTGCTAGCATGGTGAGTCCCACCCTGTCACAGTATCTGAAGGCACAATTTGGTGCTAACACTATTTTTGTTTCCATTTTCCCATGTTCCTTCATTAGTCACTTTTCTTTACCTTTTTTTCTTTTCATCAGTCTTCTACATTTCCTATCTTGTCTAATTACAGCATTGATGGGGCACCCATCAATGTAATCCTCTTTCTTTCTCGGTGTGTTTTTTGATCTCTGTCTCCTTCCACTCTTTTTTTCATCCCAATATGCTGTCACTGGCTCTTCCTTCTCTTAACATAAATCACCAGGGGGCTATAACTCCTGATTAACTGATACCTTTTATAGTGGGGGTTGGCACATTCTCCCTCTTCCCTATGGAGGGTAAGAGCAAGAATGGCAGATTTCCTTTCTTTGTCCCTTCACTTGATCCTTGCATGGGTTTTAGCAGACTTTCCATTTTCTCACCCTGCCCTGTGTTCTGGTGGCTAGCTTGTGAATTCTTTCCCAAATACATGCTGGTCATATGCTTTTGTAGCAGGAGTAGTGGATCACTGTCTAAAACTAGACTGAGCTTGCAGAGTGACAATCCATGAGAAGCCTAATGAGCTCAGTGAGAAAGCGTTGCATGGGAACTGGAAACATACAAATTAGGAAAAGACTGTGAGGGTTTCCTTGCAACACAGCACCCTTGGGTCCTTTCAAGCAACTTCTTTGCATTGAGTAGAGCTTGACAAAACAAATGGAACTCTTATTTGTGGTTGCTTATTTCTCGCTAATTCTGAGGTTTTGGAAGGTGAAACTTTTGTTAGAAGGCATCTAGGCAAAGCCTTTGGAGTCTTTGAAGTATTTGGCGCTTTATATGTATTCAGTTTTGATTTTCTTCTGTGTGCTCTGGATTTAAAATGCACTCCTTCAATCAGAGGCTAATTAAAGCTGGCATGCAAAGAGGAAAAAGTATCCAGGACTTTTCCTTATTGATTATAGAGTGAATGTTTTGCCTCCACATACAAGTTGAAATGTGCATTAATTTGGAAAAACATGAAGTTCAACTCAGTATTTATACATTATTATTATTACTGACATGCACTTATATAAAGTCTTTTATATGAGGATCTCAGACTACTGTACACCCAGTAATTATTTGAACTTTCAGGTTTACTGGCAAATTTTGGACCGAGGCTTTTTGTAATATAAATAAGTTATAAAGTGGTTTTCTTTGAGAAGTAGTTCTGGTGGTATATAAACACAGCACAACAGATATTTGTATACTGTACATATTGCAAGTGTAAGTATACAACAAAGATTTATAACTGGGACTTGGGTAAGCAGATGGTAAAGAGCTTTTTATTCCCATTTACAACTAGTAGTGAAAAGTTACCACTTAATTTTATAGTGCATTCTGGAATTTGTATTGACAAGAGTATGAAAAATGTGGCACATGCATGAGGTCTATGGCCTGATCCTACTATTGTGCAATATGTCTACAAATACTTTAAATTTAAATTACTTTTGGATAGTGAGATCAGATTGTGACTGGTCCTTGCACAGATGACTAAAGTTGGTGGGATTCAAGATTTCTGTCTTACACACCACATAATAGCCAGAGAAGTCTTCATCCCAGTGCTTGGGGGGGAAAGCAGGAACTGTTTGTTTCCTCCAGGCACCCCCTGTGGTGCACATAACCCAAAAAAGAAGTAGGGAGGGGCTGCTGTGTGCTTCATTGATCCTTACTCAGATCTGTACCATCTGAAACACTCTAGTCCCAAAAGTATTAAAAATGGATCTGAAATCTTCTCAAATGTATTAGGCCAAACCACTTTAAAGATCTTCCAACCCACTTAAACTCTTTTCCATTCCATACCCTTTTTACCTCTCCATCTCAGAATAGCCCAGGAAATGGACAAGTCTTGTAGCATGCTTTGCAGATCATCAGATCTAGGGTCTATCAGATAAAATTGCAGAAACCAAAGATGTCCTGGCATTTGCCCTTTTTTGTTTAAACCAGGCGACTGTTAAATCTAGTGCCTCAGCTGATCACAACTGCCATAGCATTGCGTGAAGAAATGGTACTAAGTCAGAACCTAGAATCAATTTGGTAGTGCAAAACCAACACCTTAAAATTACCTGAAAATCAAGTAGTAACCAGTGTAGATCACAGTGCATTGATGTGATGTTTTCTGTGTGTGATTCCGTATTCTTTAGTAGCTGAAGTTTCAGGATGGTTTGAAGGTGCACTGCCCGATAGTGTGTGTAGCAGAAATCCACCAGTAAGGTGACAAAGTTGTGGGTAAGCAAAGCCAGTTTCCGTAAGAATAGGTCACAAGGTAGTGCAAGTGCAAATGATAAAAAGGTGTTCTTGACTACTGCCACTACGTGAACATCTAGAAGAAATTGGGGCTCCAACGAGACCCTAACCTTTCTTATCACCCTAGATGGTATATCTGAGTAACAAATGCCAAGTAAACCCTCTGTCAAAGGAACTGATATATAATCGCCACCTTTTCTTATGGTTGCTTCCTCCACCCTTATATGAAATATTTTTATGAGGATGACTCTCAACTAACTAGCCCTAATCCAAGTTTGTGGCTTTCAGGTGCATGGTAAATTGCTCACCTGCACAGTTCTGTTCTCCAGTATAACAGTAACAAAGTGGTGTCAAATAATACTAATAGATAGGGAATAGTTTGGCAAACGGTTAGCTGTTGTTTTTCATCATATCACTTCATGAATATAGGAGAGAAATCCCCTCAGGAGAGTTTCTACTTGTGAGAAAAGATATTGGACCTGATCATCGCTATAGGATGCTGGCCTGCATTGCTGAACTGTACTGCTCCAGGGTCAGGGCTTCCTGAGAAACCTGGCATTAAGGAGGAGCACACCTACACCTCTAGCTGCATGTCCATTGCACCATCTCATGGTTTCACCCCTCTTTGAGGTGACTAGAACCTTTGGACTCAAATAATATTAACATATGTTCCCCTCTTTGCTATATTGGAGAACACCAATAGATACTAGTAGGGCTGCAGTCCTGAGAATAGCAGAACTGCAGTTGTGACTGCTGTCAGTACAGAGGGAGTAAGGTTTGGAAAGACTCAAGAGCCAGGGATGGGTTGACTCGAAAGCAGGAAGAGAATAAGAGAAGCAGTAGAAAGAGAGAGAATGCAGGTGTGAGGGAGGAGTGTAGCTGTGTAAAGAGAAGAGGGGGCTGAGAGATGACTGCAGGTGTGGTTTCTGCTAAAATAGAGACTAAATGAATGGATTGAGACATTAAAGATAGATTATATCTTGTAGTAATTCCCATGGCTCCCAAAATATATCTAAATTGCCTGTACTGTAAAAGATGATTTATATAAAGTTTAATATTTGTTTGTTTAAAGGGAACCTTTGCCAAGACACCACAATTATGAGAGAAGAAATGATGCATTGAACATGTATCCAGAACCATTAGTCATAAAACAGCAAATGGTAAATTACATGAAAGCATGCATTGCTTTCATGACCTAGAATGACCTAAAGATGCTGGATGAAGAAACAATTCACCTTGTACTGGAAGATGTCATTAGAAAATACCATTTTTAACAGACGATTGTTCTAGCTTTTTTTAAAAAAAAAAAAAAAAAAAAAACACACTTAGGACCTTTTTGAACAGACCATGCACACTTGTGTTTGGAACTGAAATGGGAAAGCTTTGGATTTTTCAGTTTAATAGCCGCTTATTTCCACCTTATTTTTCCTGCCAGCTGTTCTATAAAAGTTTGTTCATAAGATGAAAGTATGTAGAATTTTATTGGGTTGGGTGGTGTTCGTGTTAATGAAAACTGCTCCCATGGGTGGAAGTTGAGTGTTTGATGTAAGTGCAAGCACGTCTGCTTTAGTGTTTAACAATTAAGAACACGTTAAAAGGCAATAGATCAACAAAGGTGCAATAGCATCATACTGCACATCAGCATAAAAAGCTACATTCGGGAAGCTGCCAGTGGTTAGTTTTTTCCAGCAGTGGGCTTGGTTGGCTGACAAGATGTCCAATTATAAAGGAGCAGCAGCAGATGGAGACTGTCGTCTTTCGATCCACTTTCTGATGTTGTAAATCCTGTTCTGTACCACTGCTGCTCCACATTTCTGGCCCTTGTGCAAGTCTCCAGCTTCACCCTTCTGATGGAGGAGCCTGATAAAATCCTCCCACTCCTTCATTACCCATTGATGGCTGCTGCTGGCAGCAGAGCTCAACTATGGCTACTCTTGATATTCAAGCCCTGTTCTTCCCCCAAACTCTCCTGGCTTGAATGCCCCCTTGCCACGAGCTCTCATTCAGACCAACAGGGCTTCCGCTTTTTCCCCAGGCAGCAGCAGCTTCTCTAACAGCTCCATAAGCACGCCTTTCAACCAGGGGTGATGACAGTCTGCTTTGGATATGTTGACATTAGCGTTTACTTCTAGTTAGTTAATTGCTCTTTGCACAGGCCAGTTTGAATGCTCCCTAAATGTTTGTTCCAGGTTACAAATATCTATGGTTTAGCCAGGAGATCAGGATTATATCTATGAATTTGATATATACGCTCCCTCTGTATATTGGATTGGATTTCCTCTATATCTATGCATTGAGATGGACGTGTCTCTGTTTATGGATGTGAAATGCTTGGTAGTTCTTTTTTCCCTCCATGAATGTTTATTGCTGTAGGAGCTTCCTAAATTCCTATTTATCAGTTTCAACTAGATTTCTAGCCTGTGTGTATTTCATAGTATGAGGTCTCTTGTATTTCCCTACAGATGAGAAGACTCAGGCTTTTCTCCATACATTTCTATTTACATATCTGTATAATTACAGGCCAGTCAACCTAACTTCAGAACCAGGCAAACTGGTTGAAACTACAGAAAAGACCAGAATTATCAGACACAGATGAACATAATATGTTAGGGAAGACTCAACATGGCTTTGTAAAGGGAATTTGTAAAGGGAAATCAGGCCTTACTACTCCATTAGAATGCTTTGAGGGCATCAACAAGCATGTGGACGAGGGTGATCCAATGGATATAGTGTACTGGACTTTCAGAAAGCCTTTGACAAGGTCCCTCACCAAAGGTTCTTAAGCAAATTAAACAGTCAGGGATAAGAGGGAAGGTCCTGTCATTGATCAGTAACTGGTTAAAAGACAGGAAACAAAGGGTAGGAATAAATGATCAGTTTTCAGAATGGAGAGAGGTAAATAGTGGTGTCCCCCAGGAATCTCTACTGGGACCAGTGCTGTTCAACATATTCATAAATCGTTTGGAAAAAGGGATAAACTTTGAAGTGGCAGAGTTTGCAGTTGATACAAAATTACTCAAGATAGTTATGTCCAAAGTTGACTGCAATCCATTATGAAGGGATCTCACAAAACTGTGTGCCTGGACAACAAAATGGCAAACAAAATTCAGCTCTGATAAATGCAAAGTAATACATATTGGAAACCATAATCCCAGCTAGACGTACAAAATGATGGGATCTGTTACCACTGAAGAGAGAGAACTTGGAGTCACGGTGGATAGTTCTCTGAAAACATCTGCTCAATGTGCAGCAGCAGTCAAAAAGCTAACGGAATATTAGGAACTATTAGGAAAGGAATAGATATATCAGAAAATATCAGTGTTGCTAGATAAATCCATGGTAAACCCATACCTTGGATATGGGGTGCAATTCTGGTTGCCCCATCTCAAAAAAATATTAGAATTAGGAAAAGTACAGAGAAGGGCAACAAAAATTATTAGGGGTGTGGAACAGCTTCCATACAAGGAGAGATTAAAAGGACTGATTGTTCATCTTAGAAAAGAGATGATTAAGGTAGGAGAATATGATAGAGGTCATCTATGAAAATCTGACAGGTGTGGAGAAAGTGTTATTTATCCCTTCACGGAACACAAGAACTAAGGTCACCCCATTAGCTTAATAGACAGCAGGTTTAAAACAAACAAAAGAAAATTCTCTTTCTCTCACACCCACACATACCAACCAACAACCTGTGGAACTTGTTACCGGGGGACATTCTGAAGGCCAAAAGTATAACTGGGTTCAGAAAAGAATTAGATAAGTTCATTGAGGATAGGTCCCGCAATGGCTACTAGCCAAGATGGTCTGGGATATAACCCTGTGCTCTGGGTGTCCCTAAACTTCTGATTATCAGAAGCTGGGACTGAATGACAGGGGATGAGGATCATTCAATAACTGCCCTATTTTGTTCATTTCCTGTGATGCATCTGGCACTGGCCACTGTCAGAAAACAGGATACTGGACTAGATGGACCATTGGTCTGACCCAGTATAGTCATTCTTATGTAAAGTGGCTTTCACCCCTCCACGTTATTTTTACTGGCACAAGATTAAAGTTGCTGTCTCTCCTAATATATATATATATATATACACACACACACATACACACGATTTAGCTTGATTTCTCCACTGTATTTAATTAGAATATTTAATGGCAATATTTACACAACATTTAATAATCCTCTCTCTGTACATGGGCAATTTTCTGTACATGCAGCCTGTTAACACCCCCTCCTTTGCTGGAGTCTGAAAGTGAAGAAGAAAGTGACAGAAGGGGAGGGGGAATACCTCCTGTAGTATCTAACATCCCCAAATCCAGGCATCCTACCAATTTGCTTTCTTATTTCCAAGGGGAACACTCCTGTCCTCTCAATCTCTAACTATTCAACCCCCTTGAAAATGCTGGAGATATGGGCATTGGATTTGTGGCCAGACTGATTTATAACACATGACATTACACAGTAATTATTAATTCCCCTTAGCTTATGCTTGGGATAAGAACCCTAGGCTTCAGTTTGGAGTAGCTCATGCACCCAAACAGGTTACAGGTGTACTTGTAGATTAATTACATCCGCGGCAGCCTTAAGGTGCTCAGGACCATATTTGATCAGTTTGTGCTATTGGGAAGGCATAGGGCTGTGACAACTGAACAGCCGAAATTGGTCTGGAACATCATTAATAGTGGGTCATTACTCATGACGACCTCTTTTGAGGGCCCCCACTCCAAAATGCAGTATGGTCAGCAGGTCATTGCAGATGCCCCTGGATCTGCTAGCTCCAGTATCAGCCCCTGCTCAAACTCATCCAACTTCATCATCTTCCTGCTTACAGAATATGGATGTGGACAGGAAATGAAGCCAATCATTTGAGCTAAATGGAGCTGCCTACACTAAGGAGGCAAGTCTGTCATCTGTGCTGGTATTGGGTGACCTGCTTTTACAGTAGGTGAGGCACAAACAGACTCGTGGTTGTTGCCTGATCAAAGACGTTGGTAGAATACAAGAGCTTTCTTCCCGCTGAGCCAGGGATTGGATGTTGAAGCAGGAGGGCATCACTTGCCAACTGCCTTTGACTATTGAATCCCATTGGTGTATACCTCCTTGATGCTGGGAGCTGATAAGGTCAGAATCTTGGTCATTGGTGAGGTAGGTCAGCTAAGCTTGAGACTAGTGGCATCTGTGTTGCTGATTAGATTAGGTTAGATTTCCTTTGGTGGAGATCAAACTGACATGGGGTGGTTGGTGCTCCTGACCCCTGAGAGGGCAGGAGTTGGGGTGATCTTCCTTTTCCTGAGAATTTGGCATCAACACAGCTTCCCCAGACAAAGTGGTTAGTTGGGCACTTGTATGAGGCCTCGTGGCTGCCTCATGCAGTGGCTCTGCATGGGGCTGGGGCCTTGGTCAGGCTTGGGACTAAAGTAGACCTTGTAAGCCCAGGACATGCTAGGGTGCTATGGATATAAGTGTTTAAAAATGGGATTTAGGCACTTTTGAAACTTTAACTCATAGCCCCACCCCCACCAGGCCCCAATCCTGCAGTTTGAGGGTAGAGTCACTTTGGAATCTGACACTTGGTCCTGACATAATGGTTGGCTCAAGCAAATCCCTTGGTAGGACTGGGGCCACATTTAGACTCAACATTGCACATGGTGGGATATTGGCCGAGCATAAGGAAAGAGGTTTGAATGCAGTCACTTGGACCATTGTTCTGTAATATTCTAAAGTAGATTAATTCCTAACAAAGTAGGACAACTCTGCTACTGTATGTCAGCTCAGAAGATATCAGTTTGAGGCATAGGTGTGGCTCAGTAAAGAGTGACAAATGAGCAGTAGACTTCTCATTAACATTTAGAATGTCTACAAATGTTTAAAGAATTCATGTATGGATAGATTCTGCAATCAGATATACATTGGTGACACTCAATGTCAGTGGAATTTTAACATGCATACCTTAGATTGGAATTTGGCCCTTATTGCTATTAGTGAAATTTACTGTGGATTGCTCATCTGCACTTTATACCCTTCAGGGGAAAAAACAATATATTTTTTGCCAGTGATAATGTACTAAAAAGTTGCTTCTATTTGAATGCCAAAGGCATTTGGATTCTTTTAGATTTTTGTGTTTGCACATGTTTGGACTAGATTTACCAGAGAACATAATAGATGGCTTAATTAACAGAAGACTCTGATTACACATTGCTTACAAACATTCTGCACCGAAATTAACTTAATTTCTCCTTTTAGTAATTTTAATGTGTGTTTGTCCTTCATTGACATACTTTTTGTCGTCTGATGTCTAAATAATATTCACAGTTCATATAATGGGTCAGGAAGAGAGATTAATCTTTTTATTCAACCATAGTTAGCCTTTATTGGAGGTGCTTGTGATTAACTCTAATCACATAGACTGCACTGATAGAATAATTTGTTGAGAATTGTAAAATAATTTGGAAGCCTGTTTGGAAGCCTGTTTCACCAATCTGAAATGTACATTCACATGCAAAGAGAATCTTTACTTTTTCTAAAGAAGCCCTGAACATCTGCCAGGTTTAAAGAAAACATAGCAATAAAGCTTTGTTTCATGTGTATGAGCTCATCTACTCACAATTCTGAGCAGGATTTTAGTTATTTTGCTTCATGAATTAAGTAGTAAATAATATTTATCATTATGGCTGCTGTGCTCAATTAAATATTCAATGAATTTATCTACTTGTGTGCGTGTTTACATGAAATAACTTTTTTTCAGGAAGATTTTGCAAAAGCCCTAATTCTGTATTTTAGCTGGTTGTAAAAATTGCAATGACCATTTTCTTTTCTACAAGCTGTAGTCATAAATCAAATGCTTGGCTTTGGGGATTCTGCTCCTTCATAGTGTAGCACAGGGAAAAGAGAGAAGTTATTTTCCTCCAAAGGAAATATTCTTTTTCAGATAAATGTAATCTATTTTGCCTGGTATCCCTGCCTGCTGTGGGAAACAATCCAAAAGGGGCAAAGTAATAGGTTAGTTTAAACATGCCCTTTTCCTATGTCATAATAAAATAAGGTTAATATTAATATACAAATTCCATTTACATTACTCTTCTATGGCTCCTATTAGTTTTTTACTCCCCCCCCCCCCCCAATAACATATAACTCTGGAGCATGCTCCTATAAGTGCTCACCACACAGGACTCAATATCCAAAAGTCTTGCAGGGTAAGATGCTACGTTTCAGTCCCTTTATTCATGTCTTTGATCATCAAAGGTTTAAATAAACTGAATTGTCTCAGGTTTGATGTATAACTGTGTAAGGAGGTCACGCTGTGTATGTTATATATAAGATGGGGCAGGGACCGTTGTTTTGTTGTGTTCGACATACTGTTCTTCAGAATGGGGTGGTGGTACAGGAGAGGGTCCTATGTGATAACACAATACATACAATAATTGTCAGGTTGTGTTACGTAATAAATAGGATTGTATCACTCATCCTGATCAGAAGAGAAGTATTGAAAATAAGATTTGCTACCCTTGTGCCTTTTTCCCCCCTAAGAGCTATTTAAGATGATGTAAGTTGTTATTTGATATTTCTTCAAACATAAATTCATATGTATTTGTTGATCTACAAGAGGCAAAGCTAATGCCCCTTTTTATTCCTGCACATCAAGCAAAGCTGGACTTTATATGCATTTCTCTCTCTTTTCAGGTAACTCTTCATGTTTTAAAAGTTCTCCACAATTAATCTTACACTATTCTTTGAATGAAGAATTTTAATAAGCAGAGTTAAGATACTGTGTGAATACATGAAGCTATTCACTGGTACACTAAGCAGTTGTCATCCCCCTGACTTCAGTGGACTTGTACCTCTTGGGGGCCTGTAGTGCCTGCAATCTTTAGGAACCTCACTCTGTTGTTTGCACGATTGTTCTTTCCTGGCACTGCACATGAGTGTAATCAAGCCTATTGTTTCAGTTACAATTCTCTGCAATGATGCTATTCATTTTAGCAGCATTAGGTTTAATATGATTAGGGCTCAGATCCTTAATTCAAGTAGGTAGGCTGGGGACTGTTTAACTGGAGGAAAGAATCCTCCTTCTGAGGCTGCACTGCCATTGGAACCCTAACCTACCTCCACACACAGCCTCTGTTTCATGGTGGTGGCGCTTATATACATCAGCAAATGCTATCCACTGTGTATTAGTATGCCAAGAGCGGAGCTTTGTGCTGACAATGTTTCCCCCACACTGCCGCCCCTTCTCCAGCAGAACCACACCACAAAAGGAGCAGGATTTTCTCCTAAGGCCATGTCTACACTAGGAAACTTTACCAGACACACTCTCCCCCACTCCCTGCATGCCACCACCCACCCACCTTTTTTTGGTAAAATTCTCTAGTAGGATGGGGCAGAGAAAGGTAATTTCCTTTCATGGAAGATTCCAATATTTTTTAATTTGGAAACGAGACATTTCAAAATTCTCCATAAAAGGGAATGGAACCTGAGCCCTGGGATAGTCTACAGCACTGACTGCCAGACCCTGAGAGCCAGGCTGCCAAAGAAATAGGTAGGTGAGCTGGCAGAAAACCAGGCCTGGCAGGCAGACTTTGAAATCTGCCTGGTTTCTGGAGAAGCTTTGCTGAAATTGAACCATCTCCACAAAACAGTTCCATTTCAACAAATTTCAGTGGAAGTAATGTTTCATCAGAATTTTTCCAATTGACTGTAGTCTCTCATACAGACACAATATAATGCACAAAATGAATTCACTGCCCATGAAGGGGTTTTCCCTAGTGTAATGGTTTGGCTTGTGTGACAAAGCTCTGTCCTTGCCTCCGTGGGTCTCGCGTTTCCTGGCGGATTTCACTAGCCTCAGAGGCTCGCTGTGATCCTGCACATAACCCTTCTCTCTCTAGAGACGGGGGTCACAGTCTACTGAGCCATTTTCATCATAAGCCAGCAAGGGAGGTGAGGAGAAGTTATCCTTCCTTGCACAGTCTCTGTTGTCTCCCAGTCTCAGTGATTAATCAGGGGGCAAAGGTGGGGGGGGAGCCCAGGCCCACCCTTTACTCCAGGCTCCAGCCCAGGGACCCTAATAGTATCAGCTATGGTAGCTGACCTTTTAGAAACATGACATGTACAATTCCCTGGGCTACTTTCCCCCACAGCAGCCCTCACTTCCTCAAGCTCCACTTCACCCTTACCTCAGGGCCTCCTTCCTTGTGGCTGATGTGGTGTGTACTACACAGCCTCTCCAACAGCACAACTTCCTCCCACAGCTCCTGACATGCACACCCACCTAACTGGGAGGCTTTTAACTAGTTTCAGCCAGCCCCTGATTGGCTTCAGGTGTCCCAATCAACCTAGCCTTCTCCCTGCTTTCTGGAAAGTTCTTAATTGGTCCCAGGTGTCTTAATTGACCTGGAGCAGCTGCCATTTCATTTATCCTGGTACCAGGGATTTGTTTAGCCTGGAACGAATATATCTATCTCCCACTACTTTTCTGTAGCCATCTGGCCTTGCCCCGTCACACTTGCTTGTTAGTATTTTTTGTGCTCATTTGAGTTTCAGTATCACTATTCAGCCAAAGTCTGCTCTGTTTTCTGTTGAGTTTCTCAGGATTTATACTACTCTAATTAATCACAGAATTTTGCCTTTTGGTGTGTTCAGCAAACGTACTAGAGTAACGGTTGAGACAGGTGAGTTTCCACAGGTAGCAGTGCTCCATCAGGAACAAGATGAGCTTCTGATACCCTGAATAAAATTTGATTACAGTACTTCGTATAGCACTTGTGGTGTTGCCATATGGCCAGTTGTTCATTGACCCTGGATCTGAATATGGAGTGAACAGATGTTTGAAAACATTCTATGTTCTCTCCTATAGATAGATATCCAAATTGTTGACAAGACCATGTAGCTAGCCAGGAAGTAGAGAACTAAAGAGGATTTACAGTAACAGCTCCTGATAATGGCACTACTATTCAGATGTATCAAATCTACCTTAAACTATAACTAGTCATAGCACACAACTGTAGGTTTGGTACCATTATGAAATTTGAGAGTGTGGGCCAGCGAATAGGGAGGCAGGAGACCTGGCTCTATTCCATTTGCCACTCACTCACTGTATGACTGTGGGCAGGTCACTTCACATCTCTGTGCCTTTCCTTTCTTTCTTGTCTATTTATATGGTAAAATCTTGGAGCAGGAACTGTCTGTTGCTATGTGTTTGTCCAATGCTTAGCACAATGGGACCTCACTCTTTTGTACAGCCCCAAGGTGCTACCCTGGTAGAAATAAGAACAGAGCAAATCACTATTTGAAAATGGACCAATTCAGTCCTGGTGTAAGTGGGTGCAGCTCTGTTAAAGTCTATGGATTTGTGCCTGCTTTCACATGAACTATATTTGACCCCCTTTATGAAGGAGCTTAGATATCCTGGGCCAAATTGTGGCACTATATTTATTTACACCAGCTGAGAATCTGGGCCCCAGTCTCTTGTTGCACACCTCTGGCACTCAAAGGAATGTGAAGGTATGCATGTTTCCCACGTCCATATATGAAAGAAAAAGCCCAAAATGCTAATGTTAGAAGGATTTCTCTGATGTGAACACCAGCCAACAGAACAGTGAGAAGTCACAAGTGAGCAGGGGCTGAGGGTGGCTTCCAGATGCAGACTGGCAGCCTTACCCTTATATTGGTTTGACAGATGAAACATGTGGGAAGGATTGCAAAAAAAAAAAAAAAAATAGTTTGGGAAACTTTAAGGGGAAAAAACAGAAATTAAGTGAAATATGTATTCCACAAAGGTGCAAAAACAAAAAAAACCCTTCATCATTCTAAAACTATAGGAGTTAGTAATTAAGGGAGTGGTTGTTGAGGTAAAATGCAAAGAGGATTTAAGTGCAGATCTAATTAATATAATCAAAACATGGTAATTGTGACCATTAACCAGAGTAAGTGATTTAAAGGTGAATCACTTCAGTGACACACGATAGAAGACCTTAAACAACTAGAGTTGAAATCCAGCCTACTTGGCTCTCTTTACAGAAACTATTTTGCAAAACATGCTTAGAGATTTCATCATGTATGTTTTACAAAATAATCTCTGTCAAATTAAGTAATTGGGCTGGATTTGCTTTTACCTTAATCTTTAATATTAAATTCAGAAAGATCATCAAAAAGCTAAATGTTCTGTTTAGTTTATTAAATGTCACTGTGCCTGGTACTGCATTTAGGCAGAAGGGTTAGGATAGCATAACGTCATCAATGCAACTCTCAACACCCCAAGAAAGCAGCTATTTAGGGGAAAAAGCTAAGATACAAGTGTATCATTTAGAGAAACACATTATTTAAAAACCCTCTATTTGTGTAAAATCAAGGATCTGAGCCAAATGCAAGAGAGCAAGGCAACTTAGAGTGATGATCCTTCCTTAGATTTCCCACTATGTTACCATATTGCAAAGCATCCCAATTACTGATTCATCTAGGTGGATGGCAGGCCATGGGCCTGCAACATTCCTGTTCCTGTTCACCTGGCTAGGGTATGAAGCTACTTAATATACCATTCCAGTACTTTAGGTCTGATGCCTGGCCTTGGAGTGCTATGTGATGTTTAGATGCATGGGAGCAGTTGAGCAACTACAGTTAACACAAACTTTGATCTTTATTGACATGTTGGTGTGCAGGAGTTAGTTACTTCATATGTAAACTTAAATATTTTCTCTCTGTTTGCTGCCTTTGTCCTCTAATTCCCACCCCCTCCAACCCCTCATTTCTTTCCTCCCTTATTGCTTAAGTCATTTCCTCTTCTTTCCTCCCAGCCACTTCTCTTGTTTCCCACTCCTTGATTTCCCTTTTAGCCTGACACTGCTTTGGTCTTCTTGCCCCTAACATACCACACTCCTACCTCTTTTAGGGGGTGTTATAAATCAACTTAGTGTTGCTCCCTCTTTCCCACAAAAAAGAAACTAACAAGTCATGTGCCAAACATTGTCCTGACTAGGTTTTTTTTTTGCATATTATAGTCCTTTCCTTCACCCTTCATTTTTTGTCATCTTAGATTGTACATTCTCCAGGGTAGGGACTCTGAGTTCCTGTATGGCTGTAACACGTACAGCACATTTTGGGAGATACTGGGTTTTTTTTTAAAGCTACATTTTGCATTTGAAGCCAATAGTCCTACAAAAATAAACCATCATGTAGTCAGAATGCCTTATTGGCTTCACATCTAAATACCATATGCTCAGGAGCATTAGTTATCTCTGTAAGTTTTGTATCAGTTATACATAATACATTGACTTCACCTGCACGTGTTTCAGACATTAGTACTGGAAGAACACATGCATCTCCACATCTGCTCACTTTAGCTGAAACCATACCATTTTGAGGACCAGAGCAGCCATCCCAGGTGCAGAAGACCTGGAGGTCTGTGCTTTCAGAGGATGGTGGAATCAGAGCAGATGGCAGCCCCTCTACTGCCCGCAGGGGTGAAAGCAACTTAAAGGACTTACCGGTATGTTGGAGTCCTGAGCGGGGGCGGGGCCTCAACCGGAAGAGGTGGGGCCTTTAAAGATTTAAAGGCCCTAGGGCTGCGGCTGGGAGTCCCGGGGCCTTTAAATCAAGCCTGGAGCTCCCAGCTGCAGAGGCAGCTGGGAGCCCCAGGGCTCAGGGGCGATTTAAAGGGCCCTGGGCTCCAGCCACCGCTACCGCTACCGCAGCAGAGCGCCGGGCCCTTTAAATCGCTGCCCAAGCCCGGCTGCTGGAGCCCCGGGGTAGCGGTGGCAGGGCTTGGGTGGCGCTTTAAAGGGCCCGGGGAAGCCGGTCCGGTAGGGGAGGCAAAGACTGTGCGGGGGCAGGATTAGATGATGCAGGCAGTTTCCGGTCTAAAACCCACTGACACACTTGTGATTTCCTGAGACATCCAGTCACTTAGAGAAGGAAGTATATAGTAGAACTATGTAGGAGCCTTATTCAATGTAGGGTGAGTGAAGAGAATCTGTGAAAGAGGGGAGAACATATAGCAGTGACCTCTCAACTGCAACTAGAAACAGAATAATGTATATCTATTTTGGTGGTAGAAACGCAGGACATTGAACATTTGTTACCTTGTGAAAAGTGTCACGTTTGTTCCCAATGTTACAAGTTAAAAGCATGTAGAAAAAAGTATGTATTTGAAACAGAGATGGGCCAGAGGCACAGACTTTTGATCCAGATCCAGACTTCCCCAAACTTAGCTTAGGTTTGTTTTTTGATTCAGGCCCACTTCCAGATTTAAGTTGTTAAAATGTTTGACATGACAAGTTTGTAAGATTACAGTGATTATTAAATACGTACCTGGTAGCCTGCTTACATGTACAAATTATGCTCTAAGAGATTTAAAACAAAGGTATTATATCTTATCCAAATTTGAACACCAACTATTTTCCTTAAGGCTATTAACATGTATTCCAAAAACCTGCTTTGAAGCACAATTTAACTGACAAAAAAAGTGTTTCTTTTTCAAATAATAAGCTAAATAACCACATAGTTACGCCACGTTAACTCTGTAGTTAGTAAGTCAATGAACAGGAGCTTTTGGATATACAAGAGCTCGCTTCCTATGAGTCATAGTTAAACAATAGGTATTTTCAGTAAAGGCTAAACCCTCCAAAGGGCAATTAAGGCAAATACGATCTTGGCGATCACACTGCACAAATACTTAGCTGTTTATATAAAGGCTTTTCATCCACAGATCTCAACGCACCCTACAAAGGAGGGTATTATCCCCATTTTACAGGTGGGAAAATTATTAATTTCTACTTTTTCTGTGCCTTATTTTCCCTTTCTATTGCAGTAGCACCTGAATGCCACAACCGGGTTGGGTCCCGTTATGCTAGGTGCTGCACAAACATATAATAGATGACAGTTCCTGTCCCAAAGAGCTCAAACCTAAAAGATGAGTTGCCTTAGATCACATAGGTCATTGGCAGAGCTAACAGACTAGGCAGCTCCTTATTCCAATCCATTGGGCCACACTGCCACCCAAGACTTCCTTTTGCCAGAGTATTTCCTCTAAAGAACGGCTGGCAGCATGTTCAGTGTGGCTACTTATTTCTATCGCATACCTATAGTTATGTGTAAACAGCTGCACAAGGGGAAAGGCAGTGGAGAAATCAGACACTGTATGAGCCAATGATATGGTATACATATGAAGGACATATACTTAATACTGCATTCAAAGATGTAATCATTCTGCTGTGACTCCATATTTGTATAGCACCATAGGTGTATGCTATTTTACAGTGACACAGACAAAAATGCCCCTGCCTCAAGTAGGTTACGCTCAAAGGTCCCAATCCTGCACGAGTAGTCCCATTGTTGGGTTGGATGGGACTATTCATATGAGTAGTCTGCGGGCTCAGAGGGTGATAAATCACAGTAAGTGGGAGCTGGGAATAGGGGAGGAGAGAGAGTAATACACAAGGGGAAGGAAATGCTGCTCAGAGTGGTGGTGTTGGATTTGTGGATCATTTTAGATCAGAGTTTCTCTCTTAAAACTTCCCAAGTGGTACAGCTGAAATAAACTGGCATTTAGATAATATCCTGAATAGTTGAAAAGGCTTTAATTTAGGACCAGACTCTGATACATTGAGCAATACCTTGCTCCTTGAGAAATCAATGGGAGGAAGGCATTCCTCACTGTGAGGAAGGGTGTGAGAACCTGGCCGTAAGGGCTGTGGAACATTTAAACAAGCAATGTAATAAGTTATCCGGTGAACGTTTCTAAGATCAGTCATTATTGTTTCTGGGTGATGTTTTGGTTATACTATATACTTACCCTGGTTTTGCTTTGGGTTTATTTAAATTCTCTCCCCCCATCCCCTTAGTTAAGCTTCTGAGTTCGTTTAGTAATAGTTCACATAACCGCAGGAACCCCTCTGCAGACTCCCTGTGCTTTGTAATGCTTGTTTCTATCAACTTCATGTGCCTTCTGAGGAGCAATGATATGAAGTGACTTCAAAGGACAACTGCTTCATGAATCCACAAAGGCTTGTATTTTAACTTGGTAACTGGCATAGCTCACCAGACCTGTTCTTTCATTTCACAGCCTGGGCTGCTGCTTTGGTGGACTGAATTATATTCCCAGCTCAGTTCAAATAAAGAAAAGAATACATACCTGAAGTACATACCTGGAAAGAACTTTTGCCTTATACCTCTCTCCAGACAATGGTACAGTTTTTTTTAAAAATGAATCATGAAAATACATTGTGCATGCAGCCAGTCTATGAACAAACATGCTTGCATTACTGTTACCCTATCCTGTTTCACTCCTACGCATTCAACCACCTCTTATGTCTTGTTTTAAACTAAGATTGCAAGTTATTTGGGATGGGAGCCTTACAGTAAGTCTATACATTGCCTAGCACAATGGGACTCTGTGGCTAGGACTTGTAAGTGCTACCGTAATACAAGGTGCAATAGTTAATAGGTTATTCATTTTGTATTAAGAATTATCTCTCTGCCATTAAGGCCTCAAAGAGAACTCTACAAAGCAGCTAGTTTACAGTATTCAAACTGACAGGTCCACAACATGCAATAAGTGTTACCAATGTATTGCATTTGACATGAAGTTCTTGTTCATTTTCTGATGATGTTGATAGTAGTGGATTTCTGAAACTAGGTCAAGGTTAAAAGCCAAACTACTCAACTCAAATTTTATGTAAGGGAGTGCTATTTCATTCAAGTCAGTGGAGTGACACCAGCTAACCAGAGATCTAAATCAGGGCCTCTTATCTTCAAATTGATGACAGATTTGGGGCCTGATTCTGCAGTCTTCTCTTAGGCAAGACTCCCATTGACTTCCAAAGACATTTTGCCTGAGAAAGGCCAGCTGGCCTTGGCCCTGAACAGTTCTTTGGAGAAGTGTATAAGGCTTTTACTATTTGGAGCCATGCAGTGCTATAAACGGAGGTAGCTAAAGCAGGGTTCTTAATGGAGTTGGATTTTCATTTAATCTTGCTTCTGATGCTTCCACGTAAGATGAACATGGGAGGAAGAACACGGAAAATGGGATTCTAGAGAATGGTATACAAAAAACTGAAGTGATAAGTGTCAGAATCTAGAGCTTTCCGGTAGATTATGGAGTTTGGAGAGGTAAAACACTATCACTTCTTTGTCAATATGTAGTAATAAATGCAGTTTTTCCTGCTGCTTACCTATAGGCTCTGTTCTCATAATGTAGACAGCAAGTGGTAGAATCATACTCTTCTATATTACTGACACTTGATCAACATTCAATGATCTGGCTGAGCACTTAGGGCCAAATTCCACTCAAATCCATACATCGTCATCATTTGTCTTTAGTAGCCAGTGGAGGATGCACAAGCACAAAAGAGGATGGGAAGGGAAAAGCGCCCTGATCCAGCGCAAACAGTAATTTCCTCTTTCCTACTAACTTTTGAATAGTGTTCTAAGACAAAGAACTGCAAATACGCATAAATACAAATTGCAAATAGAGATAGAAACTGAAATCAATTCAACTGCATATACTACGGTTTAAACACTATCAAGCAGATGTATGTGGTCTTTTTTAGATGTAAGAACATTCCAATATATGCATGCATGGGCAAATCTCTACAGCCCCTACCGTAACTTCAGGACTGCAGTGCCATCTACAGCAATAACATCCCAGTCCCTACAGGGGAATCCAGACCCATCAGCCTTAATGTTCCTCCAATGACCCCTGTGTGCCAAGATGCCTCCAGTGCAGATTGCACAGGCTTCTGGAATAGTATCCCCCTGTGCACTGAAACTGAAATAATTCTGCTGCAGAAAGGGCCCTCCAGATCCAGGAAAAATAGGCAGAATTTGCTCCTCAATGCACAACATTGAATTTCCTGTCTTTGCTGCTTTGGCCTCCTGCTCACAACATACCTGAAGTGACTATCAATAGCATAATAATTCAAGGCCTGTTGCAACTTATTTCTATAATGTGGTTTCCTTTTTATTTGCTTGGTATGGCTAATGGGAGAACTTGCGTAAAGCTACTTGACACTCACTGGAGAAGTTTACTGTTTACATCAGCCACTCACTGGAGAAGCAGTCTATAGTCACTTGCTCAATTTCATCTGCAATGGTAAAAACAATACAGCAAAACCACATAGTCCCTACTCTTGACTTGACCCCCATCTCCATTAAAATCCTCAGATCTAGTTTCATAAAAATTCTTTGAATTGCAAGTGGGCTAGATCCCTCGTGTACATTTGTGAACATTTCCAAACCTCTCCAAACTCAGTCTAATGATGTTAGACATGATGGGTCTGATTCCCCATTTCCTTTTACTTTGTAGAATTGTTTACTCCATACAGAGTGAGGATAAAAATCTTACCACGCACTTTGCAATGGGATAAATGACTCCCAAGATGCAAGGCAATGGAGAATGAATGCTGATATTTTGTGATCAAATTGCAATCTGGGGACACTCACGAAAGCTTATGCTCAAATAAATTTGTTAGTCTCTAAGGTGCCACAAGTACTCCTTTTCGTTTTTCTTATTTCATCTTCTAGTATTTTATTAGGCTTTAATCAGGTATGCAAATATTTTCCAAGCCCACCTAAAATACAAAAACCATAATTTTATAATCAGACTTCAAAAAAATGTTATGAAGACCACTTATTTCAGTATAATTTATCAATCATAATGGCATTAATGGACATTTTAGAGCTTTTTTACTTACATCTATATTACTAGTTTATTTTTAAATTGATTTACTGCGGTATCTATTTTTCTGCTGTTCAGTATGATTCCCAATGGTAACACTGTTAAAGAGCAACACTTCTCTTTGGAAAACACCCTCCCCCCCCCCCCCCCCCCATATCAGCTGCTTGTAAATCAGTGTAGTTCTGCTGAGTTCATTGGACTACACAAATGTACACAGACTGAGGATCCTGGTCCATGACACATCTATCTTTGTACTTTCTTATAACTTACAAGCAAATGTTCATAGATAACCTGTTGTCAGAGTTTTTCTAAAATGTTGTGTTGTCAATCAGACCTTACTGAACATTCTCTGATCTTTTACCATTAAACAGATTACAGTAACACTTCTCTCATACACAAAACATTGTGTCTCAACACAAATAATACTCGTTATTGTAAAAGTATACCAGACATTGGTTAAGCTGCAAAGGAAAATTTGGTGGTCCAGTTAACTGAAATACATGTTACACCTGATATTGTACCTTTTCACTGGAATAACAGATTAAATTATTTCACCCAGCTGTACTATAGCAAGCTGAGTTATACCTTGGACATCAGATGTCCAGATTCTGAGCTAGTCTGAATTGAACTGCATATTAGAAATGGTAGTTTAAGATGATGCAGTACTTTTTATCCATTACTAAACTCAGCAGACCATCAACTAACCTGATAAAGAAAATATATTTGAAGAGACAGGGCTGTGTTAATTACTGTTTTAAATTAATCTAGTGAACATTGATATTTACAACTTCTCTTAAATTATCTGTCAACAAACGTGCTATTATCTATGCATGGGAACATGCATCATCCACAGCTGAGTACTGATACTGCATGCTAATTTATATTTGTTTAGTTTGTTCAGTTCTTAGCTTAATTATTTATTATCACTTTTTATGGCAAAAAAATAGTACAATATATTTCAAAAGTTTATAGATTAGAACAAACTGGCATCCATGTCAAACATATTGACAGATGTCCTGTTTGCTAATTTTTCAATCACCCAGTTCTGAAAGTTCTGTACTTTCAACATTTTTTTTAATTTTTGTCTAAGAGGAACCTGCTGAATTCTTAAGTGGCAAATACTGTAGCATAACAGTTGGCTTGCAACACTGAGGAAATATAAAGGTGCTGAATTTTTGTTTCAACTAGAGAATATATGTTCCAGCATTCCATCAAAAAGACTATGCAAAGAAATCTATACTGGACTGTATTTGCTTTGGAGCAATATAGGATTAAGGGTTCCATTCAAGAACACCTTTGAGGTGAAATAAAAGGCAGGAATTTAGGAAACAGGTAATTCCAATACTGAATGAAATGCAAACATTGTGTTTTTTTCTAAAAGATGAAAGTAGTGAGGAGACAGACTAAAATGTGTCTGGTGACAACTAGTTTTAACAAGTTTAAACTTAAGCCACAATTTAGATTCGGTGTATTTCCTTTTTATGAGTGCATTTTACAGTGTAAGTTCTCCCCCCCAACCCAACTCTTTCCTTACAGTACCTAGGACAACAAACCTCTTTTCCAACAGTCGCTAGGCAGCAAAATGTAGTTATAGTCTGTCTGTAGAATCAAAATTGTATGGTTTAATCCGTTTAATTCTTCAACTGTGTAGTTTACCATTAGCTTATGTTATCCCCAGATAACTGGTCATCAGTTTGAATAAATTACCATAAGATGGCACTAACTGGCATCTGGATTTTAAAGTGGCCCTCCTCCTCCCCCAAAAGGACAGACCAACAACATCAACAAAAAGCCCACACGTTTTTGTTCTAATGGAAATATATCACAGGAGTCCACTCTAGGATCTCTTCTGGCTGATGTGAAAACAGAGAGTTGTATTCTAAGAGTGCTAAGGAGGAAGCACAAGTTTGTATTTCCTGGTGGGTCCCTGAGCTTATTTTACTTAAGGAAGGAGGCAGCTATATTAGCGATTCACAGACTGGGACAGAGTCAGAGTCCTGGCTGTGCATGGAGCTCAGTCCTGTATCCGAGTCCTCATCGTTCTCCTCGCAGTCCTTGCACCGCCCCCTGGCCTGGCCCTCCCAGACGTCTGAGCTGCCCACGGGAGCCCCCAGCCCAGCCTCGTGTAAGGCCGGGCCGCCGGGAGCGCGCTCCACCGGGAGGAGGATCTGAGCTGCCACCTGGGTGTCCGCGAAGTCCAGCGTGTTCAGCGTCTCCAGCAGGCGCTGCAGCTCCCGCTCCTTGTCCTCGCGGGCGCGCTGCGTGTAATCCAGGTCCGTTTTGATCGCCTCCAAGTCCGTGCTCAGCCGGAGCCCGATGTAGAGGCTGGTGCTCAGCTGGGTCTTCACGCGCTCCTGCTCCACAAGGAGCTCGCCGCCGCCGGCGCCGCCGCTCAGCTCCGTGGTGTTGCAGTCGGGCTCGGACAGGCTGGAGCTGGAGCCCTTGGCCGCGGCCAGCTCCTCCCGGCGCCGCTTCATCCAGCGCTCGTTCAGCTCCTCCTGGATCTCGCCGGCCAGGTGCTCCAGCAGCTCCTCCTGCCGCGTCCACTGCTCCTGCAGCTGCAGCACCTCCTCGCACTTCCTGGCGTACTCCTCCAGCTGCCCGTCCGGGCCCGGCTCCGGCTCCGGCCCCGGCCCCGGCCCCAGCTCCCGGCCCGGCTCTAGCTCGCAGCTGCCGGCCCCCACCAAGTAGGTGTCCTGCACGTAGTTCACCCCGTGCCGCTTCATGCGGTCCAGGTGGACCTTAGCCTCGTACCTGTCGATCTCCCGGTCCAACTCCCGGAGCCGCTGGATCTGCTGGCGGATGGTGTGGTCCTGCGACAGCACCAGGTGCACCAGGGTCTCCATCCTCTCCGCCGAGGACGCCTCCTTGGCCAGCGGCTGCTGCCGCTTCTTGTTGATCTTGGCCAGTTTCCGGAAGGCTTTTCTCACTACCCGCCGCTGCTTCTCCTGCGTGAGCACCAGGCTGGCCCGGGCCGCCCCGAGGCCATGGCAGGGGCGCTCCTTGCTCAGCACCACCCTGGCCTCCGCGCTGCGGGGCCCCGTGTTGGGCAGGGACGCCTCGCTGCGGACCAGCACGAAGCGGACGTTCTCCTGCTCGTCCCCCCAGGCAGCCCAGAGCCTCAGGATCTTCGTCTTGTTGGGCAGGATCCTCTCGAAGCCCCTCCACTTCTCCACGATGCAGTAGGACTCGGGGGGCCCCGAGAGCATCCCCCCGCCGGACTCCTGCAGGGCGGCCAGCTGCTGCCGCTGGCTGTTGTCCTCCAGCAGCACCCGCACCACATCCGAGCAAGTGGTGCGTCTGGAGAGGCCTGAGATCAACTTCTCCTCCTGGCAGAGCCACACCGAGATCTTCCTCTCCTCCGGCTCCATCGGGGCCGGGGCCACCTGGCCACGGGGCTGCGCCTCCCAGCAGACGGGAAATCCCCCATAGGAGCCTTCACGGTAGGGTACGGAGCCAAGGTCCCGTCTGCATCGCCCCGCCGCCCAGCCTGGGCATGGCTGGAAAGGACTCCTCTCCCCCAACTAGTCACCCCCCGTCTCCAGGCAGCGCCCCCCGCCTGCACGGGACGTGCGGCTAAACTGATGCAAAGTCTCCCCCTGGAGAGAGGCTGATCTGAGCCTTCAGCTGCAGAGGAGGCAGCCCAGCGCCCAGCTCGCCGCCTCGGAGCGTTTGCTTCCCCGCGCCGTTGTAACCCGCCAGGAGGAGCCCAGGGAAACTGCCAACCTCAGCGCGCCAGCTCCTCCCGCTGCCTGCCGTGTCACCTCCTCGCGCTCTGCTGCTGCCCTCCCCAGGCTGCCGGGTTTTCCTCCCCCACCACGTGACGGCCTCCTCCCTCCCCAGCTGCGGCGGGAGTGAGCCGCGCCACCTTTCCCTCGCCTTCGGAGCCCCCAGCGTGCAGGTATTCCGGGCAGCGCGCTCGGAAACAAGCCGAGGCGGTAGCTTGCGGGAAGCTTTCCTTGTATGCCAAACGCTGCCGGTTCCAGGCTCCCCTTACTGGGGAGGGGGGGGGAAGAGGGGGCACTAGTGGAAAAACAAAACAGCCATCCAGGGGTTAGTTAGACCTCGGGGGGAATCTTGGATTATTGGGGGGCTAGTGTCATTTTAAAGCACAACAAAATACTGTCTATAAAGGATAGAGACTGTGCATGTGTTGGCCTTTCTGACAAAAGTTTGGGGCTCCTGGAAGATCATTTTAGGGGGGAACAAGTGGCCCCTTTGGCCCCGGGGCTTCCTCATCAATAGCTCCAGGCTTGAGTCTAAATGAACTGCTTTAAGGGATCTTTCTAGGACTGCTCTCTCACCCGCCCCCCACCCCGACACACTAGAGAGGTTGGGCAAACACTGGGTCTTTAACTTAAAAACCCAGGGCCAGGATTACTAGGATTTTAATAAACCTTCAGCCTATAATTAGGCAGAGTTTATGTTTGTAAAGCACTTTGCAGATGAAATGTGCAAAGGACAGTGAAATGTGCAGTGTTGTTAAAATGCGAGCTAGGCCAGAGTTTAATGGGAATTCGCCATTTACTCTGATGGGAACGGGAGCGGGCTCTAGTATGGAATGCAGTAAATGAGATTGAAGAAATGGTCATGAAATCTGTTTTTTCATGTTGTGATGTGTATAACAATTTCTAGAATTGCCAAGTAATCGGGGAACCTTGCACTTCTCAATTATGTTTTAAATGACTAAATTGTTAATTGTTAAAATGGGAAAATTCTCCTAACATTGAAGATTGATGTGTGAATTTCCAGTGTTGGTAAAAATGTCATATGGGGAGCATTTTAAGTGGACCTGGTTCATATTTTGATGCAAAAGATTGTTACTTTAATGTCAGTTAAATCATCATTATAAATAATATATCTTCTAGTATAGCCCAACCACCATGATCTCACAATTCTTACATTTTTTAAAAATAATGAATGTAGTGCTTGTGAAAGATGCTGGATTAACAGTCCTGGAGACTAACCTCTTCCATTTATCCAGCCAAGCCAAGCTAAGCACAGGCAGTGGCTGAGAAAGCTTCTCAGCAAAATGTTCTTTCTAATCTGCTCTGGAAGGAATACCCTCATAGATGATGGTCTAGTTCAGTCTTCTTGCTGCTAAAACTCGGAAGGTTGCCAAGTATGATGGTGGTTCTTATGATGCAAACTGCTGTCCAAATAGGAAGTGGGCTGAGACCACTTTGTTCACTGTTTCCAACTTTCCTGGAGATGAGAATCACTCATTTTCTCACTTTATTTTTTTTCCAGGTTAAAAGATTCTAAACTGAGGAGACTGGTGGGTGTTGTAATAAGGCATAAAACACAGGAGCGATGGTAAAAGACTTAACGGTGTTTCCTGGGCCCAGCCCCCTAACACAAATTTATATCCCTGTCATAATCTGCTGACTAATGATTACTGTTATCTTCATGTGACAGGGATACTAGCGCTTTGGATTCCCCTTTTTAAAGGGGGATAGTGGCTGCCACAGAGAGGCTGTGTTTCCTTGCCATGTGCTATCCATGAGTTGAAGGGGTATATATCAACTCTCATGAAGTTCCAGACACAGTCTGATTACTCTAAGCACCGTTAGTGAATTTCAGCCTTAGGGCTAGATTAGCATCGGGGGTTAGGAAGGAGGATCCCAACAGCAGAGAGTCTCCAGGCTGCCATGGCACAAAGTGGCAGCATCTCTGAGGCAGCTCTGGGATAACTAACACTGCCCCAAAACTGGATGGTGCTGACCAAGGAGGGAATGTGGCCAAGAATTCTGCAGTTTCAGCTCCTCACCTCAAAGGCTCCTGCTGACACAGCATCTAAAGAGCTCTGAAGGGAGAGAGCTGCTCCCATCATCACCCTGCTGGAAAACTTGAGAGGGAGTAGCAATGCCCTGCAGTCCCTCAGGGTGAATTTGCCACAGAGTTCTACCCACCTAATTGGTACATGGAAGTGTAAAATTACAGAGAAAGGATTAATTAGAGGCTGCTCTAACTTGAGTCTGGCTGTCTATGGCCTCATTCTGGCAGCCAGCTATAGCCTAAGCATTGCTTCACTCTCACTGTACCATCTTCCCCGGAATATGCCCCCAGCACTGAGTGTTGGCACAGAGCCAACATGACAGCTCTGTGCCACTGGAGAGTCCCCTAAGCCAGTTTCTATTAGGAAGGAACTGAAGTTGTTTGTTTGGGGACAGCTGGATTTTGGCACATGGCAAAATGTGGGGAATGGCTTGAATTTGCAGGATGAGCCCATTTGATGGCTATTTAAATGATCAGTAGTGAAGTAGTTGACATTAGAATTTGCACTATTAGATTTCAAAGTTAACACTCCAGAACCATTGTTTCAGGCTGACTGCAGATGTCACTGCATCAGTTATACTTGGAAAGTTGTTTTCTTCAAACCCATAAAATCTAGAGGCTTAATTTTTTTTAAATGAAAGTTAAAATTCTGCAGCATAGTTCTGCACCAACAGGTGGGCTCTGCAGCAAATTCTGTCTCCATGGAGTAGTGGAGTACGTGCAGCCTTATTGCACTTCAACCAAGGATTCCAACACATTTTACAAAGGGGGTAGCATTATTATCTCAGTTTTACAGAAAGAGAAACTGGGGCACAGAAAACTTAAGGGACTTGCCCAAGCAAGATAGTAGCTGGGATCAGAGACAAGGTCTCTTGTTTTCCAGTTATCTTTAATCACTAGACTGGACTGCCCCTCCTTCCTTCCTGATTCTGTCTCTCTCCTTCTGTCATCTCATGCCAAGAAAAAAAAATATTGCAAGGATGCACTGGCTTTAAAATAACAGGTCCAGCTCAAATGAAGGTGCAAACTTAGTAAACAAAAGAATGTACAAGTAAGTCTTCTATATTCCAGTAGAGGGCAGAAGTAAACAAGCTAGTTTATGACATCCCCTTAGCAAAGAAAGCTCCTTCATCTTACAGTCCAACACCTGCAGACTGTAGGTTGTCAAGCCTAAAGGGAGGTAACATGCTTATATGCAATGGGTAGGGAAGATAGTTCTCTCCCACACCAGCAGTAATGTCAAGTCCACTATAAATCCTAAAAGAAGCATTCCATGCTGTTTAACCTTCTTACTTTTGAAAGCTAACACACATACAGAATGTTCCCTAACCCAGGTAGCCATCAGATTACTTTGTATAAAACCATACCAATGCACATGTGACAGTAGGCTCTGCTTTTGAACTGTAAACTTATGTCACTAAATGCCACCCATAACACTGGAGGGGCCTTGTTTATTTTCACTGATTTTGCCTTATTAGCTGCTAGCATGGAAATGCAATGGGAGTGGGTTGTCTAACTCCCTTAGGCTCCTTTGGAAATCTCAATCTAAAGACAAAGCTACAATTTAGCATGTGCAAAAGTGGTTGCTTTACTTCCCCACAAGTATGACAAAGCAGGGCAACTGTGACAATATATTGGCCATAACCTGTCACTATATATAAATGTTCTCTCTCCTTTATATTTCAAGAGGGCATAAAATAACATACAAATACTCTTTTACGATAAGAACAGCCGATAGTGGTGTGACTTGTACTTTTATTTTAGGTGTTTCTGAGAGTAAAATGTTGGTTTCTTTTTCCATTGAGCTTCCAGAAATTAATTGCAGCTCTGCTACTTTCAAGAAACAAAAAGTAAATGGTGTCAGCAGGAACTTACCTTAAATAATCAGAGCCAAAACCCTCAAATCCATTTACTGCCTGTCAGTTCATAAAGCAGAGTAGCTGGTGCGTGAATGTTTTAAAAACTAAATAAAGAATGTAACTTATTTACAAAGGGTTAAACTGTAAAATGAGATGTTTGGAGATGAAATCACACACCCTCCCCCCCCAGGTAGAGTTGCTCTTAATATTCAGATAGGATTGTTTTGCTGTTGTTACTGAAAAAGAATATAGTATAAATTAGATAAGTGAAGGCAGGTTGCAACCAATATTCCATCAAGGCATAACGGCAGTGAAGTTAGTCTTTGTTGTGTTCCTGAACAGCAGCTATTTGCTCTGTTCCCCTCCCTGAATTCCTGTTAATCTTATTTTACAAGGTTTAGCAAAGTCCCTTACACTTGTTTTGTGATTGTGAGACAAACATTAATGCAGTCCTAGGACACAATTAGACTATTAATAAGATCTATTACAGATTCTTTGAGAGCTTGCCTGAGCTTATAGGTATATGAATAGTGAAGAGGCTACTTGAACTTACAAATCACTCTTTCACAGATGCTTCTCTCTTTCATACCTGTTTATTCCTGAAAGCATAAAACAGAATAACCAAATCATGTAGTGCCATGAAAATCTGCTACCCTAGTTAGAATGCATGTCATGAAAATCTTGAACAACCTCTCTCAACAGGAGTATATAGATTTTAGCTGAAACAATTTACAGACTGAGTTTTAGACTTGCCTTGGTAATGGTGAAATTGTTTCCAATCAGTTTCAAAATGAGAATATTAGCTCATTACTTCTGTTGCAGCCATCCAAGGAACTTGCACTTTTGATAGATATTTCTACTTCTGTGTTTCCTCTTCAGTTTCCTTCATTCAATTTGTATATTAGTGAATTATAATTAACTGAGTTTACATATATGAAGGAAATAATCATTGCAATTCAATGTAATCAATCGTTTTTATTCACTTATGTGATACCTTTTGGGAAGGCTGTGATGATCTCTGTATGAACAATAGGCACTGATGTTGGATTGGACCTCTTTGATGCCTTTATCCCAGTTATTCTTTATTTAATGCATACACCGTTCCACCCATACTACAAACAGTTATGCTGGGACAGAACTACCTTCCACTGAACTCAATGGGGGCAGCATGGGTAAGTTCTTGTGCAACTCTTTGAAAATGCATGTGTCTCTTTGTTGACTTCCATTAAGGGAAAATTATTAATATTTATATTGCAGTAGAGCCTGGAGGTTTCAATGTGCTAGGCACCATATACACACACTTAGTAAGAGACAGTCCCTGCCCTGAAGACTCACCCAATGTCACACACCAGGTTAGTCACAAAACAAAGACTAGAACCAAGCTCTACTGATTTCTAGGCCACTGCCATAGCCACAAGACCAGGTCCGCAATAACTCACTCATCCATCTTAGTTACATACTGTCACAAGGTAGCTGATCTCTGTGGTTAGATTGAGCCCAGAACCCCTGGACTGGAGCAGGTGAGCTTACTACAGCTAATTAAAGAGGCTGGGAGGAAGGACTGTGGCAGGCCAAGTCCTGGGAGGAAGGACTGGGACACGCTGAGCCCTGGGCCGCAATGGCCACAGACGGGTGGAGCTAACTCCTGTGGTGAGTCCCTGGAGCAAGGGGAGGCTCAGGGAAGCAACCTGTGGCTGCTGCTCCAAAGGGGGAGCAGAGCTGGCTGAGGTTAGGAAGCTGCCAGGAGCTGGAGTGTCAGAGGCCTCTGGGAGGAGTGGCCCTGAAGCCTGGGGGCCAGCTATTGACTTAAGACTTCATTCCGGTTGTTTATTCCTTTATGACAAAGATTAAACAAACCTCCTTTATTGAAACTGGACGTGGCAGGGCATGTTTGGAGCTAGGGTGCAGAGCAGCCATTTTGGTGGCCTGGGCCTTTAACAAATATTATGGAAAAATAAAAGCCCGCTATCAAACTTACTTCACGTTTCCTTTCCTTTGTGAAGCACTAACAAATCTATACTTACCAAGAGGTAAATACAGATATCTAATTAAACAAGTAAGCAAATGCCTTTCCCAATAATCTGCATGACAGATATACAGGGTTTTAGTCTCCTCACATTTACACATGTTAATCAGAAGTAACTGTCAGGAAGTCAGAGGTGTTAAGCTGTTGAAAATAAGAATCATGCCCACATGATAACGAAGTCACTTTCAAAGAATGAAACATTCAATCTACTGTACAACTACAGTACTAGTCAAAATAAATGGACATCAAAGATTCCTGGTACAGTTCCCCAACTTCCTACACATTCTGTCTTGCATCACTTTTCTTCACATTTAGTATTCCTCATTGTTCCAAAAAATGAGCCAAATAATGGGAAATAATGGCAGGCACATCTACAGGAGTCCTGCACTCTGCAAATATGTCTGTTTATTTAGCTCTTGTAGTCTATCAACTCTTATATTAAATGTGTCCCTAACCCTCAGGGCATTTGTCTCAAGCTCTTCTGGTGGTAGGTTTTCCATTGTTTAGGAATTTACCCAAACACATATACATTGTTTCACCCAAATAGCTTATATCAGGAATATGTAACTACTTTAGGGCCAAAACACTGTCCAGATTTTTTTTAACTCAATTTCCATCTGATGATCCTGATCCCCTTCTAATTAATGAAGAAGAATTGTGGCCTCAGAAGGCCATTTGAGAGATGGAGGTGGAAACACGAGGAAACTGGCAGTGAATCAGTGGCACTATGAAAGAGAGTGTAGGGAGAAAAGAGTGACTTCCTGGCCTCAGCCCTAAGAGAATGCAGCTAGTGGCTGTTGCTAAACTCTCTCTTTGCACTGTATGGGGGCCCTGTGAGATAATGTTGTGACAGCATTTGTATTCATAAAATTTCTTCAGTTTCTGAGGATGACAAGGCAAATTTCAGGGGGAAAGGATGATGCTGATTTCATGCAAATGCCCTTGTGTGCAGGCCAATTTTACATTTGCAGAAGGGCCCTGATGATTTAGGCCTTAAGTTGGACGATGGACGCTGAATGGGAAAAAAGCAAAAACCCACCCCTTCAGTCCATTTCTGTCCACGGTACAGATAAAGGACCTGCTCCTGCTCCCACTTGAGTCACTGACTTCACTGGGAGCCGGACTGAGCCCGAAGTGTTGATAGATCGAAACGTGTCAGTCTGACATAAAACTAAAAGTTGTGTTCATGTTGGCAACATAATGCAGCTACTGAACATCGCTGCTGCAGCAAAGAAGGAGGCCCAAGATCAACCTTGGCAAGGTTTTTGGCAAGTAGTTCCAACTCTCATGTGCTCACAGGTATATTGTATACAGTACATTTTTGTTATGCAGTTCTTCCAGGTACAAAGAGAACCTGATATTAATTATATATTGTCTAAGTAGGAGAAGTTAATGATATACATTTCTATCCATAGCGATGAGTTGTATCCTCTCATCATCCTACACTATTGCCACATTCATTTGGAAGTTCACATGAAACAAGACAATGTTTCAACATTTCACAGGTCTGAGCAATATTTTACTTTGTATAGTATACTATATGGGCATCTCTTTGGATTCAGTGACGTTCTTTTGTCCAATGAAACATATGTAACCCTTCTGCCCATCAGAGTAGGCAGCAACAAGGGCCGGGTTCAATATCTAGGTGATCCATTCCAATAACACAATGCAAAACCGGCTCGAGCCCCCACCCAGTGACCTAGGACAAATATATACCACCCCCACTGGGCGCCTCAAAGAGGCAATACTTCCCCTCTCGCAAGCACAGAGTCTGAGTGTGGCAAAAAGCCTTTTAATAACAGAGAGAAAACAATGTGGCATTATGTTGGGGAAACACCACCAACAGGATTCATAACACAACCCATGAGCAAAAACCCACCCCAAGCAAATTGGGTCATGTCCTTTCCCTTTGGTTCTTGAGTCCAGCAACCCGAAATCACCCAAAGTCCCAAAAGTCCAATGACCCAAAAGTCTCTGTCCCTGGTCAGGGCAGCCCCAGAGTTTGAAAGTTTATCTGCAGAGTTTTACCTCCCAACCTGGGTGGAGATCGGGGGGGCCAAAGAGAGGTAAGGGGCACCTTACATGATCTGAAGCTGACGGCCCTGCAGCTCCATAGGGCTCCGCTCCGCTCCACCAGCTCCACGTCCCACAAGCAGCTCCCACCGTCCCACGAACTGCTCCACCAGCCGGTCCATGAACTGCTCCGCTCCGCGTCCCACAAGCAGCTCCCGCCGTCCTATGAACTGCTCCAACAGCCTGTCCACAAGGCACTCCAGCCGTCCCACAAACTGCTCCACAATATATCTTCAGGCTCCCCCACTACTTAACATAACCCTCAGTGATTTCAGCTCTTAGTCAGTTCAGCTCTTTAGTGACTTCAGCTTGTAGTAGGGGAGCCTCAGTGCTGGTGCACCATTAGCCCAAAGTGAGCTCAGCAGCCTGTAACTAGACTCCTAATGGAATCAAAATTAGCTCTGATATTCCACAGTGGAGAGAGAAGAAAGTACAATTAGCACATAAGGCCTTCACCAAGGGGCCCATGCCACCAAATATTAATACTTGTCCCCAGTCTCTCTCAATTCACAGAGTTTTGGAACCCACGACCCTTGCCTAGCGAGTGCTACTTAGTTGATGGTGAGTCCCTCCATCATAACAATAGGCCAAGTACAGTTCCAAGCATAGTTCCCATAATCAGGGTAACAACAATTTATTCTTCCTGCCCCAATAACAGAGACACTGGGGATCCCACAGCAGCCAAAGTGACCATTTGGGCAGCTATGGTCTCATTCTAGGCAGGGTGGGTGTGCCTATGCAAATGAGATCGGCCCCTCAAGTTCTTTTCCACAACTTGCCACACCTCACCACCAGATGTCAGGGTGGAGCTCATCCTGACTCTGCTTACATCCTCCCCCAGCCGAGAATTTGTCGTCCCGACAAATCAAACTCCCTTTATACCACCTCATTGGTTTCCTCCAAAGGGCCTCAGGAAGCCCACTTTAGCTTCCACAAGCCTGTGTGCTAAACGTATTGGCTCCTCACTAGTCACCCCAGATGCATCATAAGTTAACCATTTTACTGGTCTTATCACCCTGTCTCGTCTATTGAGAATCTCTGTTGCTGAGGTAGGGGGAACATCCTCTTGAGTGACGGATGGAGAGGCTTCCTTTGAGGGTCCCTTGGCTACTGGCGTAGGCCCCTGTGTGTGTGTCATCACATGGGGGTCTCATCAGCGGCACAGGGGTGTCAGAAATGGGCCTAAATAATTCCGCCTTGGGGTTTAGGGCGGAAGAGGGAGGGAAAACTCTCGTTTGGTTCAGCTGATCAAGACTGAAATCTTGTCTCCATCCCAGGATACACCAGGGTTGTGTCTTCCTCCTCAGACTCACTCTCAGATGTGCAGAATAGGGGTAAGTTAGCTGCAGGGGGCCCGCTGTCTGTGTTGGATGGCGGCTTTGGACTAGCACTTCTGTTCTGCCCGGCTGCCCTGTCGTGACCCATCTCATAAGGGGTGCTTACCAATTCCCCCACAAGGAGCAAAAGGTTTCTATGCACCATCTTTATTTGCCCTGGACCATCTTCAGGTTTGATCTTGTAGACAAGCAGATCTCCCAGCTTTTCCATCACCAGGTAAGGTACTGCCTTCCATCTGTCAGCTATCTTGTGTTTGCCAGCAATACCCAAATTTCGCAGCAGGACTCTGTCCCCCGGCTGGAGCTCCTGCGAACGCACTCTAGCATCATATCGATGTTTGTTGAGGTCTGCGTTCTTCCGAGCCGCAGTGGTAGCTAAGTGATAAGTATCCCGCAGCTTTTCTCTTAGTCAGGATACATATTGCTGATGAGTTTCATAGCTATCTCCATCCTCTGATACACCAAAGCATAAGTCTATGGGTAATCTTGGTTCTTGCCCAAACATCAAGAGATATGGGGTGACTCCCGTAGCATCGTTCTTTGTGGCATTGTAGACATGCACCAGAAACGCGACATGCTGGCTCCAGGTTGCCTTCTGCTCTGGTCGCAAAGTTCCCAACATATCTAATAGGGTTCGGTTGAACCTCTCTGGCTGAGGATCACCTTGGGGGTGATAAGGCGTTGTCCTAGACTTTTTAATTCCTGCTATCTTCAGCACCTCCTTCAGAAGGTGACTCTCAAAATCCCGCCCCTGATCAGAGTGTATCCGAGCCATGAATCCATAGACTGAGAAATATTTGTCCCACAATACTTGAGCGACGGTGGTGGCCCTCTGATCACATGTGGGATATGCCTGTGCATACCGTGTAAAATGGTCAGTCACTACTAGAATGTTCCCAGCATTCCTCTTGTCTACCTCTACAGACAAGAAATCAATGCATACCAGTTCCAAAGGTTTGGTGCTGGTGAAGTTCTTGAGATATGCAGCCCTCGTGGGCAGAGTTTTCCTTTGAACATATCGAGCACAAGTCTCACATTTCCTGCGAACATCTTCAGCCATTCGGGGCCAATAGAACCTACTATGAATAAGTTCCAGGATCCTCTCCATCCCTAAATGCCCAAAGTCATCATGCAGGGCCCTCATGGCCAGGGCTCTGTACTCTTTTGGCAGTACTAGTTGTGCTCGTTGCTTTTGTAAAGGGTTGGTGGTCATTCGGTGTAGCACTCCCTGAATCAGTTTTAGTTTGGTCCATTCTCTCAATAGTAGTTTACCCTCCAGGTTAGGTGGGACAACCGCAGCTGGGCTTCGCCCCTCTCTTTTGGCAAGTAGTGTATCACGAATGTCAATATCTTGCCACTGGGCTTCTTGCCAGTCAGCCGCATTGAGCATGGGCAAGGGAGATTGGTCCAATGCAATATAGTTCACTAAAGCAGAAGGCATGCATTCAGGGGGCAGGCCCAAAGCTTCTGCAACACATCCCTTAAGGCTCTCACGGGCCTCTGGCTCTCGGCGATTCACACTGCAAACTGCAAACACTACTCACTCCATCTGTGGATATCACAGCAACTTCTGGAGCCTGCGGACGCCTGGACAATGCATCTGCATCTACATTGCTTCTCCCTGATCAGTACTGAATGCTGAACTCATAGCTAGCCAAGGCGGCCACCCATCTCTGCCCTGTAGCATCCAGTTTAGCACTTGTTAACACATAAGTCAGTGGATTGTTGTCTGTCCACACCTGGACCTGAGCACCATACAAGTAGTCTCAAAATTTCTCAGTGATGGCCCATTTCAAGGCCAAGAATTCCAGCTTGTGGGTGGGATAGCGAGTTTCACTATCAGACAATCCTCGGCTGGCAAAGACAACAGGTTTACATTTGCCTTCCACTTCCTGGTACAGGACTGCTCCCAGACCCTCCAAACTGGCATCATTATGCAGGATAAATGGTTTGCTTGGGTCAGCAAAAACCCCAGCCCGCCTTCTGCAGTAATCCGCGAGTACCTTGAAGAGACTGGAGTTGGTCCCTATCAGCACAGACACATCAGAGGTCCCTTTAGGGTCAGGGCATATTAAGGCAGCTGTGTCTACCTCTTCTCTTACCCCAGCAACCTCCTCTGGGAATTCCAGGTGCACTATGACATACCCTTGGTAGGGGTATTCTTCCATGCTGAGGCCACACAGGCCAAGGCCAGTCAGTGGCTGTATAGGCAGGTGCCTAAGCATCTGTTGGTAGAATGACTGAAATATAATAGTTACTTGAGATCCAGTGTCAAGCACTGCTTTACACTCCACCCCTTCAGTCCTCACCGTGACCTCTACTCGAGGCCCTTTCAGTCCTGCGGGGATTCCAGCTGGACAGTCTTTTCTGCAGGAATCTTCAAATCCTGCAGACCTGGGGGGTCCCCGTTCCCAGACCCTCTGGCAGCTACCGGATTTCTCCCAACTGATCCTCAGCTTTCCATACACTAAGGAGGGGTTTTCTTCATTATGGCACTTGGCAGCACTGTTTCCATCCTGACCACATCGGTAGCAGAAGAATTGACCTTTCCCCCCTTCGCCTGGGTGGGATGGTGGCTCTAAGTGTGGGCTTCTCAATTGCCACCGTTTGAGGCTTCTTATTCCTGGAAGTCTTAACTCGGTCAACGGTACTTTGCAGCTCAGCTATCTGTTCCGTCAGGACTTGCATTTGTTGGGCAAGTTCCTCTCTGGTGCTCACCATCAGTACACTGGCCATTTGCAATGGTGTTGTGCTGGCTGGATCCGATGTTTGGACTTCCCAAAACTCACTGGCAGCCTGCCTTTCTTTCTCCTCTCTGACCTCTTTAATCAGCTGGGAGTAACTTGGGGATGTTCCTGTCGTTCTCTTAGCTGGAGATGAAGTAGAATCGGGTTCTGATACCGAGTTCCTCTTACAATTTGGGCCAGTCTGGTCTGATCCATCTGCTCAGCAGTCACTGCTCCCCTCATGACAGCTGTCTGAAGCAGTCTCTCCAGTCTCTGTATGTAGGCTGAAGCCTTCTCGTCCTTTTGCTGTCGGGAATTAAGGAATTTACAGTAGCTGTCTTCAGGGCCCTCTATGCTCCCAAAGGTGTGTTCAAGGGCCTCTAGGCAGTCCTTCACACTGACCCCAGGGTCAATGAGCTTCAGGGTGCGAATCACATCTAATGCTGGGCCGCCAAGGCTCTCTATGAGGCATCTTCGCTTTTCTGCATCTGGTACGGTCCACTCTTGCAGCATTTCAGTGGTATGCTCTAACCAGGGTTCAAACTCCTCCTCCCCAGCAAATAACCTTAACTTGCGACAAGAGTTTGACGCAGCATGGAACAGCACAACCTTTTCCAGTGTTTGCCCCAGAGCTTTTGTCCAATCATCAGCCGAGGCTGCAGCCTCTGAGCTAGAAGCTGCTGAGCCAGGGCCCAACAAACCTGACATATTAGCCATTATACAAACAGTAATTTCCTCAAAATATAAGCACAAACAAACAAAATATAAATTGTTTCCCAATGTAGTGGATCACTCAACAGGTGCTTGCGAGGGATACTGACCCAGGGATCCCGGATGAGCCCCCAAAAATGTAATCCTTCTGCCCATCAGAGTTGGCAGCAACAAGGGCCGGGTTCAATATCTAGGTGATCCATTCCAATAACACAATGCAAAACCGGCTCGAGCCCCCACCCAGTGACCTGGGACAAATATATACCACCCCCGCTGGGCGCCTCAAAGAGGCAATACTTCCCCTCTCGCAAGCACAGAGTCTGAGTGTGGCAAAAAGCCTTTTAATAACAGAGAGAAACAATGTGGCATTATGTTGGGGAAACACCACCAACAGGATTCATAACACAACCCATGAGCAAAAACCCACCCCAAGCAAATTGGGTCGTGTCCTTTCCCTTTGGTTCTTGAGTCCAGCAACCCGAAATCACCCAAAGTCCCAAAAGTCCAATGACCCAAAAGTCTCTGTCCCTGGTCAGGGCAGCCCCAGAGTTCGAAAGTTTATCTGCAGAGCTTTACCTCCCAACCTGGGTGGAGATCGGGGGGGGGGGCAAAGAGAGGTAAGGGGCACCTTACATGATCTGAAGCTGACTGCCCTGCAGCTCCATAGGGCTCCGCTCCACCAGCTCCACGTCCCACAAGCAGCTCCTGCCATCCTATGAACTACTCCACCAGCCTGTCCACAAGGCACTCCAGCCATCCCACAAACTGCTCCATAATATATCTTCAGGCTCCCCCACTACTTAACACAACGCACAGTGATTTCAGCTCTTAGTCAGTTCAGCTCTTTGGTGACTTCAGCTTGTAGTAGGGGAGCCTCAGTGCTGGTGCACCATTAGCCCAAAGTGAGCTCAGCAGCCTGTAACTAGACTCCTAATGGAATCAAAATTAGCTCTGATATTCCACAGTGGAGAGAGAAGGAAGTACAATTAGCATGTAAGGCCTTCACCAAGGGGCCCATGCCACCAAGTATTAATACTTGTCCCCAATCTCTCTCAATTCACAGAGTTTTGGAACCCACGACCCTTGCCTAGCGAGTGCTACTTAGTTGATGGTGAGTCCCTCCATCATAACAAAAGACCAAGTACAATTCCAAGCACAGTTCCCATAATCAGGGTAATAACAATTTATTCTTCCTGCCCCAATAACAGAGACACTGGGGATCCCACAGCAGCCAAAGTGACCATTTGGGCAGCTATGGTCTCATTCTAGGCAGGGTGGGTGTGCCTATGCAAATGAGATCGGCCCCTTTACGCAACTTGCCACACCTCACCACCAGATGTCAGAGTGGAGCTCATCCTGACTCTGCTTACACATATGGTATGGGAGCTGATGAAAAACCTAGAACCCTCCCTCCCCAACAATTATGAGGTCTTGTTCTTGAAGTAATCGGGTTCGGCACATCAGTATGTGAACAAAGGAATATTTTGAATGCTGGAATGAGCAGAACACTCATTGTTTCTAAAATAAACTATGAAACCCTCTGATTATAAGAGTTCAAATGTCTGGACACAGTTTGCTTTTCCTATTCTGTTTCCAGGCCAATAGTTAATTTCAGCTTTCTTTGCATAGATTTGTATTCAAACATTGATGCAATGGGCATAGCTGTTAATATGTATGTAGGAAGTACAATTTACATTTCAAATGTAGTCAAACTGAATTAAAATGGCTTGTGAGATCACTAAATTCTTTTGCCACCTCTCCATTTTTGTTCCCATTACAGGGCTTGATCTTTCAAGGCATTTACATGCAGAATTCCCCAGAGCCTTACTATAAAACTTCTATAATAATTTGTCAATATTGGCATTTTTGGCTCTGTTTTAGATTTATTGTCATTCTTATTTTTGGTAGTTCATACATGAAATTGATTTTTTATCTGGTCAAATATAATCTAACTTTTGGAAATAATTCCAGTGGGTCAGGTACATTCATAAATAATACATAGTGAGGTCTGTAAATCCTAGTGACAACAGAAAAACAACACTAAAAGATACCTAATGCTGGTGGAAATAAGAGGCCCAAACAAGTGTATTCATACTCCCAAGATCTCAATGACATCAAGGGGAGTTAGAGAAGGCCCAGGAGTAGCCCTTCCTTAAGCAAGTAAGCTGTAGTAGAGCAACTCATGTGATTAAAGAATAGTCATGTGAGCAAGCGTGGGTTCCAGGATGGGGGAAGAAAATAAAATTAGATTCAACTTCAAACCTTGTGGGGCAAATAATTAGAAAGGCAGTAGGAAGGAGAAGTCTGGGAAGGAATGGTGCTGAGAGGCAAGGGGGTGAGAGCAGATAGTAAACTAGCTAGGAATGTAATGCATATGGCAGGAAAACAGGCTAGTGTTATTCTGGGTTACATATGGACCCACTCCTTAATAGCTTCATCAGAGTAACTACAATGCAGGAATAATCCTCCCCGGCAGGGGTACAAACTTAATCACCTAAAACATGTTTTCTATTTCTACAGGCTACGTCCCCTGTGACCAGTGTTCAGAGGATCTAGGTGCTTACAGCATCTTCTGGGTATCATATGCAAACTGTCAAGTGTTTCATTATTATTTTGTCTGTGCATCCTTATAATACTTGTGCTTTTTGCCTCAAAGACTTTTTTCAGGTTAGCTTGCACATTAACAGCTAGGTTTTACCCACATTATTCACTTGTCATTCAAGAAAGAATGATACGCCATCCATCATCAGCCCATTGCGCTTCAGTGGGCTCTTGTTATTTAAAAGAGTCCCTCATCTTCCCCTTTAAGTTACTTTGTAAACAATCCTTAAGGAGACTGCATGGGGTTTCTAGGGTGGGTGTAGACTCACATTCTGCTTGCAGCTGATTATTCCAATGCCTTCCACAGACCCTCTACTGTATTTTTTTCCTGTTTTTGAAATTGCGTGGTAATGAATGTTAAATTGTGAAAAAATAGGCTAGTCAATTGGATAACTAACACCAGCAAACCACATTTCACAGTGTTCTCTGCTTCTCTGGAAAAGATTAGTAATTAGCGTAAATGGTAACATAAATGTATGTTATGTTCTTGCTGACATTTGGGCCTCTGGTCTGTATTAAAAAAATCTCATACTGCACTCCTATGAGAATGATTCAGGCTAGATCCTCAGTGGGTATAAATCAGCATAGCTCCAGTGAATTCATGGAGCTATGCCAGTTTACACCAGCTGAAGATCTGGCCCCATAAACCTATTTGCCCCTTTTTCTAAGATATATTATTTAAAATTCCTTGTTTGCTTGAGAGGCAGCCTAATTTGAAATCTTTTATTATAATAAAATTGGCTTTAAAATCTAGGACTCTCTGGTTTAACTAATCACACAGCCAGGTGACTGGCTAACGCTACCACACAGTATGGACCTTTGCTTCATGACAATCAAAATATGTATCAATAGCTTAAGACATTTCTTTCGTCAAATATACTTACAGATTTTTAAAGCATCGTGGAAAAGTGGAAAAGGTTCAAGAGGATCCTGCCCAACACGACCAAGCTGATTTTATTATAAAATCTATTGTCTCCAATCCCTTTTTGGATTTCTGGCTTTTTTCCCCCGTTCCAATTCAGGACAACTCCACCACATCTCCACATTAGCCACATGGTGATCATTAGTGCTTTCTGACAGTATTTGTCAACACTGGGCACCAGACTAGTCCAGAAAGGGAGTACATAGGGTAGAGAGGAGTAGCACCAGCATGGGTGGAAAAAGCTACATGATCCTAGTTCCACTTGCATCTCCACTGCAAATGAACTGCTGTTTGTAACACGGTGGGCATCCTCTTCAGATGTGCTGTTCCTAATGCACCTGACCAAAAGTGCAGCTGCTGCATGGAGTGCCACAGTCTCAGAAAGCAGCCCCACTGGCCCAAGCTTTGTGTGTCTGTGACAACTCAGCTGTTGGCGCACATGGCCCAGCCACAGAGAGTGTGTAAGGGAAGGGAGGCAACCAGGGGAGAGGAGCAAAACAATAGCCCTCCTTCCCCCGCAAAGGAAGGAAAATTGGACAAAAATCAGAAAGCAGGTGGAAAATAAAGTTAAAATAAGAGGCGCAGGAGAGAGAGCCCCTGGCAATCTAGCTTGAGAGAGGAACAAGCATAAGCTGTGTGGCATCTGAAGTAAAACAAAGCCCTTATTAAAAATATAGGAAAATGACCTTTTTGAAAGGCTTAATCCAAAGAAATTTGGGGCCCTTGCCATAGGTTTCAATGGGATCTGCAGAGCAGCTATATAAAGCTATACAGCAGAATCCTCAAGTCCTCCTACTCTAGAAGTTCAAGTCTGATCATTCACTTATTCAGAAGAATGTGTAGTTATTCAGATTTCAGCCCACATTAGTTACATGAAGCCTTCTGGAAATAGGTTCTGTGATCAGGGGTGTTTGACAGTAATATTCTTATATACATTGGCCCACATAGCGAGAGGTGCAGTGTACCTTCAACTTGGCACTTAAGTAGTAAAGTAATGGTCATGGTGTCAAAGCCTGATATAGATATCTACAGAACTCTCATCGGGTTCAATGGCAGTTGCAGGAGCTCTGCCTGATGCAGGATTTGGCTGACAAGTATATTAAGTGAAACTTTTTAAACCCAGGAAGCAGCTTGCTCTGGTCTTATATCAACTATTATTAGTTACAATTATGTTGAGTAATGTAGCCAGACATTTTCTAAGATGTAGCATTTGCTGTACAAAGGGAGCTGGGCTGAATGTGATTTACAGATGGAGGTGTTGGGGACTTGCAGGTAGCTCAAGTACTATTATAGTATTTTTATTTCAGAAGAGCCGAGAGGCCCAACCAAGATCAGGGAACGATTGTGCTAAGCACTGTATAAACATGTAGCAAGGGACAGCTCCAGCCCAGAAGAGTTTAGTAACTAAACAAAAGGTAGGAGAAAGCTAGTATTATCCCATTTTACAGATGGGGAGATGAGGCACAGAAATTAAGGGGGAGATTTTCATAGGCACAGAGGGCATTTCAGCACTCATATCAATTGGCATTAGGCTCTTAAATCTCATTTTTGCCTTTAAAAATCTCTCTTCCCTCCCCCACCCCCCAATGACCTGCCCAAGGTTGCACAAAACACAGATTGGCCTGAAACCCTGTCTAGTGCTTTAACCACAAGACCATCTTTTCTCTTTTGAGAAGATGGCTGCCACCTTGTTATTCCCCCTGGAGCATCATTCCCAGGATTGACAAGATAGCATCAGCCCATTGCTGATGAGGCAGTATTGCTGTGATTATTCTTTCAAGGATTGCCATCTTTTAGTGGTTACACGTCCATGGGTGATGCTTCGGTGGGGTGGTCTTCAGTGTATGTTGGACGGTAGCTGTTCAGCAGGCAGCCCAGATGTGCTGAAACAACGGGCTGGCTCTGTTTGAAAGCAGGGTTTGTGTGATCAGGGCAGTGCTGCGTAAGCAGTATGCAGAATGAATAGAAATGTACAGTGGAACTAGGGAGTGACTCAAAATCCCATTAGCATTACTTTACTCTCTTTCCTTTCCTTTTGCAATCAGTACACAGGAAAATTCTTTTGAAGGGAGATAATTTTACAAGCCACCAAGTACAGGGTTTCCAGAGCCTCTGGCACTCAGCAAGAGACTCACATGCTTTTAATCTATATTAAAGGAAACATTTTCAAAGCTATGAGCAAGTTATGTGTACAACTCCTGTTAACAAATAGGACATGGGTGAATATAGTGCTTTCCCCCTCAACAAACTAAGTTCAAAACCCTTCAAGAAGCAAAGCTGTCTCTTCTCATGGGAGCTGGAAATGCCTAAGGACAATCCACAGATAAAGCATCCACCTTCGTGTATTCTGCCTGTGTGATTACAGCATGTGGCTGTCTGTCAGTGAAAGGCTTGATCCTGTAAAGAGTAGAGTGCTACTGTAAGGAGTTGAGTGTTCGTGTGGATTTCACTGGGAGTTGACGGTGCTTGGCACCCTGCAGAATTGAGGCTCAGAAAGGGCTTTTGATAGGCAAGGGTCACTTTAAAAAAAAGTGTAAAAAGTGTAACAATGTATGAGATCTGGATAAATACATTTAAACTGAAGTTTCCACCATCCATGGTTTAATTTTTTGTTAAGAAGAATGGCATCTGAATGAGGACCTCTTCAAGACCTCCATCAGCCTTTGGCATCCTGATAACAGACACACTTGCAACCACCAGAAATGATAAGGTAAATTTCTACTCCAGGGTAAAACAAGATAAGAAAAGCTCTAGCTGTGGCCATTGTCTCCTAGGGATGGTCCTGTCACTTTTTCTATACAGTTCCTCTTTTTCTCTCTTGAGCAGAGATGTACAGAGAGTGCCATGCAGGCTAAAGCCTCTATCTTGTTCAGTCCACACTGGCTATTGAGACCTCGGTTTTCAAACCCCACTGAAATATCTCTATTCTAATCGGGTTCTTGTACTGCTCTCATCACTAGTATCTCTCTCTCTCTCACCCCCGGCCCCCACTCCCACCCCAAGCTATATATTTATATTGGAGAACGCAGGTCAAAAAGGAACCTTGCACTTGGAGCAGAAGGTGGTGAGATTTGTGACAGTCTGGGGAAGGAGAATGACCACCAACAGTGCCACCTAGCAGTCAGGCAGGGTGTGTCAGGTCATCTCCCTATTGAAAATACAGTCCTGTATTTTCACCCCACCCCCACCCCACCCCACCACCAAGGGTTTCCAGTCCTTCCCTTTAATACAGAGACTTTGGGGTCTGGGCCTGTGAACAGTCATCTTCCCCAGCAGGGTTCTCCTCCAGGATGAAGGCTCCTGTTGTTATCACATTTTCTTGGAGCATGTAGGGGAGCCCAGGCCCACCCTCTCCACCAGATTCCAGTCCAGGCCCCAGTGATGAGTAGCTACACCCTGCACCATGAGCTGGTAAGCAGCCACACACACACACACCCCAGACCACTTTCTACTCAAGTCTCCTGCTTCCCATAGAGCAAATCAAAGAACCTCAAATAAAGTCACTCACCTGCACAGTCAGTCACCTGCCTCTCCTTTGTATGTTTGCTTTGTCAGGCCTCAGGCAACAAGTTCTCCACCTCCAAGTGAACCACCTCAGTCTGCTCCCTTCCACTGTCTGCCTCCATGTGAGTGGCTCTCCTTCCCCTTTTAAGCCCCGCCTCCTGCTTGTACAGGCTTTGCAGGTGTGATTGGGTGGGATCACCTGGGCCCTGAGCTGTGCCTTCGCCCCTTGCTCTTGTGTGGTCCTTAGTTCCTGTGGGAATTCATTCCACAATCTTGGACCTGCCTCTCAGACAGCTGTTTCCTGCACACACAAGCTTTACTCTTATGCTAGAAAGTTCCATTGTGCTTGAGGAGTAAAATTGCCAGTGATGGTCTTCTTTCAGGAGTGTTAGGTGATCTTTTAGGTATCTTGGGTCTATGCTATTGAGCACCTTGAAGATAAGGAACCGTGAAACTACAGCGTTCACTTCTTCCCAGGTGCTAAGTTGGATTGTTTCCTTCAGTTTCCAATTTGTGGGTGTGATGTTAACCATGAATTAAAGTTTTTGTATCTATCACACCTATGAGTCATGAGTTTACTCTCCTAGATTGTTATCAGTAGGAAAGTTGATGTATTATATATTTAATATACAGAGTATAAACATAACATCACCAGTGTTAACAGTAGCTACTTTATTAAAGCAACTAGTGCTTAATTTCGTTTTTCCTGGGATTGATTTTACATGTATTTTAGGTAGAGTTTGTGCACATATAATTAAATGGCATGCATGAAATTGTCAGCATCATCAGAAAAAAAAGGTCAGTTTGTGAAGGCCAGCTAATGAAGCTTTGGTGCCCTCTACTGTACAAGCATAGTACACAAGAAAAAAAAAAGGAGTGTGGAAAAGTGTCACCACAATTCTGTTGCATTTCCATTGAGAAACATTCATATACACATATGTGTACACAAATTCATATACACATATATGTTAAGCATGCTCTTTTCTTCCTCCCAACACAAAAAGGGTATAGATATGGATAGAATGCAAGCTCTTTTGGTGCAGGGTCTGTGACTTCCTGTGTAGATGTGGTGTATGGAACATAGGCCATATTTGGATTTATGCTTGAGTAACTTTAGTTGGCCAAATGTTTAATAAAAAATTAGCATTTCTAAGGGATATTGAAAGCAGCTTTCTGGTTTGTAGGCGAAAGGCTATTAAGGTAAGGTTATCCACTTGTCCTAGACTCTGCTTCCACCTTTTAGCGATATTTTCCCAGTGTCACAATGACCTCATTGTTGTGAGGATGTGTGGGAATGAGTGGATGCATGAATGCTGATGAGTCAGTAATTACATTTAAACAATTAAGACATTTATGTTTTGGGACTAAGCAGAAGTTTGCCTCCTTATTTCATGGCGCCCTTATGTATCCTGTTTTTGAGAGACATCTACAGGGTTAGGCAACAGCTGAACAGAGAACCTAGATTAAGGCAGATATACACCTAAATATAACCCTAAGGTTATGGCTACACTAGAGTTTACAGCAGCGGAGCTGCAGTGATGCAGCTGTGGTGCTGTAAGCTCTCTAATGTAACCACTCTAAGCCAAATGGAGAGAGCTCTCCTGTCGGCTTAATTACTCCAGCCCTGCAAGCAACAATAGCTATGTTGACTGGAGAAGCTCTCCTACCAACATAGCACTGTCTACACCAGTGCTTAGGTTGGTGTAATTTATATCGCTCAGGTGGGTGGCTTTTTCACACCCCTGAGCGACATAAGATACACCGCAGTAAGTGCTAGTGTAAACATAGCCTAAGTGTTCATGACCACCACATAGGTGATGAATCCTACTTAAAGAGTGGGCATACAAGTTCTATTACCAATGACCTTTCATAGACACAACTGCATTGTGGGAGAAAAAATTTAATGTATTGTATTAGAGTTTTATTTTGCTTGTTTCAACTAGAAATGCCTCCCAAGTCATTTGTTTTTCATTAACCAATAACAAAGTTGCTTTTGTTACATAGTGAGTAGTACAAGGTGATGTGTAATATGGATTTCCTTCCCATTTTTAAACAGAAGGGGCAAAACAGAACCTGAGTTTTAACCCATTAACCCTTTTTGACCCAAATATTTATTTTCCTTATTATCAGCCATTCCTTTTGTGTGACAGTTACCTGTATTCGAAGGCAGTGAATCTGCTCCTCCAGAACTTGACCAAAGTTGTCCAATTCAAATTTTCCATTGCGAAAATCTCCTGCTCTTCTGAAGATCTTGCATGTTGCATTATCATTTTCCTTTATTTTCACTGTGCCCAGTTCCACGTAACCAGAATACAGAATGTCCCGGTTGTATTCAGCTGATCCTGTATAAATCTGAAGCTTCTGGAGAATTATTGGTGTTTCAAAAACAATGGTAAACGAGCTCCCTGTTGTTACATTCCTTCCCCAAAAGACACCTTTGCCAGGTGGACAAACTTCCTCAGGCACATAATCATCAAACACTGGTATGTCTGTGTAACAGGAGACAGCAGGGAAGTCTCCAAAATCTCCAAAATCTTCTTGGAACTCTGGATCTTTGAATATAGTTTCCATAGTGTGAAAAGATGAAATTCTGCCAATGTGCTGAAAAAGAGAAGGTCTGAAGGTAATGATTTCTTTCTGAGCTTTGGATTGGTGGAAAAGTTCTAAGAGCCAGTCACAGGGCATTATGTCATAGAACAGCAACAGGAATCGTGCCAGTTTGGGAAGATCTTCATTGTGATAGAGTTTCCCTATATAGCCCAATGTGGAAAAGGCTACTGTGGTCCAGGGTTCCATCCGTTCACGTATGAATTGTTGTATTATGGAAAGGAAACCATTGGCACAAACCACATCATCTTCCAACATCAGATAATAATGTGAGAGGCTGGCACAAAAATTAACTAAAAAAGCATAGTCCACATTCTGTTTTGATCTGTGCCGGACGCTTTCATCTTTATCCCAGAAGTTCCTTTGCAGACCTTGTAAAGAAGGATAACTGGCTAGAGAGCTGCATATAACAAGAAGAGTTCCTTCATCAATATATGAACTAAATCCATCTTTAATCTCCTTGGCTGTTTGCTTATTTAGAGTAGAATCATTGTTTGCTAGATAGACAACTAAGACTATCCCTTTTAACTCCTCTGGGCTGGACTGACTAAAAATGGACTCAATTGTTCTCATTAGATAGTATTTATTCTTCCGGTGGATGGAGGAAATCCCAATTGACAAATATCCTACAAACGGTAAAAACAGAAATAATTTATATGATCTCTTTTTTTCCTTCTATGAACTGTTCCTACTCTGGTGAACTAGAGGCAGAGTCATGTGAAATTATAGTTTTGCTGGTTTGGGCCTGTGTTTTCCCATAGTAGTTCCAATTGCTCAGTGAAATATGCAGGGCCAAATTAAAGAATTTTAGGGCCCTATGCACTATGGAAATTTCCCCACACACACACACACCTTCCTTAAACTAGCTAGAGCATGTGATATACAGTCTGTAAATATGAGAACATCTCCATTTATTAATTATTTGTGTAACTGCATAATATGTAATCAGTGAGCTGAGCATTGTGCTAAGACTCTAGTGATTATAAATGTAAATGTGTATATCTAGAGCGAGAGATACAGACAGATATACATCTGAGAATCAGGGAGAAAGTACCCTGTATCACAATCATTTCCCGCTTACACTGATTGATTTCAGTGTAAGACCCTAGATTCAGTGCCTAGTCTGGGAGTGGAAATTTGCAGCTCAGGGCACATGCATACAAGTTTGAACTCAGTTCTCTGGTACTAAAATGAATGCCTGTGCCAGCCAAGTACAAATAACATGGTAGAGCAGTGAAATTTGGTTGCTTCCTTTTACTGTTGACCAAAATGTAGCCTTCAGAACCCCGGGTCACCATAGGATTTAGCATTGTTTTTTTCACTGTATTGGACATCAGGAATAACAACTTATCCAACTTTCACTTTCACAGATCTGCCACCAGGACTTTCTCAAAATCTCCAGATAAGATAATTATTCTAAACCATCAGGGAAAGTTCAGACAAGACTTTTTAAAAAATCTAATGTGAAATATGTTTAATATTAATATACCTAGAATATTTAGTTTACATATGCATGCCAATTTGATGCTTTAAAAAATCTAATACCCACACTCTCTTCTTTTGTTCTGGGAAATGTTTGCTAAGTAGGCTACATGCTTGGGTGTCTTTATGAAATGTGACTTACAAATGAACTTGACCATGTCCAGCTGGCTCTCCAGCTGTGGGGGGGAGGGTTCCTGCCAAAAGCAGAACTTGCTGGAGACCGTAAAAATCAGAAAAGAGCCAGTAGATTAGTACATTGGATACCTAAGCCAGAGATGCCTTGCTACCTTTTGAAAAACAGGCAGGACTAAGAGAGGAACTTTACCAGCTCCAAAGGAAAAGGGGCATGGAGTCTCAGCTGGCTCTGGACACAAGTTTGATCTGAATCAATACAAATAGGGGACTGTCTCTGAGGCACTGGGTGATTGGGCAGGCTAGTGAGCTGAAAGGAAAGCTGATTCTTTTCCCCCTGGGAAGAAGGGTAGGCTTCGTGGCCAGCCACCAGTACTCCAAAGAGGACACTGTGGCTCTGATGGCTCATGACACTAGCAAGGAGGAAGAACAAGTCAAGGATGAGCTGAACCACAAAAAGTGACCTGAGAAACCTGACCCCTCCCAGAAGCCCTCCTCCTCTTACACCATGGCCATCTGGTAGGAGTGTTGAGAAGAGGCCCAGCTGCCTAGGATGCCAAACCTGAGCAGTGCTGTGACCCCATGTGCCAGGCTGCAATGCCACTCACTTAAATTTTGCCCACACCTCCAGGGGCACTAGAGCCAAACCTGGTCAGGGTCCAAATAAGGCTGCCACCTCCAAGAGGCAGAAAAACTGGCCATTGCCCCAGGCCACCACTAGCCTGACCACCTGGTGCATGAGCCCCTACACCCTGCTCTTCCCCAGCCTCAGTCCAGGGAGTGCTCCAACCATCCCCTCCCAGGAGTTCCTGCCATGTGGAGCTGCTTGCAAGATCAGCACCTTACTCTTGATTGTTCCAACATGCACGTACATGCAGTGGTACTGGATATCCATATGTACATTGTTTACTGGTAGTTTTAGGTGAAAAAGAGGAAAATAACAAACATGGTGTACATGACACCCATTAAAAGATTAATTTCAGAAGCTGCTAGGAAGAATAGGCCAAATTCTGCTCTGATTTATAGGGGAAACTCCAGAACTTACATTATGTTTTTCCTCAGGGATGAAAAACCAATGTTTTCATTGGTCTGATATCATAGTGGTCCTGATTCAGTAAGATACTAAGCACATTCCTAACTTTAAGACTGTGAGTAGTCCCATTGAAATAAGTGAGATTACTCACATATTTAAAATGAAGCATGTGGTTAAGTACCTTGAATTGGGGCCAGTATTATTATGTTGCTATAGTGCTGGAGAGATTTGGTGGACAGAGTTTCTTTGGACCAAAACAGAGATGGAATTCTCCCTTTTTTGTGGCTCGTGATGTTTCAGGGAAACCTGGGTGATTTCACCTCTCAGATCTCTTACTTTTTAAGATCATTTGTTATTTTGATAATTTGCTTGCACCGCATGTTAATACTTTTGTTCTGAATATAACTGCAAGGGACTGGGCTGACCAGAGTCCATCTTGCAATCAACACTCACTTTTTTTAGTAGGACGAGAGCCTAAGAGATATTCATATGGAATCGGTAAAGGGTCTATCACACTTCCTTTTACAGTAAAATTTTGATTTTGTGGCATCTCACAAACAGGAGCCTCCAAGCCAGCCGTCGCCGCCTCTCCAGCTGTGGCCTTAAAAACAAAACACTGTTACTTTATAATACGTGAGACTGATGCAAGCTACAGCATACAATATATACAGTATTGTTCCTATACATTGGTCTGTTTTATACCTCTCAATCTGCCAATGCTCCAATACGTGAAGGACATTATTATTGCTATTTATGTATTTTTGTATTATAGCAAGGTACAGCAGTGGGAACCAGGGCACAGAAAAGTGCTGTTAGAATCCTTTTCCTCACAGATATGTATAGAGAGGGAATAATACGCATTAGCAAAAGCTTTATGCGCTCTATGATGAGAGGTTTTTTTTTCTTCTTTAAATTAAATGCAACTTCTCAAAAATCCCTAGCAGAATTCTTAACTTAGAGAACAAGTATCCCAGAATTCCAGGCTAATTAACAAATACAATATTAGCAAGTTAAGCCTCACAAACTCCTCTGTGATGTATCTATTATTAGACCTGTTTTGCCTATAAGTAAACTGAGGGTCCAGAGAAGTTACATGACCTGTGCTAGGGCGGTGGTTATCAACCTGAGGTCCAGGGCCCCCAGGGGGCCCCAAGCAGGTTTCAGGGGGTCTGCCAAGCAGGACCAGCATTAGACTCACTTGAGGCTCAGGGCAGAAAGCCGAAGCCCCACCGCATGGGGTTGAAGCCTGAGGGCCTGAGCTCTGCCACCTGATGATGAAGCCGAGGCCTGAGTAATGCAGCTTTGTGGGGGCTCCTGTGGTGTGGGGCCCCTGGAAATTGCCCTGCTTGCTATTCCCTAATGCCGCCCTGCCTTTTAAATGCAAAAAACCAGTTATTAACCACAGCTGGGCCATGGAGTTTTTATAGCATAGGGGGCGGGGGGGGAGGGGGATTAGAAAGAAAACAGTTGAGAACCCCAGTGCTAGAGTGCATAGGGAGCCGTGACAGAACTGGGAATAAAACCCAGGAGACCTGTCTTCCAAACCTCTGCTGTAACTACTAGCAAAGACTACTCTGCACATGTAGACCAAATTTTCATTCAGAGTTTTTGCTGCTTTATACACTGTAATCTCATACCAATTTGCTGTCCACAATTACCCCTACGGCTGTGCATTACTGCTTTTCAGGTTTCTCTCCACCGAACACCTGTGTTTTGGATTATTTTTCCTCAAGTGCATTAACTCACTTCTCCAGGATGACTCTCATTTTGGGGCAGGACATAAATCTTGCCAGTGGACTCAGATAGTTAAATAAAATTTATAGGTAGCTCACCTCAGTATTTATATTATTTCCTATTGTGAATACAGGGAAATACAAGGAAATTATGCAGATACTGAGTACGAGTCATTTATATTTATTTTAGGTAAAATCCCACAAGATTGTCAACAACACAACGGTATATTCTTTCCTTTTACCAACCTTTAACATTCTTTGGATCATTTCTCGCCCTGTAGCAACACTGCTGAATTTAATATATCTAGGAAGTTTAACAATTTGCTGTTTATTCCCTCTTTCAGGTTATCAACAAGATGTTAAATAAGACAGGGCATGACCTGTCCCAGCAGCACTCCATTAAACGCTCTCCCCGACTCCAATACGTTGCTGCCTATCATTAGCCTTTGTTTTCAGAACTTCTGTGACTTTCCATCCCATATGATAGTGTTTATATCCAAGCCAATTTGAATTAATAAGGAGTAAGATTATGAAAGCAACTATGCTTTAATAAACTCCAAATGGATTATATCTATCTTATTCCCATCACCCAGAATTTCACAATTCTGTTGAAATAAATGTGGGTTTGTCTGACAAGATTTGTTTTTTATAACTTCACATTGTTTATTGCTCATGGTTCCATTCTCCTATAGGTGTTTTGTGAGTTTTGGCTCTTGATAGTAGTTCTGTTATTTCACTAGTGCTTAATGTTAAACTTACTAGCTAAGAGTTGCCAGGTTCCCTCATCTTTCTGCATTTGAAGACCAATACCACGTTTGCTTTTTTTCCTCCTCGGCACCCACTGCAACTCTGAAAATTTTCTCACTGAACAGTGTCACTGTGTCAGCCATAACACAGTGCACTATTTCACCCTGGTCTACGGGTGTGTGCTACAGGGTGTATAGACCACACACTGGTGAGGAGGGTGCCAGACAGATCCTGGGGACAGGGCTATCCCCACTCCTCCGGACCTGTCAGTCATGTATGATTGGGAGGGGGCCTTTAAAAGGGAGGAAAATGAAGTAATCTGGGGGAAAGGAGCAGGAGACTGCTGGAGGGTCTTCTGGAGCCACAGAAGGAACTTCCAGCTGGGAGCCCTTCATCTCAGCCCTATGGAAAGTTCAACAAACTCCCAGGGTAAACCAGAAAGACTTAAGATCTGCAAATGGCCAGGGCCCCTTGCAAATTGTAAAGAGCTGGGGCCTGACTGAACTGAAGACACCCAGTATAAATAACTGGGTGTGGTCAGGTTCCCTCACCATCTGGGCAAGAAGACTCAGGGGACTCTTTTATAGTGTGTACAAACCTGATCTTTGGGCACAGTTTTGACTTAGAAAGTTTCATATTTGGAGTGTGGACCTGAATGCAAACCCCTCTTTAACATACCCATGGCCCTACCAGCACCTCTGATTCTGTGACAGATTAGAGTTGGCACTCTGATAGGTGTCTGTTGGTAGTGAACACTGCACAGTCAAACAGAAACAAGGTCAGATTAATAGTGAAACACAAGCAAGACAAGGTGGGGTGGGGTGGAAAGGACTGCTGTTATCCCATCAACTCGCAGGCAATCAAAGAACTTTAATTACTTAATAGTATTTAGCACTCATATAGTGCTTTTCATCTTCAAAGCGCTTTGCAGACATTAGCTAATTAATCCTCATTACTAGTAAGTAACCTAATTTTTCCTCTATTCCCCACTCTTCCACAGACACTCTCATGCACAGATAAGCTCCCAAGACACTGCAAAGCATCAGGACTGGAGGATCCAAAATATATGAACCATGGTTTTGCAGACCTGATCAGCCTAAACAAACGTCAGACTTTTTTTTTTTTAAATTCAAGGAATAATGGCGACAAAAGTCAGCCTGAGTTCTGTTATGACAAATTTCAAGGAGAGGAATCTACTTGGTCAGTACTGCCAAAGCTCTCTTCCCTATAGTGAAAAGGGCCTTTTTCAGCATGAGTATTGCAAGTCACTACTGCCATTAAAGATCTGCGTATTTTTTTAACTGCTGAAAAATGTTTGCATCATTGGAAAACTTACAATGCAGTGTCTTGTCAAAGATTCAGAATTTTTCATTAAATAGATTTATATGCATTTTTTTTTCTGAAATAGCTGTTCAGAGCCTCCTCCCCTTTTGGGAGATTTTATCAGCTCGTATATATTCCACCAATAACAAATAACCTTATTCTAAATGAATTTGTGCCTCATTCCTTTCGTTACCTACGTGAAATGACGTTAATCCAGGCTTTCCCATTTTTAAGCAGTTACACTCTTCTTTGTTCTGGCTCCAAATAATGGCAAACAATGTGATGAAAAGCACTAAGAGAAAAAAAAATCTTGGAAAGATTCTCCAATACCAAGCTAGTACCTTTGGTAAATTCCGGGTTTTCATTGTCGCTTTTCCTCCTTTTAATAAAAACAATGTATCAGTTAGGTAAGAAACCAAAATCTAGAACACAGTGGGATAGTATGTACTGAATAATATTATTCAGTGTATGCCTATATATTTTAGTACACAACATATATTTGATCACGCTGGATACATTCTGCTCTTGAAAGCAGAAACATATGAAATTCAATTTTTTCCTCTTTGTACACACAGCTATTACCTTTAACACAGCTAGATTTTGAAAATAAATTAAGGACCCAGTCCTGCTCTTACATATGTGACTGCAATTCCACGGAAGTCAATGGGTCATATTCAAATCTGGGGTTAGCATGTGCCACTCCATTGAATCCACCAGGGCTGAATTTGTACCTTTGCACATAGGTGTGGATTGTCCTCTCTGATTCTGAGCTCAGGTGACCTTAGATCTGTCAGTTCACTCGGAGTGGGGCATGGAAGGGAAAGAGATGTAGATTTGTATCATTGTTCCTCCCACTGGGCTCTGTGGAAGATCCTTTATAACAGTGGCTCTCAACCTTTCCAGACTACTGTACCCTTTTCAAGAGTCTGATTTGTCTTGTGTACCCTCAAGTTTCACCTCACTTAAAAACTACTTGCTTACAAAAAATCAGACATAAAAATACAAAAATGTCATAGAACAGTATTACTGAAAAATTGCTTACTTTCTCATTTTTACCATATAAAATAAATCAATTGGAATATAAATATTGTACTTACGTTTCAGTGTATAGCATCTGGAGCAGTATAAATAAGTCATTGTCTGTATGAAATTTTAGTTTGTACTGACTTTGCTAGTGTTTTTTATGTAGCCTGTTGTAAAACTAGGCAAATATCTAGATGAGTTGCTGTACCCCCTGGAAGACCTCTGCGTACCCCCAGGGGTGCATGTACCCCGGGTTGAGAACCACTACTTCACAAGAATACAATTAGACTGTGCACCAATAGATTCCAGGGACATATGAGAGGGAAATGCTACTCACAGAGATAACTCCTTGCATTTAACAGACAGCACTGTCTGAGAACACTACTGAACCTTTCCACATCAGTTCTCATAGCGAATCTTTTTCTCTACTGCAATAGCCCTGATCTTGGGGAATGAGGTGTATGATTTTTCAGTGCTTGGGACTGGCAATACTGGAAAAGTCAATAAGGAGTTGGTCTGATTGAAAAATTTCTGTCAAAACTGTTTTTCAATAGAAAATTGCGGGGGTGACAAAACAAAACTTTGTATGAAAAGTGCCTACTTGTGAAAATTTTTTATTTTTCATCACAAAAACAAACATCCAAAAACTGAAATACCTCATCAGAAATGGTCTGCCACCAGACCTTATGGGTTTTTGAAGTTCATTTTCCTCACGTCCCCATTCTTTTCTATGGGCTGGTCTCCTCAGCCAAATTATAGCTCCCATAATGCACCACAGCCAGGCACTCCTATGATGCAATTGACTGCCTTCAGAATGAGGTGAGACCGCGGCACATCATGGGAAATGTAATCCAACCAGGTAGCCCAACCTATAGATGAGAATCAGAGCATGAGGCACCCAATATTCCATGAGGCACTATAATGGCATGTCCTGACCAAGTTATTTCAGTTCTTGACTTTTCGCTGTAAAATCAAAAAATTTTCCTTGGAAAAATTTAACATATTTATGCTTTTTCTCCCCATATTTCAATATTTTCCAGTCAGCACTACCTAAAACCCCTCTGAAAAATCCCAGCCTTATGTCCTGTTTGCACTACATGGGGAAAGGTCAGAAATCCACTGGGAGCACATAGTCTCCTGAATGTGAACTACCAGGGGCAAGTTACAGTCAGTGCCCTGAAGAGTGGTAGGCCACATTTAACTCTGGGTCAGGGTCCCCTGCAGCTGGCAATATGTTGCTCTAGTGTTTTATCAGCCTCTGCCTAACACACTGGATCGGCACTGGGACACATTTGTCACTTAGTCCCTCAGGACAGCAATGCCCAGACTAACTAACGCTTTGCGGGCTGTGAAGTTAATCCTCTTGTTAAAAAAGCCAACATGGGCCAGGGGGTGGCTTTCCACCTGAACGGGCTCCAGCCATGAGTACAGTCCCTGGGCTTTACTATTAGCCCTTAGGGCTAGTGCCGCTAGCCAGCTGCAAGGGCGGTGGGCACTGCCTGGGGAGCTGTAGCAGTCTGTGCCCTCTCTCCCCGCACGCTGGGAGCTGCTCGGGGAGGCATTGTGCCTCCTGAGGAATAATGGCCCCCTGCACCACCTCCAAGGCAGGGTTGTGGTGGCAGCAGCTTCAGTCGCTCCCTCATCTCCCTTTACCCTCGTCCCAGCTGTAGGTTTGAAGGCCCACATGGGGAAACAGCATCAGCAGGTGCTTACTGGGCTGTCCAGGTTCCAACACCAGCAAGACACTCTAGAGGTGACTCAGGCAGCCAGAACGGCAGGACTAGGAAGGCACAGCGCAGTGGTTAGGCGCAGTCCATTTTCCTGAAGCAGCTTCCTTCAAGGTGCCGTGGCATGGAGGCTCCCAGCCGACAACATGGCTCTCCCCCAGACTGGCTGCCTCCCAACTGCCACGGAACCTCCCACCCCTGAGCCTGGACATGGCTCCCTGACACACATCCTGCTAGCCTCCTCTGCTAGGTGCCTCTCACACCGTCACCGCTCTGCCTCTGTCCCTCCCTTTCTCAGTTTCCTCCCATGACTTGCTCCCAAGTCTCATCTGCTGACAGACACGTCAGGTTTTCATGGGAAAAGATTTCTCCTCCCCCTGAAAGATATCCAGCCTGCTAAAGACCCGGCCTTCTCAATGCACCTTCCTTTTCCACTCAGAGCTGCCAGACTCCTACCTTCTCCTACCTTCTCGTTCAATAGGGGACCCAGGATACAGGGAGAGAGCCAGTTGACATATTCTGACAGAACCCAGGAGTAGGGGAAGCCTGCTGGTTGCATGAACAATATGGTGCTAATGGCCTCTGGGCGGCTACCCCCTCCCTAGAAGATGGGGAGCCTGTCACTTTCAGTAAGAGATATTGCTTGTGGAAAGGGGTTTCCAGCCTCTGACTTTGTTGGATTGGGGGATGCTTTCTCACTGAAGAGGAGACTGATGGAAAGATATTAATGGCTTGGAGTTTAAAAAGGAAGAACTCAGTGGTTTGGACTGAGTTTGCAGATTGGTTCAAACCTGAAAAAGAGAGTGGAACATCGGGGGCAAGGACCAATGCAAATCAAAGCAAAACCAAAGAAATGTTGAATGACCCAAAACTGCTGAGCTTCGCAAAAGTCCTGTGCTCCTGCCACTAACCATTACAGCATAGCACAGTGATAAAGAGGAGGGACACATATACCATGCTTGACTGCCCCGACAGCTGGCTTTTGGAAGCATTTCTTTATATGGCAGATCTCTCGATAAACAGAAGTCACAGTAATATCCAGTGACTCCCAGGCATCATTACACCACAGTATATGTAGCTTGTAAACCTGTTTGCTGTGCCAATATATTATGCCCTCTGTTTCATACCATTAGCTTGTACTGCCGCAGAAAAACACACTGCTATCACACCTGTTAACCAAAAATTCCTAATTACAAAAGCTTTACAATCACAACTAATTAGGGCTTTACATTGCCAATGGACTGTGCAACCATTAACTAATTAATCCTTCCAGCAGCCCTGTGAGATAGGCAAGAGTTATTTCCATTTTAGAAATAGGGACATTGCAGTAGGCTGTGATCTGTCCAAGGCACACAGTGTAACCACAGCATGCTGGGATTACAAACTGGGGTCATCCTCACGGTTTCCTACCCCTCTGCCCATTTGCGCAAGGGCTAGGAGCCATTTACCTATGAAGCTCCAATCCAGCAAAACACATAAGCATGTGAGAATCAATGGGATTTAAGCACATGCTTCAGTGCTTTGCTTAATGGGGGCCTGAATGTACAGTAGCCAGCTCAGCCCCAGCATCAGACATGACTGAACATATTACCAAGCAGAGCTGGCTTTAGGGTTTTTTGGTAAACCAGCCTTCCCCAACATAACTGAGTCCCCATGCACCATGATCACAACACTCTGGGCAAGGCTGACCTGAGGAGTTTGAAGAAGATTAGCAAGGTGATTGTTTGGGCCATCCCTCACACTTAGCCAGCTTGTTTTACATTAATAGCATGTGTACTTGGGTGTGAGGAATGATCGCTGCTCACCCATTCACAAGGCTCCTGCTGCAGCTGCTTATTCATTTCAGCCCTAGCACTCAATTCACAATACTTTCTATTTTCAGCACAGAGAAAAGAGCTAGAAACTTTCTTCTTTATAACGACAGCAACAACAACGCTAAGATCAACTGTGCTTCCAAGGACACATATTAGATCAACGCTCCCGCTCATCAGTGTCAGCAATAAGGTTTTATGCAGGGTTTTTCAGATCATCTACTATATCAGAAATATATTGGGAAGAAGACGGGTGGAAACTTCATGGTTTCTGGGTTTTGACTGAAGCGTCTCCAAAGCATTTCCAGAGGGTGACAGCTAATAAACCAAACTTTGATTCTAAATGCACAAGTTTACCACACAGCTCCTGCTGAGTTCAGCCTCTAGAATTTGGCATCACTGCCTGTGGCTCCCCAGGATTTCGACAGATGTAACACGTTGATTTAATGCTTAAAAAGGAACCCTGCTGTGGCTACCCCAGCTTGTTCCAACCAGCAGGAGAGTGGGGTGGGAGGAGGTATTGTTTCATGGTGTCTGTGTATATAATGTCTTCTGCAATTTCCACAGTATGCATCCGATGAAGTGAGCTGTAGCTCACGAAAGCTCATGCTCAAATAAATTGGTTAGTCTCTAAGGTGCCACAAGTCCTCCTTTTCTTTAGGCGTTAGGCAGTAACATACAAACAATTTTGTCTTATAAACAACATCCACTGTTTGGGAAATTGGGATTAAAATCAAAAAGTCTTCATGACTTTTGGCATCCCCTCCATCCTCCATCTGGAGACCATTTTCCCTCTCTCTCTAGACTCTTCCCTTTTTGTTTGTGCTTGTCTCGCTTCTTATCTTCTGTAACATTTTCCCTATAACTTCATCTCTTAATCTTTGTCTTTTGAAAACTCTTAGCTTTGCATTGTGTTTTCTAAATACACACTCACCTTGGCAGAATTCTTGCTGCATTCTGTGGAGTAAACTAGCTGGTGAAACGTAGACTCCACTTGAAATTAATAGACACTGTTTATGGCCCCAATCCTATAATGTGCTTTGTGCAGAGAGACTAGGGCCTACAGTAAGATCATTTCGGGATTAGGGCCTATGATCTTGTTTGTATGTTTGTGGGTCCCACACTTCCAAGGCCCACTCAGTTTGCCTGCATTAGGGGAGGAGGCTGAATCATAAAAGCTGGTAAAAATCTCTGGAAATATTTCAGCTAGCTAAAAGTAAATAGATTTGCCAAGCTCTCACTGTTTGCTTTCTACAGCTCTTGGAAGCACATGCACACTCTCAATTGCAGGAATAACTAACTCTCCTTGCAGCTGTCTCTAAAACTGGGTTATTAGCATGATTTTTACTCAGACATCCCAAACTTTAATTTCATCCAGCTTCTTAGCTGCTTTTCCTTTGCATCCTGCAGTCTCTGCCACACTTTAGTTTTTCCTGCTACCAAGTCCAACCACTTTGTACGTTCATTATCCCTAGTAATACATAAAAACTGAATTCTCCTCTGTTTTTTCATTTCTCAGCTCCTCGTCAGGTTTCAAGGAAGGTTCAGAGCAGGGGTTCTCAAACTGGGGGTCGGGATCCCTCAGGGGGTCGTGAGGTTATTATGAGGGGGTCGCGAGCTGTCAGCTTCCACCCCAAACCCCGCTTTGCTTCCAGCATTTATAATGGTGTTAAATATATTAAAAAGTGTTTTTAATTCATAAGGGGGGGGTCGCACTCAGAAGCTTGCTATGTGAAAGTGGTCACCAGTACAAAAGTTTGAGAATCACTAGTTTAGAGGATCAAAATGTAGGCCTAAATTTTCAGAAGTGACTAGTGATTTTGGGCAGCCAACTTAAGACACCTTGAAGAGACCTGGTTTTCATAGAGTGCTGAGCACCAATCCTGTCAAAGTCAGGCCCACTTAAGGTGTTTCAAGCTGACCTAGGGTTGCCAATTTTAGTTGGGCGTATTCATCACATGACAATATTTAATTAAAAATTAATCTTTTAAAAATTCCTGGAGACTCCAGGACAAGCCTAGAGGGTTGGCAACTCTAAAATGACTACCCAATAATTGCCCCTGCAGCCCCCCCCAACTCTTCAAAAACTTTGGCTATCACCACTATTTTAGTTTCTTTGTTGGATGTTAAATTTGATTTGTCTTTAACGACAGAAATGGTGTGTCACCTCCCTCTCTTTCCAATGTTAATTAATACTAATGGTGGATCAAAACAAGAACTTTGTCCTTTACTCTTCATAGTATATGAAGTATATGGCATGCAGAAGTATTTTATGTTAAACAAATTTGTAATGCTTCGAGATGCTGCACAGGAAATGCATCTGCAGAGATTAGACATACATTTTTGAAGGGTGATTTTTAAAAGTATGGGAAATATTTTGGGGCAGTGAAGACTGAGCAATACTAGATGGAGATAAATGATTCTTCAGTTTTGGTTTGTCCATATCATCTATAGTTTATGAATTAGAAGACCCAGCTTTGGGTTCTGATGTAGTTATTGTTAGTAATAATTGTATTGCAATAGTGCCCTGAGGGCCAAGTCAGGTTGGTGGCTCATTTGTACTATGTGCTGTACAGACACACTTTCACAGTCTATGGTAGAATCATAGAATCATCAAACTGGAAGGGACCTCGAGAGGTCATCAAGTCCAGTACCCTGCACTCAAGGCAGGACTAAGTATTACCTAGACCATTCCTGACAGGTGTTTGTCTAACCTGCTCTTAAAAATCTCCAATGATGGAGATTCTACAACCTCCCTAGGCAATGTATTCCAGTGCTTAACCACCCTTACAGTTAGGAATGTTTTCCTAATGTCAAATCTAAACCTCCCTTGTTGCAATTTAAGCCCATTGCTTCTTGTCCTATCCTCAGAGGTTAAGAAGAACAATTCTTCTCCCTCCTCCTTGTAACAACCTTTTTATGTGCTTGAATGATGAATGCTTCTGTTCCAGATGTTTTAGTGTTTGATTATCCTTGTTTGTTTTTCCTTAAATTTAACAGGATCTTAGATAACTGGAATTTTGGGCAAGATTTTAAAAAAATTGTACTGAAATTTAGGCTTCTAAATCCATATGTAGGCCCCTAAATGAAAAGCCTGATTGTCAAATGCTTCCAACAGCTCCCATTGAAGTCAATGGGCCAAATGCAGCCCTGGTGTCACTCTCTTCACTCTTACTTCAGTGGAGTTAAACCAATGCTGCATCTGGCTTCCTGAGTTTTAAAGAGAGGCAAAGAGAAATTAATAACATCAAATGAGGGAAAGTGAGGAAGTTCTTGGGGGGAAAAATAAAAAGAGATTGCTGCCCTAGGGCTATTTAACATTTTTAGCAATGATCTGGAAGAAAACATAAAATCATCTCTGATGAAGTTTGCAGATGACACAAAAATTGGGCTAGTTCAACAAAAACATCAACAAAAAAAATTACATGCAGACCAAAAGGAATTCCTTGAAAATGAAAGTATTGCAAAAAGGAAAAGAAAAGAATAATTTAGGGAGAGAAAAGAAGAAAGGAAAAAGTAAGAGTAGAATAAACAACAAACTGTTATTTTAAAAGTACAACACTCCTCGTTAGAAAAAATTCTCCTATACCCCAAACCATTGCCAGATCACAGTTCAAACCTCAGTTTAGCAAAGCACTTAATCACATACTTAACTTTAAAGAGGGATGGATACACTCGTGTGCTTAAAGTTAAGTATGTGCTGCATTGGGGACTATAAATCAGCTCTTAAAAGGAATTTATTTTCCCCCTAAACCAATCTCTTAATACTGACAGATCCGAATTCTATTATCTCCATGGTAATATCATTTGCCTACCTGCAGTAGTATTGCTAAAGCTACCTTCTTAGTTGATTGTAATATCATCTGAATTTCATAGAAATCATTAGAGTATTAAGGAGCCAGACTGATTCTTCCCCCTACAAGAACCATAACACCTTGTAATTTAGTCAAAACTTAACTTAATATTTTGAAATATTAATTATTTGGTTTTGTTTAGAATAATGGTAGGTTGGGGAAGGAGCTGGTAGTCGAGCTACAAACCGGAGGCAATAATTGTTTTTCAGCCTAGTGAAATAGATGCTTGGAGTATTTAATATACTTTCCCATGAAGACTTCACCTTTTGGTAGGAATGGGGAGGCCAACAATTCTAATAGCTGCTTTAGACCACAAGCCAAAGATTTGCAGATGCGGTCCAAAGGAACAATTAAGCTTCTTGGTCCTCCCAAGTTTTTGGCCATCTATCTATCTAGGGCCATGTCTACATGACTAAGAGCTTGGGAGGTCTAAGAAGCTTAATTTCTGTTTTGGACCATATCTGCACATATATATAACACACATGCATGTACATATATACATGCTGTGACATTATCTGATCAGAGTATGACCAGGCAAATCGTTGTTGCTACCCCTGTTATATAACTGCAAGAAATCTTATACAAAGTGTGACATATAGCCAGAAAGAGTTAAGCAGCTTGCAGGCTAAATGACCCAGAGCCAACCTTTAAAGTTGTGTTAGAAAAGTATGCAAATGATAATTTGGGCCATTCCACGGTAGATAGGCCAGAACTTTAAAATGCAAACCTATATTGTTAGAAATAAGAGGTGATGCTAATTATATGTGTGTACTTATATCTTGTTAAATGTTAGCCATGTAAACAGACAGTTCCTGTCTGTCACTATAGCTATTGATTCAGAGATCAAAAGGGAATATTAACATTTAGAGGAATCTTTGGTGAAATAATGTTATTGTTTATATAACTCTTTAAAGTTTGTGATAGACTGCCTAATGGATAAATTGTGTTACGTTAATTTGTGTAGCTAATTACCGGTGATGCTTAGGAAATACATCTACTTCAAAATCCCCATAATTGCCTATTGTTCGCCTAAGGACTCTGACCTGTCAAAGAAGGCCTGAAAACTGTATAAAAGGCTCTGGAGACCTGATCCTTTCATCTCAAAGCTGCTTGATGCTTCATGCAGGGGACGCTTAAGCCACAAAGCTGAGATCTCCAGTCCTAACCTGGAATCACCCTGAATATAAACACTGGACTATAACCTCTGAACTAATTCTGAAAGAACTCTTTGCACCTACAAAGCTCAACATCTCTGCTACGAATCTGAATCTCAATAATTGTATTCATATCTGTATGTATACTGATCTTTTAACTAATACTCTCTCTCTTTTCTTTTTAAATAAATGTTAGTTTAGGTAATAAAAATAGGCAGTAAGCATGTATTTGGGTAAGATCTGGAATATTCATTAACCTGGGAGATAATGTGTCCAATCCTTTGGGATTGGTAGAACTTTTTTATAGGATGAATAAGATTTTCAGTAATCCTCATCATATTTGACTTGGGTGTCTGGGTGGATGCCTACGGCTGGGTTACTTTAAGGGAACTGTGTTGTTGGCTTCTGGGTAACCAGTGAGGTATTATAAAAGCTGTTTTGGCTTTGGTAAATGTGTTTTGGCTTGGTAAATCTAAGGATTGAAATATCCGCCAGCTTTGGTGATTGTCTGCCCCATTCTTTGCAGTTCACCTTAATTGAGTGACCTCAGTTGGCTCCCCTGGGACTCTGCAGAGTCACACATGCGTATTATATGCATACACATATTTGAAGCTGAAAGATGCTACATCTGAAAATTTCCAAACTCACTCTGACCCCAATTCAGTAAATCCTGTAATCCAGTGAAGGATCAAATGAGGACTAGCTATATGGGATAGCAACAGGGTTTTTTTCTCCAAACACACCAGGAATGGGGCTCTGAGTGCTCATAAATCCTCTTGGTTGGCCATTTCCAGAAATGGCCACTGTAGAGCAGTAAGTTCTTCTCCACAAAAGGACGAGAGCTGGAGAAGACTGTAAAATTGTATTAAACTGTTTGCTTTGCTTACATGCTTTCAGATGTCACCAGTCACTACTAGTTATTTCCCCAGCTCACTTCTGCTAGCTGCACACTGAAGGTGGACTCCCACAGCATGACATCTTCTGGGATGGTGTTACAGCTCACTGTAACCATGGTGGGATGACAAAATCGTCATCTGTGATATTTAGGTTAGGTTGCCAAACTCAGACAGGCCTAGTTTGATCTGCCTGGTATTTGGTTGCAAACCAAGGGCCAAATTCAGCTTGGACTCCAGGGATAAATTTCTCCTTATGGCTAGTCCTTGCTTCAACCTTATTCAGAGGGACCATCTTGAAAAGCGAAAAGGTAGTCTGTGCAATTTTTCATGTCACTGTTTTACTAATAAATGCTTTCTCAATGGGGAGGCACCGAAAAGGTGTCTTATATCCTTAGCCCATGAGCAATGTCAGCTGTTGAAGCATATATAAGAAAGGACCTACAAAAGGAATGAGGTATGTGGTTGTTAAGCCAATTTACAATGCTGGTAAATCCAGCAAATAAAGAGCTAAAGGTTGTGTTCAGGAAATAGTCTTTGGATTTTACCAACTGTAAGATTGTATTTCCTCAGGCAAAACAAACTATTCATGCAAGGAGATGATAGTTTCTTTCATGGAAGGAAGATTTTTCTTTAACTTGGTGCTCCCTTTTCACTAGGAGGGCTCAGTGTGCATTGTGTATTCAGAACAAGGAAATTACTTTTTGTATAATTATTACACAGCTCAAGAGTTTCTGTATCTATCTATCCATCCATCCGTCCTCCAGAAATGGCTGTAGAGATAACCAGAAATGAAAATCTTCAAAAACAGAAAAACTAACTCACCTTGGCCCTACACATACATCTTCCCGGGGCCTTCTGGAAATACAATTAGTCACACAATTAAATACAATTGTTTTTCTTTTAAAAATATACCCTATTATTATTGATGATAAATAGTGAAAATGTCATTTCAGTTACAGCACTGACACTTCAGCTGTATTTTATCTTTTACTTATGACCTCTTTGGGATGATGCTTTATGCTTGAAATGGGCATTCTCAGTGATGGGTGTGTGCATCTCAACATACTCCCTCACTGATCCAATAAAGCCTGAGTTTGCTGACCTTCAGGGCACGTTCCTGGGTTTATCTACTTAGCTGGACTTTCCACAGAAAGAGTAATGCCTAAACCAGGGTGAACGGAGAGAATCTCACTGTTGCCAACTCTCATGATTTTACAGGGAATTTCATTATATTTGACATTTAATTTAAAGCCCCAGTTCTTAGAAACAGGTGCTTCTTTCTCAGGAGGCGTAGACCTTGTCTTTCTCTGTCTGCTATGCTCAGTGGCCACTAATGCTTCCAACAAACTGGGAGGCAGGTGAGAGACCAGATACTCTGACCCTTTCACAGGTATGGAACACCTCTTTTTAGCTCACTTGGATCCTGATGGGAATCTGCCAAAGAATCCTGGCAGATTTGAGGATGCCATCATTAATCGGAAGTGCTGCTCTTCTCAGGCTCAAACTATGCAAGATGTCCAGCAGTCTGTGTGGTGGTTCTGGGACATCTTTGAAGGGGATTTGAAGTGACTCTGACACCCTCTTAAATAAGTTCAGAAAGGCTTTAGGATGTTCCAGGTGTGGTGGGAAAGCTGGAACCACTTCCTATTCTGAGGAAGACCAGTGTAGCATCCTGCTATTCCTATTGCTCTTCGTCCTCATGTTGCTGAAGGTGTACCTCTTGAGGAGGCTGAGGAAGCTCCTTCTGTTCTCTGGGAACCCTGAATCTCCTTGGGTCCCTTGCCTCATGAGGTGGGTATACTGGGCAATGGTCTCGTGGATCTTCTGGGGCCCAATACTGCCACTATGAGATTTCATCATACCACAGTGAGCAGGGCACCAGGGTGCTGGGTACCAGTGGGTATGAGGAGGTATTCTCTTGTAAGAGAGTAGTGAGATACTCTGGAGACTCACCATGTTCTGTCTGGGCTCAATACCTTCAAGGGACTCTTTGGGTCATAGTTCGAGAGTGGGTGTCTGCCTTAACCCTCTCCAGACTTCAGAGATTTGGAGGCTGGATTCAGTGGGGGAGCCCTCCATATTGGAAGAGACAGGGATGACCTGCCTCTACTCTTTGGTGGAACCAGTGACAGTCTGGCTTGACCACTACTCACAGTCGGGGACAGAGAGAGGTACTGCAGGAACATTGGTGTCAGCTGACGTATTGGTACTGGGCATAGACGGGGGAAGGGAGTGGGGATTCTGGTTCCAGAGCACTAAAAGATTATCCAGAGCCAAGTAGTGAGCTAGAGTCAATAGAGTCATTTTTATAGCTCAGGTTGCTAATGAAGAGGGCATCTGATCTGGAGGTACTGATGTGGATTTCAGTGCCAAAGAAGCAGTCCTGGTACTGGAGACTGCTGCTGTTTTGCCTTTGAGGAAATCCCAGTCTGATACTTCTTGGTGCCAGATGGTCCCATGCCAGAGCATGAAGCTGCAGATGACTTGGCATGGGATGGGATTTCTGCCTCTTTTTAGGGGGTTTGGATGGGGAACCTTCCCTTTTTTTCTTATGGGAGTGTTTATGATTCCCTTCTCCTTGTCTGCCCTGGCTCTACTCGCCCGAATCTTTTGGAGCTAGAGGGGAGACAGAGGTCTTGGAGCGTGTGACGTTCCCCTCTGGACTGGTGATCTGCTAGGTCACTCCAATCCTTGCCTCTCGGAGCCAGCGTTACCCTGCTCTGCTGTGAGAACCCCCACTCCTGGGCTGTTCACGCATAGCCTCTGGCATGTAAGCTGCTCCTTGGATTGTTCAACCGAATGACCCTAGCCAATATCTCCGGTCCCAAACACAACCCTAGGAACCTCCGTCTCACAGTATCCAGTTATGCCCACTGGATGCTGCAAGCTTATATGAGTTCATCGATTTAACAAAGAAATTGATATGCACCAGGCTTGTTATCCCAGGGGGAGTTCCTGACACACTTCAAACCAAATGCACTGCTTCGGGTAGAATAAACAAACAGATTTATTAATGATAAAGATAGATTTTAAGTGATTATAAGTCAAAACATAACAAGTCAGATTTTATCAAATGAAATAAAAGCAAAATGCATTCTAAGCTGATCTTAACACTTTCAGTGCCCTTACAAACTTAGATGCTTCTCACCACAGGCTGGCTGGTTTCCCTTCAGCCAGGCTCTCCTCTTTGATCAGCGCTTCAGTCGCTTGGTGGTAATGTCTGTAGATGGAGGTTGAAGAGAAAGGAAGAGCATGGCAAACGTCTCTCCCTTTTATCATGTTCTTTCTTCCCTCTTGGCTTTGCCTCCTCCCCCTTCAGAGTCAGTGAGCATTACCTCATTGCAGTCCCAAACTGACCAAAGGAACGGGGGGTGACTCACTCAAGAGTCCAACAGATCCTTTGTTGTTGCCTAAGCCAGTGTCCTTTGTTCCTGTGAGGCTGAGCTGGGTTTGTCCCATACAGGCCCTGATGATGTGTGAACTACTCCTCTGCTCTTGGGGAGTTTTTGCCTGGGCTTGCTTAAAGCCATGAGGACACATTTTCAGCCTCATAACTATATACATGAAATTACAACCGATAACATAACATTACTATAACAACAATGCTCAGGACATCATGCGCCTTCCAAAGACACCTGACATGACAAACTTTGCATTAGATACCACACAATCATATTATAAGGATGAACATGGGGGTGTAGGGTGTTCCCACAAGGTACAAAACATCACAGAGTGCTCGGGATTGAAAAAGAGGGACCACTCCTACCTATTTCAGGTTGATGTACAGGGGGAGTCTCCCAAGTTAGAAGTTGTTCCTGTCTTTAAGGTCACCTCCATGAGGAACTTTTGGAGCTGAAACTCCCTGGACTGATTTGTCTTACTTGGGAACAATCTACACTGCACCCGGATGTGGCGTGCACTCCCCCAGGCAGTACAGGCAGATGGTGTCATGGAAGTCTGTGACCCATGACTTGAGGAATTTATGGCAAGTTTCACAGCTTTTGAAGCTAGGGTCCTTGGTGTACTCCCCACAACTGTTGGAAGGCTGAGGCTTTCTGGGGTGTGTACAGAAATGGCTCCTCACGCCAGAGTGGGGTTCCAAAAACAGGGAACCAAAACTGTATCCTATCTCCTAACTGTGAAACTAGCTAGAAAATGTAAAGACTTTTAAAACCATTTGTCATCAGATGTTTGGCTGCATGTGTGTGTCTGTGTGTTCTCCCGGTATGTTGTCCCAGCTCTGTGCAGATAGCTGGCACAGCAGATCTCGAGCAAACCGCCCAATGACCACAAAATCCGTTAAGGTGCAAAGGTGCTTGGTTAGGTTTATTGTCAGCAAATCACGGTCCTAGCTCCCTGGGCCAATGTTTACAGTTACACTAGCACGTGTATGCCCGTGACAATGGACTCAGCTCAGTCAGTGGCGAGATTTTCCACTGCCCCCTCAGCTGGACAAAGACACTCCCTCTGAGATACATCTTTATACACCAATACAACAAGTTACATATCACTCTTGACGTATTAGGGTGCCACCTATTGCCTTGTACCTGTAGGTTCGATCAAAACATCTATATTCATTATGCGGTCATCCTGACTTTATCCTTAAGATGGGTCAGCATGTTCCTGTTATCTTTGGATAATGTGTTTATCGGGGTGTTCTGGTACTACCTTTCTGGACTGTGCTTGCGTGAGTGATTGGTGCCTCGTATCTCTTAGGAATATGTGTTTTTGCAATATCAGCCCTACGCTTGCCAAATTCTGTGAGCAGGGCCTGCCTTTTGCTCACAACTTAACATTGCTTTATATCTGTGAGATCTTGACTACTTTAGCTAAGGAGGAACTAAGATGGCAACAGTCCAGCAGTGCCCCTTTATTCCCTCATTGCAGAGAATGGGGGGCGGGCACATGAACAAATGACATGGACACTGATAGGGAACCTGAAGTGCACTACACATAGGGACAACCACTCAGAGCTGCTGCCTCAGTTTCCCCTCACTGCGGCTGGATCTTCTGATCTTCCAGCATGGTTTGGTTGCTGCCACGACCTGCTGCCGTCACTTGGCTCTCTGGCTAAGTCATTTAAAGAAAAGAAATCCAACCCTTCTGGGGTCTCCAAGTCCAATGCAAACACACAAAAAATGTTCCGCTCCCAGTCTCCAGGTGTCCACACAACCCCTCTGTCCTAAGGGCCTGTCAGTCTGTCTTCCCCCTTTCAAACTTCAAACACTCTATAGCCTACCCTCTAGGCTCTGTTCTCCTCTCAGAGTCTCCCTGGCTCCTTTGAGTCTCTACCAAGAATCAACTCCCAGGGCTTCCTACCCAGAATCTCTCTTTTGGTTCTCCACAGGCTTCTGTCTTAACCTGCCTGTCATGAGGCTTTGCTCCTTTTCTCTACCTCAGGAGGTGAGCTCAGTCTAAGTGGCACAGGTAGGACTGGACCCATTTCCCCTTCAAGGCTCAATCACCCTGTGACAGTGTTGTAATGAAACAGTAAAATGTAAAAAATATATAAAATGTTTTTAAAATGTAGAAATATAAAAATGGAAAAACATCAAATAAAATTCAAAATAAAATTTCAACAATGTCCAAATAAAACATTTTCTGACATTAAATTATTTTTGTTTAGAATATTTTTCCTGCAGGAATTTTAATCAAAATCTGCACTTTTATGGAAATGTTTCAATTTAGATGAAAATGGCGTTTTCCATTAAGGACACTTTGACAAATGTTTCTGATCAGCTGTACTGTGGGCCAATGAGAATATTTGAAAATATTGAGCCCTGGCAGAGCAGCAATGGGCCTCTCCCATCCCCCATGTTAGGCAGGTACCAAATCCTTCTGCCACAGTGGGAGATCACTAGAGGTAGGAATAACTCTTCTTTTTCCAGGTTTCAGAGTAGCAGCCGTGTTACTCTGTATTCGCAAAAAGAAAAGGAGTACTTGTGGCACCTTAGAGACTAACAAATTTATGAAGTTGATAGATTTCCACTTCATATGGCTAAATTCAGTGCCTTGCATAATGACAGAAGTTGTTAAATTTGTTAGTCTCTAAGGTGCCACAAGTACTCCTTTTCTTTCTTTTCCCTTTGCAAGACTTGGGGTAGCCCTGAGATCAGATACTTTTATGGGATGAAATCCCATTCTAACCCTTGTAAAGGGGAAAATAATGTCTTGGGAGCAGCATCCACTTTACTGATCAACTAAGCCAGAGGATCAAGTTTCTGTGTTTCCCCAGCTATAGCTTATGCCCAGACCCGAGGCAGGCTATCAGTGGTAGCAAAGGCAGTGTAGAGACCTCTGAACACAGGTCTTGGCTACCTGTCAATTCACCTTCAAATTCCACTAGATGTCATCCTAGCACCATAGAAATGTGCGATATAAACTTGGCTACACTTGCTCTTACAAACACACCACATAACCCCACTGACATGAGTGAGTCAGGTGCAACCATGGTGTAACTTCCTTGGAGTTACACCAGATGTGAATTTGGCCCCATGAAACAAATTAAAACATGCATAGTCATACTTATTTTGCCAAGTCACCTGTTCTGGTGCTGTTCTACAGTGAGACCAAATTCTGCTCTCAGTCAGCCCTGTGCAATCCCACTGAATTTAGAAATTATCCTGCCAGATCCACATTATGAATAGTCTAGCTCAAATATAAAACAATTTGAATATGACCTTTTCAATTATTGGTGGCATTTTTTTTTAAAAAAATGGAACTTTCCATTACTACTTCTGACTTGTTATTCAGTGACAGCTATACGTGCAGCTTCGTGATATCTGAGGGTGCGAGAAAAATGAACAAAACAAGCCAAACATTAAATTGCCAACAATAAAGAGCACAAGCAATTCGCCATAATTATTGCACCCCTAGTCACAAACTAGTTTCCCTTACCCAGGCTGTTCAACTTCTCTGTTTAAACTGCTCTCATTTGGGTGATATCTCACTTTCATTTTTCAAATAGGGAAACCAAGGCATGTGGTGGTGAAGTGACTGCCTAAGGCCACCCAGCAAGCCACTGGCAAAGCCAGGACTAGAATCCAGCCTCCTGAGTCCTAGTCATAGGTGCTGGAACTAGAGGTGCTGGGGGTGCTGCCGCACCTCCTGCCTTGAGGTGGTTTCTATTATATATGGGGTTTACAGTTTGGTTCAATGGCTCTCAGCCCCCTCCACTATACAAATTGTTCCAGCACCTTTGGCCCTAGTGCAATGCCCTAGTCATGAGGCCAGACTGCCTCAAGGTGGTCACCCTGAAAAACTTGCCACTCTGTGGACAGTCTCAAGAGAGAGCGCGGCGGGGATGGGGCGACGGGACGCGACAACTGAATTATCTTTTCACCCTTACAGATGTTCCCTCCAGGACAGAAGTTATAGTGAAAGGACTGAGGAACCTAGTACGGCTCCTGCCCAGTTTGTATCTGTTTTGTAGCCAAACAGAGGCACGTGCCTTCCATTGTCTGCTGTCACAGGCACAAAATTCACTTTAAATTAAAATAAGCAATTGGCTAACAAATATAGTCTGAGTGGATTTCTGAAGAGTAACAGACAAATAAGTGGCTACTGGTAAATTAAATAATGTAATCAATTATAGCAGTAACTAAGTGAGAAATTGTTTAAAATATTATTTGACCTTTTTAAAAATGCTGTAACAATCTTTGCTGTTGTTACAGTCTGAGCTATTAGAGGTAGAAACCCAAACTGACCAACTGCATAGTGCATAAGGTGAAACAGGATCACAACCTCCGCACCTTTGTGAACCTAACAGATTTCTCAGCAATGACACTGCCAGTATTTGTAAGACTTTTTTTTGATGGAGGGGGACTGAGTGCTTTGCAACATGAAACTACAGCTAGAAATATTCCTGGCAATAGGAGTCAGTGTAGTCATGCAATCAAGTGAAAGTGTTTTAGCACAATCAAACTGCTCACCCACGAAAAGGGGAAAAGATATACTGGATCTTCACCAGGCACTAGATCAAAACAAAGGCTTTCAACATCTGTGACAGGAATGTCACCAATTGCCATATGTCGCTCTGATATAGATATGCTAAGATGGACCCAACCAATCAAGTGTCTGCAGATTCTTATGTGACCCATTGTCCTACACAATGAATGTCCTGTTGTCACCAGTGATAATGCTATGCAATCTGTTTTGCCATACTGCAGCAAGTAACCCAGCTCTAAGTAATGTAGCACATTTTGCCACAGAGTAACCCCGCTACCACCGGATGCCTTGCAATCTGCTGCTCCACAGAGTGGAAACCCTGCTGTCACATTTGATGCAGCCTGTTGGGCCACAAAGGAGTAGCCTTATTGTAATTAATGCTATGCATTCTGTTTTGTAGTCATGTTGTCAGCTGCTGTCTCGGAGCTATACAGTGGCAGTCCTATACCGTCCGCCAACAGCTTTGGCTGTTCAGTATGAATAAAGCACATAGCAGAACAGACCTTGTCTGCAGCAAACTTCCCAAATCCACTTCCCAAGAGCGATCATTCCCATCCTTCATCTTTTGAGTTCTGTTTTCTTCATATATAACAAGACTACCACAGATTCAGATAGCACAGTCTGACTTGCACCATTGATTGAGGGGAAAACAGAGAAATAATAGAGAAATAATCGATCACCTGCCTTTATGTGAGGCACAGCGTCCCCTGCTGCATACAAGTCTGCTGTATGCAGACAGGAATCCAGCCTTACTCACACAAAAATCTTACTGGGAGCTTAGACTTGGTGAGGACTGCCGGATCAGGTCCTTATACCCAATAGTTCATTATAGCCATGGATGATAGCACCACCTATTATTAAGGCTTTCTGACACGTCCCATTGTAAAATCCTGTTTTCAGTCGCTTATAACTTTGTCAAACTTCAACCATTTAGGCTGACACTTTACATGGCAGGCAACTGCCTCAGGCTGAATGATTTTTGGAAAATTTCAGTCAGACCAGCTCAGCCATTTCTGAGAATGAGTGTAGGGAAAAAATTGTTTTGTGCATTGTAAACATTCTGGGCATTTTCTTCAAACAGCTCTAGCACCCCCATGCTTTGGCGCAGGGTCTTGAAATTTGGCCTTTATATCAGGGATGTGCCTTTTGCCCTCCCCAGGAAAACCTGCTCACATTCGTCTATGTTATAAGCCTTTGAAAAATTGCAGTTCATACCTGCTCAGTAGAGATTTTGATTTTAGCAGATAAAAATCTCCAGACGTTCTGTCCTCACTGAGCATGCACCAGCCCCCCACAGTTCCTAGTGCTGCCAAGACGGTGCATGCTCCATTGCACAGAGTGACTTAGCAGGCTTCCTCCACCCCAGAGCTACAGGGGTGAAGCCGTACTCTGCCTGTAATGGCTGCTTCCAAATGCTTTGGGCTGGGGTGGGGCTGGGCACCAGAACAGAGAGCAGGCAGCCTATCTCTCCTGTGCTTTCAATGACCCCTCCCCCCATCTGTTAGGGTGGAGTTCATCTGATTCAAATTAGAGGGGACAAGAGCCAGAGTAGGGGGAGGGAAAGGAGTAGATTGGGACAAGGAGTCTGATGAGACTGGGAATGGAAGGGGTAGAATCTGGAACTGGGATCCAGGCAGGAGATTGGGACTGGGGGCCAGTGAAGAAATGAAAAGTGGGACTAGGAGTTAGTTGGCTAGGGATCAAGGAAGGAACACTGAGCTCAGACAAGGACCTGGAGGCAGGGTAGGAGAGTAGGACTGGCTGGACAAGGAGATTGGGACTCAGAACCAGCGAGGGGGACAACAGGGGAGGGGAAATAGTTCTGACGAGGAACTGGGGTGCAGGAGGGAAACTGAGACAGGCTGGGCAGAGAGACTGGGACAAGAAACCAGAGAGTAGGAAGTCAGGAACTAGGCTGTGGGGGACACACTGAGACTGGATGAGGAGCCCGAGGAAGAAGACTAGGACTGGGTGCCAGTGGAGGAGAAGAGACCAATTGGACAAGGAGCAGAGGGGGGAACTGTGACTGGTTGGTCAAGGTGACTCAACCTGGGTGTAGGTAGGAGGAGACTGGGACTTGGACAGTAAACCAGGAGCAGGGGACTAGGACTTGCTGGGCAAGGAGACTGGCACAAGGATGAGAAGTTTGATGAGGAAACTCTGGGACTGCGTAGCAAGGAGAATGGTAATGCAACAAGGTGACAGGTGGAGAAGAGACAAGACAGGGTTAGGTTGGAGTGGATGAGGCAGAAGGGGTCATACCTGGGAGGAAAAGGCAGAAGAGTCTGGACCCACCAGAGCACATTCCCCTACAGAGTCTGGAATGGAGCCCAAGATTCCTGACTCTCACCATTCCTCTGCTGTCAGTTAATATCCATGAAACCAACTGGTAAATTATTTGTCTCATCTCCCATCCAGTGCTGGTGCACATAGAGATGACAACCCATTACTGCTGTCACGGACTCCAGTTAGCTCAAGTGACAGAGGGCTGTGTGGTTCCAGCTCTGCTTATGACGCATGTGGGTGTTAATCAGAAGCCACGTGATGTTAAACAGAAGCCATTCCTCAGTTTGCTTCGTTAAGAACAGAGGAAATTACATAAAAAGAAGTACATTTAAAAAACATTAAGGTTGCAAGGTCAAGCACTAAAAAGTTAGGAAATTCCAGAATTAGGGTTGCCCATGCAATTTAGCCAATGAGGCAGGGGAACCCTGTGGGAAAATATATGTGATCGTGTAGTTAAAGGTTGTATTACAATGCAGTGGTTCTCAACCTGTAGTTTGCAGACTATGTCTAAGGGTTCGTGAAAGACTTAGACTGAAAAGAATTCAACTATATATACAGATAATAGATTTCCAAAGAGGTCTGCACCACCATTCAACATTTTTTAGGGGTCCGCAAATGAAAAAAGGTTGCAAAGCATTGTTATAATGGATATGCACAACAGGGGACGCATTAAACTTGCACAGGACACCAGCAGGAGAGTGGGATGGGAGGAGGTATTGTTTCATGGTCTCTGTGTGTATATAATGTCTTCTGCAGTTTCCACAGTATGCATCCGATGAAGTGAGCTGTAGCTCACGAAAGCTCATGCTCAAATAAATTGGTTAGTCTCTAAGGTGCCACAAGTACTCCTTTTCTTTTCACAGTTCTGACAGTTTCCTGACTTTTGCGTGCTTGACTTTGCAACCTGAATAATGTTCTTTTAACATTGTATATCATTACACACACAAAACTAGCTCCTGCAAACCATTTGGGCCTGCTGACATACCATTTTGCAGAAGATCCTTTTCTTGTCTTTTAGATAATTTGCATTACAGGGTATGCCACATCCCTCAATATAAACAGACTCGTGAATGTTACACAGTTCTGTTAACTCAGGATTTGTGTTCCTATTTTATGCAAATTGTATGGCTAGTGTCCAGACCTGCCTGCATAGTTAACATGAGCTGGAAAGACAGTGCTAGCAGCATGACCCAAGATCAGAAAAACATTACCTCGTTTGGTGCAATTAGCTGAATTTGCTCAGGAAAGGCAGCGAGATGGAAAAACGTTGATGCTGCAGGTCAGGGCTGAGGTGCCTGGGCAGAACCATTGGGAGAATTTCATACATGTGTCTGATTAAATGACTAACAATAGCTTGACCTCCTCCCCACTTCCCCCTCCTCCTCCCCACTTTGTTCTTCCCCCTCCAGCATGGCCCAGCAGCACTAGGCTTGGGTACCTTTCAGATTTCAGTTGCTATTTAAAAAAGCTAAATTGGGAGCTGTTTAATGAGAAGAACCCTGCCAGGAAGGCACTTGAGAGAAAAACACAAAATGCCATTTTATTCCTTGCTTTTAAGCATAAGACCCACAAAAGGTGCCATGTTAAGAAGGCTAGTGACCTGGAGGAAAAAGCTCTCTAGTCCTTCACCAAGCCCCAGACCGCAACCCCTTGAAGACAAAAAAATAATAATGAAACCAAATGCTCTTTTAAAACTGACTACACTAGGCTGGCCACTGCCACTTTGCACCCTATTTTTCCTCTAAATGTAGCGTGCTAAATTCTGCTGTCAGTTACTGGTGTAACTGCTGACTCACATTACTCCACATTTTTACTGCACTGCAACTGACAGCAGAAGCTGGCCCAGTGTCTCTTGGAAAATGAAATGAAAAACATTAATAAGCCGTAAGCCCTTAGGTCTATCAAACCAGGAGGTGCGAATTACACAGACAATGGTTGTTTCTCATTGCTTAATTAAAACACACCTCAGGCAAGTGAAGGCATTGGGCTTGATTGTGTGTGCCTAAAGCATTTATTAATGGCTCCAGAATACATGCCCTGTCATGCCTTGTTATGAATTGTAAAGTATACCAGATACCTTTGTTACCTGTAGAGATGAAAGTAAGTGGGAGCCTGCTGTGCTGTAATTGTTTTAAATCCATCTTCCATCTGAGGGTCCACTGAGCATTAGGTGACACAAACAAGAGCGTGCACAATGAAATAGATGTTGTTTTCATATGAACTGTTTTGCATTTCCCAATGTCCTACAGAAACAAAGCACACCGCATTAAGCAGGTGTTGCACTGCACTACATTCTGCACACAAGGGCTTAATACTGGTATTCAGCTGGGGGAAAAGGGGAGGGGAGGCCATTTTGTGGAAGTCAGAGAGCATGCTATTGGATAACTGCAAAAGCCTGTTGAGTGAGAATTTATTTTTGGCTCAGTAGATAGCTGGATGCATCAATGCGCAGTGGCCATATTTCACCCTGAGCTGTTCAGGTCCATAGAAATGGCTGATTCAGTGAGAACTACTTCCCTGGGACAGTTAAAAAAAGATGTAATGATGCAGTAAGTCACTAAGTGTTTCTTACAGGATCAATACTTCGCAACACTCACTTTTGATCAGGGTCTCAGTGTTAGATGAGGCACCCCTATTTCTTTGTCAGTCAGAGAGGATGCTCTTCCAATGGACACTTAGGAGGCACATTAAAAAGCTATTGTACACAGGCGCTGAATTCTAGTTTTCCCCGGGAGGTGCTCCACCCCCTGCTTTGCCCTGAAGCCCTACCCTTACTCCACCTTCCCCCAAGGCCCTGCCCTCACTCTGCCTCTTCCCGCCCTCACTCCGTCCCCCTTCCCCGAGGCCCCACCCTCACCCAGCCTCTTCCCACCCCCACTCCACCCCTTTCCTGAGGCTCCCGCCCACCACTCTCTGCCCTCCCCCCAACCCTTCCCTGAGCTGCCAAACAGCTGTGGCTGGTGGGTGCTGAGCACCTGCTATTTTTTCCCCACGGATGCTCCAGCTCCGGAGCACCCGTGGAGTTGGCGCCTATGCTATTGCATGTCAGGGATACGCTACTCCTTCTTTTCTGTTGAATCTCTTTTGTGGCTGACCACAATGTCCATTTTCTCAAGCCTGTTGCAACGAAAAGCCACCTGTGCTGCTCAAAATCCTAAATCTTTCATCCCAAAGATGCAATACTATGGCCCAGACATCATTTCCAGAGGCTGGGGTGCATTCAGCTTGCCCACTGTAATAGTGTTAAGCCCAGAAAACAAATTGTACTTTAAAATTATTAATATTTTTGTACTAAAATAGGAGTACCTAGAGGCCTCAGTTAGGGATTGGGGATCCATTATTCTAGGTGCTGTTCTAGATGACACAGGATGTCACCTGGCCTGGTAACTGCTTAGGAAGAAATTAGGCTCTGTGACCTCTAGCCAATAAACCACTGAATATAAGCTTTGCTGGACTGGCAGCTATCATAAAGAGGCGCAATCATCCAAGTAAAAATGGTGTGAGCAATTATGGTTTTAAAAAACATGGTGCACCATTAATTCTGCTCGCTCTGTGAAAGGCAATAAAGCCAAACATGAACATAGCATGCATATTGGTACGGTAGTTACTTGAAGTTGAGAAGTAGTAGTTCATGTATTTTAGCTGATGTTTAAGGGCATTAAGCAGCTGGCAATAAGGAGGAGGAGCCAGCTTTCTGCATGTATCAGGGTATGCTCTGAAAACCATGGTAAAGATGATGTATTATGTTCACCAGTACACTAGGTCCCATAAAAAAGACCGACAGGTTAAGAAGGCTAATATTAACTGATACATTAGCCAAACAGCAGTTTGAGAACCTTTGATCTAAACAGACCATAGCAAGGAAGGGGAAGAGCATGTGAGGAGGAAGACTGGGGATTTCTTTCGTAGCTGAACAACGGGTGAGCCAAATCTTTCAAATGTGGGTGTCTAAACAAATGGACCTCTGTCGAGAGACAGGTTCTTCAATATGAGCTCACTCAAACTTTGTAGCTACTGGGGACTGAGAAGAAAAGTCAAAAGGTTCCAGGCCAAATCCTGCTTGCCTTATGCCAACTGTCCTATTGAATACTTGGGTAAGTAAGGCGGGAGGGCTTTGGCCCAATGCTAGAGGGGAATCAGAAGGGGGCTGCTTTCCTTGTGACTGTTTGTAAAGGAATCTACAGCCTTCCTTTCTGGATGGGTACCCAGAGAGCAGAAGGGCGCAAGCCTTCAAGAAATGATAGGGTAGCAAAGAGGATTCACTGGCCACCCGGAAAACAGAAGAATAACATGAAAGGTAAGAAACTGTTCTCATTTATACAGGACAGATCAGTTACCAGCAACTTTTGTAACTCACTAGTCCTTTTCTTTTGCTTTAACTTCTAGCGGTTAGCAATATATGCACCTTTTCCATCAACTTCGACTCACTTAAACTCATATGTATGTGCATAAGACCATGGGGTGATAGGCTAAAGATAGCTCAGTTCTTCTCTCATTTGAGATCCTGGCAAAACTCCCATTGACTCAGTGGGATCAAGAGTGGGCCCAGAAAGATAAAAGAGGTGGAAACCGGTTGCATTCTTGAGAATTTCAGACTTGTTGACTCTAGGCATACAAATACACAGTATAGAAAATGTACTGTCCATGATTCATTTGCACTTCTTATATGTCTTGATTCCTATTTAAACACTATTTAAAATGGTTCCCTTTAAAAATTTCTCCATATTGATTTCTGCTGAAGCACAAACAAGAAGATACAATCACTTTCTGGGGCTTAACAAAGCTGTAATACAAGGAAGAAGAATGTGCTCTTCCCAGAAGGGAAAGTAGGAGCCTCGAGCCAAAGTCCAAAGGTTACATACTGGAGTAATGGGCTTGCCTAACCTGATTAAACCTAGTACTTCCAGCTAAACAGATTGAGACAAGCGACTCTAATGAAATGACTATAGCAAACCCTTATCAGATTTAGAGTCAGCCACTACTCTGTAGTAGAATGTATTTTCTGCAGCCGGCACCAGGTCAAACTATTATCACTGAGCCATATTCTCCTCGTGGTCACACCAGTGCACCCCTACTCATTTTAATGGGCATGTCTCAGAGGAGACTTTAGAACATGGGTGTGCACGAGTGCATGACCTTATGTTTGGATAAATTTGTGAGCAGCTCAGAACAAACTAAGATGTTCTGTGAAACTGCAATTGTTTTTACAGGAGTGTGGGCTCACCAGTGTGTCATTTGCATAAATCTTAGCCATTACAAAGTGAATATCAATTTCTTTAACTTACTGAGGCTAAAAGCAGAATTATTTTAGTTGGCTCTAATTAAAGGCATCTAGCTATTTACTGATCTTGTGGAAATTTTTTGATTTGTATTTTAATCAACCTTTCAAGACTATTTCCTCACTGGACAGCTGGGGAATCCAAGACCTCCTGAGTCTCCCAGAGACAGTGGTTGAAATCTCTAACACTTATCGCTGGGCACCTCTTGGCTCTATAGTTTCTATAAATACAATCACATTTCTCAATCAATTTAGTTGTTATAAACTGGACACTCCACGACCGCACCAGGCACAGAAGAGAGTGGTGAAAGATGGTTACCTAAACTAGTAAGTCAGCTAAGATACCTTTCATACTAGAGCCAATACTTCTGAGAAAAGAAAAGGAGTACTTGTGGCACCTTAGAGACTAACAAATTTATTTGAGCATAAGCTTTCATGCTCAAATAAATTTGTTAGTCTCTAAGGTGCCACAAGTACTCCTTTTCTTTTTGCAAATACAGACTAACACAGCTGCTACTCTGAATACTTCTGAGACTTACTTTGCTTAGGAAAACTGTGCATTGATTTTGGTGCTGACTAGAGTGTTTTGCACAATTCTCATAGAATACTACAGTCCCGTAAGGGATGTTATTTATGGCTGAACCTATTATAGGGCGGTCAGTATCTTGAAATCAGCTGTTGCCTGCATGATCTGTTGTTTTGACAGTTACTGCATGTCTGGTATCCATCTATATATACACCTGACATTTCTTGTGCCAGCCAAGCCAGGCTAATACAGACTGAGCCCTGAGCACACAGTGTCAGCCTCTTCTGTACCCCCAGCATCTCAGACTACTACTTTCCCATCTGCTTTAAGGCTTAAACGGCTTGGAAAGCTCTTTGCAGGTTAACCATTAACCAGCTTGCTTAAATGGCATACAAACAATGACGCCCCATTTTTCTGACTGTTAAAACAAAGCATTTCAACACACACTACAGGAGGTAGCTTTTCGTCTCTGTCATTTGGTGCCCATGAGGGTAACAACCAATCACACTGTGCATAAACAATTGTGTATGTGTTATTAAACAGGCATCCCCGAATGAGCTCTAACTAATATAATTATATGTGACCATACATGGCTGTTTAGTTTCTCGTTTCCTCCCTCCCCTTCTTTCTGGAAACAAGAGCACTATGTTACACTGTTACTATAGTACCAGTTAGTCACTAGAGGTTGACAGAACATTTCAAAGTTCTTTATTGTCCTAGCTGCTCTAATTCCATCTCCTTGCTCATCTCTGACTTTCCAGCTGCCTCCTGTTACCATGAACCTGTGGTCATCCTTGACCATGAACTCTCCTTCCCCTCCCACATCTGTAAATCTGCCTATGGCTGCTTCTACAACATTTCTCATGTACACTAAGGCCTTGGACCCTCCCCCAAACTTCTGTTAAAACCCTTATCCATGCACTCAGCTCCTCTGGCTTTGGCAACTGCTGATCCCTGCCTCTCTTACTCCCAGCTTCCTGAATGTGCGAAGTGTTGCTCCTACTTCTTCATCTGTGCCTACGTTAAAGCTGTACCACTGCACCTCTGTCCACTGGCATCTCGTTAATTTAATGTCACTGAGAAAAATTGCCTGCCATAGGCTTGCTCCAGCTTGGCTCATAGGCCTTCTCTTGCTTGCTCAGTCTGTTACTTTCTGTAGCGGTCTCCAGTTGATTAGCACAGGCCTTATCTCTGTTCCTCCATGCAATCTCACATTGATGGTGCAATAGCCTTCTTCTCTGAAACTCTTGCAGTCTGGAATAGCTTCCCCTATTGCTCTGCTTCATCAGCTCTCTCTTTTCAAATCACATCTAACTCCCCCCCGACAGTCTTTTCTCCCTTGCTTTTAACTCTTAGGGCTAGCTTGGGGAAAGGTGACTCATCCTCTGATCCTGTGGTCTCCAGAAATCAAAATGTCTCCCACTGCTGAGCTGCTCTAAATTATGCAAGCTGGAGCAGTTCCCTAAAGGCCACTTCACCAGCCAAGGGTCAGCTGGAATGCTGTCCACTATAGCTCCATGCTTATCTTCCACACCATTCCCTACCCTGATACTACCCCTGAGTGGGGGCCAGGGGTGGTATAAAGCAGCCCAAAGGGGCCTCAGGTAATATCTTGCTATTAAGATATGACTGAATTAGGGCTGTCGATTAATTGCAGTTAACTCACGCGATTAACTCAAAAAATTAATCTCAATTAAAAAAATTAATTGCAATTAATCTCAGTTTTAATTGTATTGTTAAAAAATAGAATACCAATTGAAATTTATTGAATGTTTTTCTAAATTTTCAAATATATTGATTTCAATTACAACACAGAATAGAAAGTGTACAGTGCTCACTTTATATTATTTTTATTACAAATATTCGCACTGTAAAAATGATAAGCAAAAGAAACAGTATTTTTCAATTCACCTCATACAAGTACTCTAGTGCAATCTCTTTATCATGAAAGTGCAACTTACAAATGTAGGGGTTTTTTTACATAATTGCACTCAAAAACAAAAGAGTGTAAAACTTTATAGCCTACAAGTCCACTCAGTCCTACTTCCTGTTCAGCCAGTTGCTGCCCACTTTTTATTTAAAGTGTCACCTGAAAGTGAGAACAGGCATTTGCATAGCACTGTTGTAGCTGGGGTTGCAAGCTATTTATGTGCCAGATGCGCGAAAGATTCATATGCTTCTTCATGGTTCGGCCATCGTTCCAGAGGACATGCTTCCATGCTGATGAAGCTCGTTAAAAAATAATGCATTAATTACATTTGTGACTGAACTCCTTGGGGGAGAATTGTATGTCTCCTGGTCTGTTTTAACAGCAGTCTGCCATATATTTCATGTTATAGCAGTCTCGGAACATGTTGTTAGTTTTAAGAACACTTTCACAGCAGATTTGACAAAACATAAAGAAGAATGTGAAATTTCTAAAGATAGCTACAGCACTCCACCCAAGGTTTAAGAATCAGAAGTGCCTTCCAAAATCTGAGAGGGATGAGGTGTGGAGCATGCTTTCAGAAGTCTTAAAATGCAGAAATTACAGAACCTGAACTACTGAAAAAGAAAATCAACCTTCTGCTGGTAGCATCTGACTCAGATGATGAAAATGAACATACGTCAGTCCACACTGCTTTGGATCTTTATTGAGGAGAACCCATCATCAGCATGGACGCATGGCCTCTGGAATGGTGGTTGAAGCATGAAGGGACAAATAAATCTTTAGAGCATCTGGCACATAAATATCTTGTGATGCCAGCTGCAACAATATTTAAATAAATGATATTCTATTATTGTTCAATAGTGCAATTAATTTTTTAATCATGCAATTAATTGTGATTAATTTTTTTAATCGCTTGACAGCGCTAGACTGAATATCTCAAGTTCAGTTGGGCTTAAAAGTATTTATATTATTGCAGCACCTAGATGCTTCCTCTGAGCTCAGGATCCTATTGTGCTAGCACTGTACAACTAGCGGTGATCATTGTCCTGACAAGCTACAATCTAAGTACACAGGCAGATACAGAATGGGAGGAAAAACTGAGGCACAGAGAGGTGAAGTGACTTGCCAGAGCAGGAGGTTGGTAGAAGAACTGCAAATGGAAACCATAGATCCTGACTCTCAGTACAGGGTTCTATCCATTAGACCATGCTGCCTCTCTATAAGTGAGTGCTTTCATTCTTATAGCCAACTCTTTTCTATCATTTATCTGCAGACTATTTACAGTCTTGACATTTTTAACTGGCAAGCATGGTGGGATAGAGTTTATATGCGAAGCATGACAACAAACACAGTTGTTTTCTTTAATGGCCTTCTCCCATTCCACTATCTGTACCGCCATTGTTATCACTGCCTGGACTTCCTAAGTACTCAGGAAGGACCTTGCCACCCCTTAATCAGTCTTCATTATCTCATCAGCCTGTGGGTCAGCAAAATGTCTGCAAGAGTCAGCGCCATCAGTTAGTAGCATGATGTGCTTGTTCTTCATGGCACTTTTACGATTTTGTAACCACTCTAGCTGCCTGATCACCAGCTGTGCATATTAATCCAGCTGTTACATCATCAGGGTTCCAGTCTTATGGTAGCACAGCCTCTTCCCTCCATGCCCCTGCTCAACCTACAACTGGAGAGGAGACAGTGGAGAGGGAGCCCTGTGGATTCAGCAAGTGTAGTAAAGGGAGTAGGAAGGAAGGAATAAGGACAGGACCAGGGATTCATTAGGGTAGCAGCAGAGGGCTGGGTATGAAACAAAGCATGCAACATTGACGAGTGAAGCCTGGATAATAATACTGTAATTAGCTATTTCCTTAGCGAGACCTTCCTGGTCAGGGAAGTAGTAGTGGAAAATACAGCCATTCATATCTAAGGCACCGGGGCAAATCTTACTTCAGTTTCCACCTGACAGACCCATTACGACAGCTGGGACCTCTGTTGGCAGGCTCAGCAACTAAATAAATGGGCATGAGGCTTGAACTAGCCTCCCATGCCTGTAAGTGGTTCCTGTGGGGAAGCTTGCACATGCATTTATCTGTGCCATGCCTACTGTATTCTGGGGCTCTGACGACTTGGCTAGAGCCTATCACCTCAGAATCTCAAAGCACCTTCCAACATTAATGAAGGCTCGCAATACCACTGTAGACTAGGACTTGCAATTAGTGTTGTTAGAGCTGGATAAACTGTGCGCACGGAGGTTAGGTGACTTTCCTAAGGGCACCTAGCAAGTCCCAGACAGAGCTGGGACTCAAAGCAAGGCCACCTGCTTCCCAAAGTGTTGTAATCCCTGGAGCAAAGTGAACTTCAGCCTGCAGGTTTGTCAAATTGGCACCCTTCATGGGATGCATGTGATAAAGCTTAACTAGCACATGGCTAATCTCAGGAAAAAGTATGGTAGTGTGTAACTCTCTAGGCATGCTACAGCTAATTGACTGGTGGCTACCCTTAATGAGCCATTCCCTACATCATTCTAGAAGACTGTGAGCTGCTATGCAAATCAGGCGTGACACTTTGTTGCATAATCTGGAATGAGGAAGAATGTTATATGGGCATGCATGTTCATACTACTGGAAAGGGTAAGTATTGGAAAAATCATAGTAACCATTTTATTATTAGTCCACAACACAATCAATAGGAAGCAACATGCGAGAAGAAACATTAACGTGCAGAACATTGTTCTTGTATGGTTTATTAAACAAGTGCACGTTATAAAACAGTCCAGTGGCTCAGGTGAAAACTGAATTGAAAATGAATTTGCTACAAATGCTTTAGAGAAAATATGATTTCAGTTGAAAAGTATTAAAAAAAAATCAGAAAAAATATTAACTACTTTGGTGACAGCCAAACAAGAGGAAAGAAACAAACAAAGTCACATCCACATATAACTTGGTTTTTCATGCAAAGAAAAAAAAATCTGCTGTAAGAATGGTGAGAGCCATTTTACTGGAGTGCCTTAAGCAAAGCGCTCGCATGGGATCGTGAGGTGTTTAGCTATAGCCTTTGCACCAGTTAGTTGGGAGCTACTCCAGTGTAAAACTGGTGTAAGTGGGAGAAGAGCAAGGGAATCATGTCACTGACCTTCACTCCCTTGGTGGCCTTGGGAAAGCCTCGTACCCTTTCTACCACCAGCTGTAAAATGGGATCATTGGAGACTAGCAGGAAGCCATCACACTCATGTTCATCTGCAGCTCAAAAGAAGGAGAAGCGTCTCTAGCAGTCATGTTAAAGTGCTGCCTCCCCCCTTGATTTCTTAGTACAATATGGACACCCAGGTGTACTGTGTAGAGAAGACAGATATCAGGCCATTGCCCATTAGAGGCTGAATTATATTCTCTTGGAGAGAGGTGAGTATCATCCAGGGCAGCAACATGAGTGTTTGTCAAATGAGTGGGGAAAGAGGAAATACCTGATGGTGTTTGAAGACGGGGGAAGAATAGCAGAGGAGAAAAGCGCTATGAGGCAAAGGGCTCACAGACTGCCCTTAATGGGTATGTTCCCCAATAGGGCAAGAGCTGGCACAACTGACACTAGCATTTTGGCACGGGCTTGTGGAACAATTTGTTGACTTCCTGTAACTAACTCCTGCCTCTTCTGTGAAGACCACAATGCACAGGGCCAGCTGTAGGAATGCTGGGGAAAACCAGCAAGATTATTTTTTGTACCTAGCAAATTAATTAAATCATTATGGGAAAGGGTGTGTGTGCATGGGGGGGAGGGATGGCGCTCTGGGACTCTGTCCCTTGAATTATAGCAACTGTATGGACCCTAGCAAAGCTGCTGGGCTCCAGCAAAGGAGTACGATAGCAATGTCGCAAATAAACGGAAAATACGAAGCTGTTAACACTCTATCTGCCATAGGCTTGAGTGTTACATGCCGATGGATTTTAGGTCTTCTTCCCCCTTCAGCTATTTAGAAACCAGTGCAGAAAAATAACAATGCAACAGCTGCCTAAAACACCCCTCCAATTTCTTTATCCCCACCTTACAGAGCTAGAGGCCGTTTCTGCAGGAAGTACAATAAAAGCAATAAAGGAGCATAAATTATATTTATTAACTTAAAAGTTGTGTTTCTTTTCTCATCTTCCATTTCTTAGCTGCCCCTTTTTTTTTTCTTTTCTTTCTTTCCTTCCATTTTTGGCACATTCTCTCTCACACACCATTTCTTTCTTTCTCCTCATTTCTTACTACTTTTCTCCCCATCTCCTTTTTCTCTGCTGTCCCTCTTTCTCTGAAAAGCAACATCACCTTTATTCTTGTCCTCGCTGTCATTTCAACCCAGGTTTTGCACACCACCATTTTGCTATGGTTTTCCTTTCCCGTTGTTCCAAGTCATCTCAGTCTCTTCCCCCCTGTATTCCATTGTTTCTGAAATCCTCACCCATGTTTCTAGTGCTCTTAAAATAGTTCTTAGTACTTCTATAGCACTTTACAACCACCAATCAATTGTCACACCCCCTCATGAGCTAGGTAAAGTTATGTATGCACAGTGCAAAGCTACCCCCAGTTGGTGTGACAGCTTGTGCCACTGTTTCTGCTCAAGCTGGCCGTCACACAATAACAGTAAGGTTGCAGAAGGTCAGGGTTGAGGTGAATGGACAGAGTTGTACGTGGAAGCCATCAGCATCTGCCAGCGCCATGCTTTGCTCTGAACAGTCTTATGAGCTAGAGTATTGTAACCCCTATTTTCATATAACTGTGTGTCGTAAGAACTTTTTCTTGCTTTCTAGTTCCTTGACAATGCAATCATATTCACATGGAGAGAACTGCACTTTGTCCAATTAACTAAGTGCCTGATAAGAAGCCAACTCTTGCTCCTTAAGTACCATGGGCATAGTGACTGATGTGCTCAGAATACCAACACTTAAAATCTCAGGGAAAATTTTCAGAAATGTTGAAGACTGTATTTATTTGTTTTAAGTGGTGTTTTAATTCGGGATCAGGTTGGTTTTGAGGTAAGTGCTCCACTTGCAGATGCTGGAACCATACAACATGGTAAAAAAAAAGAGGCAAGCTAGATAAAAGCAGGTCATGTCTCAGGCTACAGCTTCCCACACAACAACAACTCCTTCTTCCTGTTTAGAAGTGTACTGTGGCAGTATCTGATAAGCAGTAGTGGAACGTCTATGAGCCACAAAGAAGAGTGGGGGGATGGCTTAGTGGGAAGCCAAGGTTCTACGTTTAAAGCTGCAGCAGGGCCAGATTTTTCTATGCAGAAAGTGGGAGACTGAGTGAGAAATCCTGGTCCCATTGAAGTCACTGGGATTTCACCCTGAGTGTTGTTCACGTACAGTAGTACAGATTTCACATCATCATGGAGCCAGCGAAATCTTGTCTAGTCTCCCATCCTTCATCTCACCAGGTATTGCTACTAATTTTTGGAAATCCCCATGCACAGGATGAAAAAAGAGGGTCCTAAAATATTACTGCATGTTTCTAGGAACTCACTTCAGCTCCTGGGAGAAGTAGCTCATCAACCCGTAGAAGAAACACCAAAATCTTGAGCTAACTAGCATGGCAGCATAAGCTGGTAAGGGAACATAATTATTTATTTCAGACACATTCATTACATTTGAATTTTGAACACATCACCATTCCTTTTGGGATTGGGGAGGCTTTTCCTTCATTGCCTAATGGCTTCAGTATTCTTTTCAAAAATTGCTCTGTTGCTTCAGGAAAACAGAATAGCTAAAGGGGGTTCCTTCTGTTGCTATATCGCTGAAGTACTTGCCATTCCCTGCTGTCTACTTATTTCCAGAGGTGTAAGCAGGGAATGCTTCTGAAGCTGATTTTCTAAGTTCCCAGTATACAAAAGGTTGGCTAGATTTTGGAAGAGGAATTACACAAAATACATTTCTTGAATGTTTTCAATGCAACAACTGCAATTTAAGTGATACAAGGATTAGACAATAGCAGGTTTCAGAGTAGCAGCCGTGTCAGTCTGTATTCGCAAAAAGAAAAGGAGTACTTGTGGCACCTTAGAGACTAACCAATTTATTTGAGCATAAGCTTTCGTGATCTACAGCTCACTTCATCGGATGCATCCGATGTAGCTCACGAAAGCTTATGCTCAAATAAATTGGTTAGTCTCTAAAGTGCCTCAAGTTCTCCTTTTCTTTAGACAATAGCAGTCATTCTCCAAGCTATCAGCTGGCAATCAGGAGATTTTAACTCTCTGCCCAAATACCTTAAGAGTTTTTGCTTTTAATGGTTAGACGTTTAGTAGATCTATTGAGATTGGACCACTGCTCGGTTGAGATAAGCAAACTTGATTATCTTCTTTTTCTTATAGCCTCTTTTCAGTTTTTAGGTGCAAGAGGCCATTGCAAAACCGCATCTAGTTCCTCGGTTGCACTGGATGCTTCACACAGGCAGGCTTTGTCCCTTTTTATTACGGCACACATTCATTTAGAACTGGGTCAAGTGCTTCACTGGTGCAGTAGAGCATGGCAGATTGTAGAACAAGGCAAGTTGGAATTTACCAAGGTTAGGCCATCAGTGGGTTACTAAGTATGTGTTAATGGAAAGCTGTTAACATCTGTTTTGGTTCAAAACAGCAGGCAGACCCCCCACCCCCGCCCCCGCCCCTCAGCACTTATGGCCTGCATATACTTTCAATGTTTAAAAAAATGATCCATTCACCTGCGGCTGTGATCAGCGGATAAGTGTTGAAATGGAGGATATAGATGGATAGAGAACAGAGGAACTAGCTATGATTAATTAATATGGATTAAATGTATTTATCAGCTCTCAAAAGAAGCAGGAGACAGAAACTGAAATACCTGATTAGATAAATAGTCCAGTATCCTGCATTAGTCACTGGCCAGTACCACATGCTTAAGAATAAAGTATTAACCCCACCCCCACGCAAACAAACAAACACACACAGAGACTGGACACAAAGTGCAGCAACAGTGGTTGCCATTAAAACTTGATATTTGCAAAATATTGCTGCTGAGGAAAATTTAGACATTTGAATGGTAACCACGGATAGCCTTAATTAAGTTTTCAGTTAAAATGTACAAAAACAGAGAACTGATGGTGCCGGAAAAGACGGCACAAAAACAAATATTTCATAATTGTAACCCTCAAAACTACAGATTAAGAAATAATCTCAATTTTTGCACACACAATTTTGTGCTCCAATGAATTGCAAGTGCAAATATTAAGACATTTAACTACTCATTTGTATCCACACATCATTACTCATCTAACTGCTAAAAGTACACAGCCATTTATTTTCTATCTGCATAAAGGGAGGTCGGGTTGAGGCCTGGCTGAAAAGGAGGCTCAACGGGGCAGATTTTCAAAGGCTCAAACAAACATTAGGCGCCCAACTTCCACTGATTTTGAGCAGGCGTAAGGTGCCAAAGTGCCGTTTGCACTTTTAAAATCTACTCCGAACAGCCAGATTTTCAAAGGCATTTATTTAAATAGGAGTTAGCCACCTAACCTGCTTTCCTTTTCCTAAATCGCACTAGACGTCTATTTGCATCCTTAGGCATGTAAATACCTTTCTAAATCTGGCCCTATCTTACTTTTGAAAATGGGGCTTAGGCACCCGGGCAATTTTACCTCAAATATGTAAGAAGAGTGATTTCCATGCAGCTGAAAATAATGCACCAAACACTTTCATTTTCTTTATTTTCAATCGATACTGTATGAATACAAAGTTTCTAGAAAGCTACAAAAATTCTACCACTTTATCAAGAAGGCATCAAAATGTGTCACGTTGCAAAGACATGAAAACACCTGCAGTAACCGACACAAAAATAGCATTTTTAGAGTGATGAAATAATTGCACTTAACTGTCATGGATATTAAAGTTATCACACATATGTACCGCAAAAGCTAGAATACATTTTTTTTTACAAAGCACTTTATAAAAAAATTCTCTGCACACAAAACCTATAATTTTCATATTACTATCATACTAAAGATAAAGTCACTTTAAAGCCAACACTTAAACATTTTTTAACAAAAAAGGTACCAGTACCTACACACAGACAATAACAAATACAAGATTACTGTACTGCCAAGAGGTTTGACCGAAACTCCTTTTGAAAGCTTCTGCAAATATGTTTAAAAAAACCCAAACATTTGAGCACATTCACTTTTCTCAGAGCTTTCCCTCCCTGTCTAATCAAGAGGTACTTTATCATCAAAAGGCAGGTTCTACATCAAAAGTTACCAGCAGCAGTACAATATTAAAGTAACCACTGACCATATATGAATATGCTTAAGTCACAAACCCAGTTTATACACATTACACAAATAAACATAAAGTGAGAATTCCATTAAGTCATTTACAAATGTGAACAAATGCACATGGCAAAAAAACCAAAACTGTTTTACATAAAATGTACTGATATTGAAGAATTAAAGGCTATTCAGGTTTTTAATGTTATAAAATTCTTTTGTCTTTTTTTTTCAGGCACATATTGTATTTTTTGTCTGCAGTCAAGAGCCTGAAGCAAAGAGGCCCATAAAAAAAACAAAAAACAAAAACACACACACACACATTTTGTAAGGAGGTAACAGGGACACATCTTTTCTTTGTCAGCTGAGTGCATTTAAGAGTTAATTTACACAGTAAAACTAATCACATGATCTCAGCAAGACTGACCTGAAAAGTTAGAGACCAAGATCTCCCAAGTATTTTTTGTACTTTGAATTACGCAGCCTCAATCTTTTCAGAGGGTTAAAAAAAAATCTGAGAATAATGAAAGATAGGGGGAAAAAATCATCCTGAGAAACTAGAATCTACTACCATGTATGTTGAGTGACTGGGTACTACATTAATTTTATTTAACGTGGGTCATGTTAAATATTACATCAAACATTCCTGGGTCTGAATGATCCAGTAAAACTTGATGGAAAGCAAGCATGTCTAGGAATTAGAATGAGAAAATAAATAGAAATGAATTAGCTTGTCAAATGTTATATCTGATATCTATTTGTCAGTTACTTGCATTTAATGTCAACAGATACCCTTTCGTTGTTTCATTAAGAGCATATGAAGCAGTGAGTTTGTTGAGTATGGAGCTTTTGCCAAACTGAATGGCTGTAGCTACAGTAGAACAGGAAAGTGGGGAAACAAGCATAAGATGTGTAACTACTTTAAAATAGTGGTACAGTACCTAAATAAATCATTTTGGAATTCAAGTAAGTAAGACTACATTTGTTAGTAGTAATTCTTTGAACTGCCAAAAATGGTACCATTATCCTTATTTGAACTTTTGTACAATGAGATAGTAAATAATAGGATTAAATTGACTTTGCAATAAACTGTTGTTCATCACAATTGTTATCAAATGTTTCTCCCAGCAGTTATATTTCATAACTGTAAACACATGCTCTACGTCTGGGGCCAAATCCTCTTTACCTTATCCCAGCCTCATTAAGTTCAACAGGGCTATTTGTGTGAGGAAGGTAAATGAGATTTAGACCTTGCGGGTGGGGGGGGGTGGGAAGTATTTTAGAGACAGGGAACTTGATTTATCACAATATTTACCATATAGTGTCACAATATTTATATATAAAAATTAATCTTAGTTTTCATCAAATATTTAAAAATCACATTAAAATTGTATTCACAACTATATAATCCATTTGCCAGCTTTTAGTTTGGCTGATATTTGTTCTTTCTCTTCTTTTTTTTTTAATCTTGCTCCTCTTCCTGTCAATTTCACTTCTAGTGTTCACTATGGCCCCAATTCACAGAATGTGTCAAAAGCAGACACATTATTTAAAGGAGCTGCCTTTCCTGCACTGAGACAGTGCTTGGAAAAAAAACAGAGTTGGGAATGGTGCTGCACACAGGTTTCCATACAGCACCTTCACCTAACAATGCTCATGCTTAACATTTGGATGCTAATAAGCACATGTCAAATTACATTTACTCCAATTAATTTTTGTTCTGCACTTTCATCTCAACTTTTATGCATCTGACTTTCAGAACACTTGACTTTGTAAACAAAATAAGTGCAAAATTAGGATACAGAAGAAACCTTCACAGATACTGAAATATTAATCAGAATAGAATAATAAAGTCACATTTATCCACTGTCTGAAATTCAGTCGTTTATATGGAAGTCACATTACTCAGATGCAAGATTGGATGAAAAGATGGAAAAGGTGAATCATTGTTCATTTTTATATTATAAACAAATCAGTCACTGGGTTACAATGTTGCAAAACTATATCCAACAGTTACATGGCATATAGATTATTTCCCAGCATTATGCAATCTGGTGATTTGCAAAATGACATTAGCATAAATGATGCTCTTTCGTGAATGGAGGCCTGTAGTTTTGACTTATTCCAATAAACCAAAGGCATTATGGTGATCACTTAATATTTTTGGTCTCTCTACAAATAGTCGTTATTATGGCAGCACTTTTCTAAGCTGGAATTTCAAACCAAAGGCACTTTCATGCTAGAGTGCAGAAGAGTCACAAATAGTTAAGTATTTGGTCATGAAATTTAAAAAGGCAGCATTATTAATACAATTCATTTTTCACAGAAAACTATGAAGTTGTAACCTTTCATTTTGGTATAGGCATTTAATTGTGTAGTAATGGGTCTGACTTATGCTGAAGGTTGGTTTAGACCAAGTAGTCAAAGAGCTTCTCTGTGGAGGGGGAAAAGATTTTTTTATTTTAAATAGAAACCAATTAATAAAACAACATATAAATCGATGTAAGAGGCTAAAGGTATTTCTAATACAACACTAAGGCACTGCATATTGTAATGCTTTGGCAGCTCTGAATTAAAAAGTTCCTAGAAAAAGTAACAGTAACAAGATAAATTCTTCCAGCTTACAAAAGAGCTCACAGTTTACAGGCAGCCTTTTGGACGACACACTCCACGATATACATTTGAAGGACTTAAGGCTTTTAAGAATGAACATGTGCAGGGTTTAGATCATTTACATAAGTGTAAAGTAAAGACAATGCAAATCTTTTTCCTAACGTTACAAATGTGAACACCAATAAACACTGTGACTTCTTATACCCCATAGTTATGACATATGTAATGTGCCAGATTGTATAAAAAATCTGTACCTGGTTTTGCAAATTGAATTCTATACTCTATACGCCTCAAAGAATTTGTTATAAAAAAATCCATCAAAACCACAATTCGAAAACCTAAATAAGAGACAACTTTAGAACAAAACAAAAGAAGTAGTTTTTGACTTGTAACACCAAGTGCTTAGAATAAAGGGCTACCGTTAGGCTGTTACAATGCAGTGCTTTTCCTGATGTGGTTGTTAGTGTTATAAACGTATGAAGAGACCTCATGACATGGACATCACATTTTATGCTTCCCAGAATATAAACTAAAAGATTCATCAGCTCTAATATCCCCAAGTGGATAATATGACAGCTAGAATCACAGCAATCACCCACCTTTTATAGTTAGACGGATCAGAGGTTTTATAGCCTAAGGAATTTCAACCCCCTCTCCCCCCCGATGCTGGCCTCTTTCTCTAATGTAAATCCTAACAGTATTAAAGAGTAACACAATGAAAGGCAAGCATACAACAACCGACAACTTGCTGCACATGACAAATACTGATTGCTCTTCCAGCTGGTATGCTGACTAAGACTATTCATCTATATTTATGCGGCTATAACTGAGGGCACGTTTTAGAATGACAGTGTCAAAAACATTAAAACTGTAACCAATATATTATACCTGGGGGCAAATTCAAGCTTCTAATTACACATAGGCACATGCCTGAAAACTGCAGCTGAGAGGGGAACTGTTGAACAAATTTCTGTGCCCTACTCATGGCTCCCCAAGACTTACCGAGCCCCTGATACATGTGATTATTGGAAGTTTGCAGCAGCCATGCATCTTATCTTGTAACCGATGTTTCGTATGTCCTGTTAGGATTTGTGGTTTGCCCAATGGATTGCATTGTTTTAGCCTAGTTATTTCCCATTAAAACCCATTTCTCCTCCCAATACTTTTAATATTAACATTGCATGGGGCAGTGAAAAGGCAGTGGTTGAACGGATGGCAGAGGAGAAGCTGAGTAATACTAAGGACAGGCTGTGCCAATAAGAATCAGAGAACACAGGACACGTGTGTGTATCCCAGAAAACTATTCACACCCATGACCATATTTTTAATCCTTATTAGTATTAAAATCTCTTCAGTTCACTCTATAATAGAATCTTCTCTGAATTACCTGCTTTTCAGTTTATTAATCAGAGGGATGAACACTGCACATCTGTGTATTCTGGATGTGAAAGGCACTCAAACCCTAAGTGGTACTGATGGGTGTGTCCTACATGCCCTGCCTACTAAATGCACCATGTCCTGTTTGAGACTGGAGACAGAACTGGGATAATATATGTGACAGAAAAACCTTAAGAATGAGAAGAGGAAGAACATAACCCTTCGAATCTGTTTTGCCTGATGATGGTTGTGATTTTCTAGCATCCCTACGACATTAAAGCTGATGAGGCTTTTACTGACCTACATATTCTTCTCTCAACCACATTACTTTTTCTTGCTTGCAATTTACAGATTATTCACAAAGCAGTAATAATGTCAATTGTTTCCCCCTATGTTTGTTAATTTCGGTATTGCAAATTTTTCACTCAACAAAAAATATAGTTGTCCGTATAAAATATAACTGCACACACAAGACTACATACAATGTAAGTCTAAATTTTCAGTATTTACCTACTTATTGCAAAATGAGCCATCAGTTTTTCATTAAATAATCAAATTTCCATATTAGTACAACACAACTTTATATTTTTAAAAATACACTAGATACGTTAAGTATAAGGGATGATGTTCTCTTTCTCTGCAATACCTGTTGGAAAGTTTAATGAATTAGAAGATTAGTTTTAACATTGAGAAAAAAATACAAAATTTGCCTAATTTTAGGACCTGCTTGTTTCTATCAGGCATTTCTTAAGGCTATATTTATCATTTGGTTTCAAACAGAAAAAATGTTCCATTTTAAAAAATAATTTAGCGAATTACATTCGTCCGTATCTTCCACTCTAATTGGTTACAAAGATAATTCTATACAGATTATTAACTTTGTGTACTAATTTACAGTTACAGTTAAAGATTCATTTCCATTTCACTTGCATCGTAAAATAAGTATTTTATTTTGGAAAAAAACAAAACAAAACCCTAAATAAATTCTTATAAATGCTGTAAGTTTTCCCCATGGCAAATGCTCTGTCTTACATTTTTCTATCACAATTAAAAAGAGGCCTCCACAGACAAAGGCATTCAGTTCTTAAATAGTCTTCCCAAAGAACTGTCGTTTACAAATTTGAAGAACACTTAGTTTTAGAAATAATTTTTTACAACTGTACCAGAATTTCACAGCTACAATTATATATGAACACATTAAAAATGACTTCACTAAAACAGGATTTAGAAAAATGTGGGTGAAAGCTGGGCCAGAGGCACTGCCACTTAGTGTTGAGGTTTACAGTCTGTGTTTTTGATAAAGAAAAGAAGTGTAATGACGTGTATATATAAATAACTGCTCAGTCCTTTACAAGCCTGTAGATATGATGTTGTGCTCCATGTTCACTGTTCGAAACTTCAAATACACAAGCCATGCAGAGTAGGGTTTCTTGTGTATCCCTGTTTGTTACAACCTATTGGGAACGGGGAGGGGATGGGAGGGGAGGGAGAGAAAAGGTAGACAGTAGTGTTATAAACTTGGAAAAAAGGATTTGCACCAAAAGGCATGGTAGGCTTGAAAAGAGAAGAAAATATAACTGTAACTTGGTGTTTCTCAAACTTTAGAAAGCTGAGACCCACTTTAGGCAAATGAAATTGACTATACCCTTTCCAGTCTCAAAATGTGTTGTTAAAAGCCTGCCCACATTTTAGATCTTCATACTGTGCTACTCCTCTCCTTTCTTACATGCTTTGATGAGTATTGAAATAGTTAACAATGTTGACATTTAAAGTATCACCACTGGCAACTGAGTTAGCACCCACTGAAATGAAATGAACACTTTACACCATAGAGCTTGTGTTTCAGGCTCTCTGCAAATTAAGGCAAATATCGCTGCACTGTTTATACCCGGGTTCTGTTTTGCGGGTTTTCTTTGCAATCATAACACTTACTTAAAAACATATGAAAAAAAGTAAGCTGAGACTCTGGAAAACAACTGAGAGGTTGTTCATGCTCTCACCCCAACAAGCCTTTTGTGTCCTCCCACAGGACTGAGACCCCCACTTTTGGGAAACAATGAGACTAGACTCTATCGCTCTTCCTCAGGTTGAATAGGACCTAACTCTGTGAATAGTTTTACTGAAGTCAATAGGACCACTTGGCCTTGTATAAGTAAGGGTTTCAGAGTCTGGTCCTTAATTTCCAAGTTAATTGATCCCTGCCAAAACAGAACATATTTTAGACTCAGTCAGTAAAGAATAGTGAATGCTTACCAACAAAATTGTAAAATTTTCCAATACACTGTTCATCATATATTTCTCTGGTAAATGCTTGAGCTTGTGTATGAAGTTGATCATATATTCACACATTGGAGAGCGGTTTATTCTGTACACAAACCGGCCATTCTCAAACCTTGCATATTCCGTCTAAATAGAAAATGAAAAACATTTAAAGACTATTTACCAACAAACATATTTCTACAGTGATCAACAGAGGGAATGCAAAATGTTGGGTTGGTTCTCTTTGTTAGTTTGGAAACAACAACATGTACAAAGTAGAGTTGTTGATCTGAAATGCTAGTCTTATCACATAAGTTTCCTTCCATAGCCTAATTTAGGAAATTATATATTGGGTATGTAATCTTGGTTTATATCCAAGTTTATAATTTTAAATCACAGAGGATGAGGACTGTATAAACTAACAAGTGAGTATAAATGCACTGAGAAAGAACCTTCCCAGCAAACTTGATCTTCAGTGATTTTAAAGCAGTTTAAAGATGACTGGGTACAAAGGAAGCAATTTTACCCATATCTTGATGTCATATTTTAATTACTATATGACTCACTAAGCAGTTGTTTGCATCAGAGGAAGAGAGTCAACTGTGATGGAAGGAGGGAGAATAGACTAGTACCTGGCTCAACAGATTCCACTAAGGGGATGGGTCTGTGATTCAGTGCTTGCCTGCCCTCCACCCCCCAACTCTCTGTTATCATGATAAACAGTTCTTAATAGAGGCTGGCTGGACTTCTTGGGCTGCTGACTTCAGCCGGGATTGGGATAGTGGAGGTGATGCCAGAAGTTGTTGTTCTGTGGTGGTCACCGTTTATGGGGACCACACCAGCACAAGTAGGGCGTGCACAGCAGCCACTGCCTTGATAAATGCTTAAATTACAGCTTTAAACTGGAAGTCACTGAGCAACAACTACAATGTAGCTAACAAATATGGGGGGGGGCTTTTGCTACTTTAAACAAAAGATGCATCACTGTAACATCACAATACGACCCACCCCCCCCCATACCTAGCCAACTAAACTATACAGTGCTGTGCCTTTACCCCCACCCACCCAAAAAAAGCAGCCATTGTACCCCAAAGGAAAAACAATGTTGCAAACTTATTTTTCACCCAAAGGCCAATGGTGTTTGTAGAAAGTGTGCATTTCACCAGGTTAAATGACTGTGAGCATGGAAGAAACCCATCACACTACACATTTAAAACACCCAGAAATCTAGAGAGTGGGAGCTGCTTGCCATCTTAGTAGGGTTCCAAATATGTTACAGGTCTGGCCAAGTGTGAGTCTGAATCGTCATGAGAGTGATGTATCCAGTCGAAAATGGGAGCAAACTTATTTCTGCTTCATTGCTCTTTTGCTGGGAGATGCAGGAATCAGCATTGGTGTCAGTTCCAGGCTCCCCAGCTGAAGGTACGTTGCTGTGTTGCCAGTGATTGCCAGGGGAAGGATGGAAGAGGTACTCTAAGTCAGTAAGTAACTGGGATTTTACTTTCGCTAGTGTCACCATAAGCACAGTAATTCAAACTAACCTAAGCACTGTCCGGAAGGAAAACATTCCTTCAAGAAAGATGGGAGGAGGGGAGGAAAGTGAGATAAGAGGAATAAGTAAAATAAATCAGAGTCAATTTTCCATTTTTTACTGCCATTACATTGGCAGAAATGTACTGTATAATATCATGAGTCAGCAGAGTAACACCATCCAGAAGGGCATCCTACCTCTACTTTTTCTACTACTTGCTTTCCAAATGAGCAGACTTTGGTGGAACAGGTGATTGTCATGTTTTCTGAGCTCTCATATTGGCTAGTTACTCCATAAAATGCTCCTGTGTCATCTTGAATGTTGCAGTTTAAGTCAGCCTGCGGGGAAAAGTAACAGATGTTGAATATTATCTTTGTCATCTAGCAGGGCCATAGTAACGAGCAGTAATTAACTCTCAGCCTGCCCCCTTTTTACCAACCAAAAGTGGGGCAGGAAAGAGGCAAGTCTATAAACCTAACTGCCACAGAGTTAAAGAGAGAGAGAAAAACTTCAGGTGTTCTTTTTTAATAAGTAAAAATACATTTCTTTCATAGGTTTAAGTTCAGTGTAACAGTAAAAACCTTAGGGAAGTGATAATTTCTTCAACTATAAGAAGGAAAACAATTGCACACCTATTATTAAAAGACCCATTGTTCCTCTTAACTATAGGCCCATTAAGGTCTTGTCTACACTACAGGGGAGATCGATCTAAGTTATGCAACTTCAGCTATGTGAATAACGTAGCTGAAGTCGACATACTTAGCTCTACTTACCGTGGGGTCCACACTACTCTATGTCGACGGGAGACGCTCTCCCGTCAACTCCCCTTGCGCATCTCATTCAGGTGGAGTACAGGAATTGACAGGAGAGCAAGCTGTGGTCGACTTAGTGGGTCTAGCCCCACTAAATCGACCGCCGATGCATCGATCGCTGTGCATTGATCTCCCGGTAAGTGTAGACAAGCCCTAATTCTGCCCATGGATACAGACAATGAATTAACTGAAGTGAATGGGAGTGGCATATATCATGACCCATGGGCCTCAAGCCTGGGCCTGCAAGTTTTATGGGAACAGCCACACTCCAACCCTCCCTGTGGCAGCTTGCTGGCAGTAGCTTACCCGAGGCACATGAAGCCCAGCCCACCTGCGAGCACCTGCCCCTTCAGTCCGATTGGCGGATTTTCAGAGCATCTGATTGGCCCACTGGTCCTACTTAAGCTAGCAGCAGGAACAGGAAGCTGGGTGAACAACTGGCTTTAGCCTGCTCTGGACGGTGTGCCTTGCGCTTCCTACTATTGGCTCCTGCTTCCCCAGCTTTATCTTCTGGCATTCTGACTCAGCTTGGCTCCTGGCATCTGACTTGTGATTCCTCGCCTCTGGTTTGTCCCCTGCTTCTGACCTTCCAGGATCTTGACCCAGTCGACTCTTGACTCCTTTCCCATGACAGTGGATTCTGGCTCTGACTACTAGGTCTGGCTGCCCACAACTCAGCCATAGCAGCTTGTCTGGACCTCCTAACCCTGTGGGACGAAGCCCAGTGCAAGAAGGATGGACCCAGCAGCACATCTATGGCCATCAAAAGCACTGGACTTGCCCAAATGGACCTCTTGCCGCTGGGTGGATGATCAAGCACTGCAGGCCCAAGTTGCACAGTTGACCTTGGACAACCAGCAGGTGCAGGACCAAGTGAGGCAGGTCAGCGCCAAGAACACTGGTTTGCAAACACAGTCTACAGCAGCTTGCCTGAACAGGGCCTATGATACCCTTGCTCAAACAGCTCGATGGGAACCGCTGGTGGTTACAGGGATTCACGAACCAATGCCGTTGTCTGTTTCTGATAGGGCTCCAAATCTATTCCTCTGACTTGGCCAAGGTGGCCTTGTAATCAGCCTGCTGGCAGGAGACCTATTACACTGGGCATCCCCCAGGCTAAAAGGCCATAGCCCCATGCTGTCCAACTGGGCAGCCTTTCTCCAATTGATGTCAACTGTCTTCAGTTACCTGCACTGAGCCTGAATGGCTGAGGCCACCCTGAAGCAGGAGCAAGGGGCAGTAGCCTCCTATGCAGTGCACTTTTACCACCTTGTGACAGATACAGAGTGGAACAAAAGTAGGTCACTTTCCCGTCGGACATTTGCGGACAGCATGACCAGGGACCAGAGAACATTGCACCCAGACAAGACAAGAAAGCTCAAGCACCCACGGGGCAGTGGCTCTCGACCTCTCCAGACTACTATACTCCTTTCAGGTGCCTGACTTGTCTTGTGTACCCCCATGTTTGACCTCTGTTAAAATGTACTTGCTTACAAAATCAGACGTAAAAATACAACAGTCACCGCACACTATTACTGCAACCTTGCTTACTTTCTCATTTTTACCATATAATTATAAAATAAATCAATGGGCATAAAACTGTTATACTTACATTTCAGTGTATAGAGCAGTATAAACAAGTCATTGTATGACATTTTAGTTTGTACTGACTTCGCTAGTGCTGTTTACGTAGCCTGTTGTAAAACTAGGCAACTCTCTAGATGAGTTGATGTACCCCCTGGAAGACCTCTCCGTACCCCCATGGGTACATGTTCCCCTGGTTGAGAACCACTGCACTGAGTGAACTATGGAACTCCCCCCACAAATATCACAACTAGGCTGACGTCTCTGAGACTAACAAGGCAGAAAACTTCCACCACATCAGGACTACAGCTACCACACAGAACTGCAGCGAAGGGCAAAGATAACATTTGGGCAGATATATGTAATGCCAGAAACCAAACTGTCAGCATGGCGAGAATGTTTCCAACAGAACCTGGTCTGGGGGTTCATCTGCAAATCAACTTCACTGGCCGATGCCCCAGTCCTTTTCGTAAAAAGGAAGGACGGCAGCCTCCATCTCTGTTTCAGTTACTAAGGCCTAAATCAGATAACAATCTGGAACCGTTACCTGCTATCCTGATCCCTGAGTTCTTGGACTGCATGGGAGCTGCCCACATATTCACTAAACTGGATCTTTAGGGAACTTACGACCTTATTTGTATTCACAAGGGGGATGAACGGAAGACTGCCTTATTGACTTGCTATGGCCACTTTGAATATTTAGTTATGCCATTTGGATTGACGAATGTCCAAGCGATGTTCTAGCACTTCATTAACAACGTGCTATGAGACCTATTGGACCAGTTTGTAGCAGTGTAATTAGATGATATATTGATCGTCTCAGACGATCTGGACCAATACACCACTTATATCTGCACAATCCTGGAGAGACTACAAAACCATGGTTTCTAAGCTAAACTTGAGAAGTGCACATTTGATCAGGCCTGAACTGAGTTCCTGGAGTTTCATCCTGTCCCTGGAAGGAATCAAGATGGATCTGTGCAAGGTCCAGGCTGTTTGTGACTGGGCACCCCCACCCTCTCCTCAATGTGCAATACATAACAATTATTTTTAGGTATTGCGAACTTCTACCAGATGTTCATTTTCAATTTTTCTGAAAAAGTCAGGCCCTTAAATGCCCAACTCTGGGAAAATACCCAGTTCTACTGGTCCCCCAAGGCCAAGCATGCATTCCAGCATGCATTCAAGCAGTTGAAGCTTGCCTTCTCCACTGCTCCAGTATTGGCCCACCCAGATGTGACACAAGCTCTTATTGTGGAAGCCGATGACTCTAGTTTGGCAATCATGGCAGTCCTCTAATAAAGGCCTGGACCCAAGCAAATACTGCACCCCATTGCCTACTACTCAAGGAAGCTCAAGCGCAGGAGAAACTATGAGATCTTGACAAGGAGCTCCTGGCAATTAAGACCACCTTCAAAGGGTGGTGACGCTATTTGGAAGAAGCTCACCATCTAGTCCAAGTGTTTACCGACCATAAGATCCTGGAGTACCTGCGCAGGGCCAGGCCCTAAACCAATGACAGCTGCGGTAGGCTCTATTCTTCTCCCAGATTAACTTTACCTTGACCTACCACCCTGGAACCAGAAATTGCAAAGCTGACGCCTCATCCTGAAAAGACAGTTACCTTTTCCGTAACTGGTGTTCTTTGAGATGTGTTGCTCATATCCATTCAACTTAGGTGTGTGTGCTTGCCACATGCACCTGTGCCGGAAGTTTTTCCCTCAGAAGTATCTGTAGGGGATCAGCTCCAGTGCCCCATGGACTGGCACGCATATGCTGTGGTATACAGGGCGCTGCCAGTTTCCCCCACCCTCAGTTCCTTCTTGCGGGAAACTCCAACAGTGGGGAAGGAGGATGGGTTGTGGAATGGACATGAGCAACACATCTCTAAGAACGCCAGTTACGGAAAAGGTAACTGTCTCTTTTTCTTTGAGTGCTTGCTCATGTCCATTCAACTTAGGTGACTCCCAAGCAGTACCCCTTGGAGGTGGCTCTGAGTTCACAGACGTGTAGATCGCAAGGCAGCTCTGCTGAACCCAGTGTCACCCCTGGCCTGCTAAGTGATAGCATAGTGGGCTGTGAACGTGTGCACCAAGGACCACGTCGCAGCTCAACAGATGTCTTGGGTCGGGAAGTGTGCCAGGAAGGCCTCCGAAGATGCCTGCACTCTGGTCGAGTGGGCTCTGATTACTGGTGGTGGAGGGACTCCCGCCAACTCATAGCAGGGCCAAATGCAAGAGGTGATCCAGTTAGAAATCCTCTGCATGGACATCAGGAGGCCCTTCATCCTGTCAGCTGTAGAGATGAAAAGCTGAGTCGACTTACAGAAAGGCTTTGTCCAATCTAGGTAGAAAACCAGGGCCCTTCTTACATCCAAAGTGTGAAGGCGCATCTCTTCACTAGTCTCATGGGGCTTAGGGCAGAAGACTGGAAGGAAGATGTCTTGGCTCATGTGGAAAATAGACACCACCTTGGGGATGAAGGCCAGGTGGGGCCGGAGCTGGACCTTGTCCTTATAGAAGACCGTGTACGGCGGTTCTGAGGTCAGGGCTCGCAGCTTGGAGACTTGCCTCACTGACGTCACTGCCACCAGGAAAGCTACCTTCCACGATAGGTGAGACAGGGAGCACGAGGCCAAAGGCTCAAAGGGCAGACCTGTGAGCCTGGACCAAACCAAGTTGAGATCCCACTGAGGGGCTGGGGACCGAACTTGAGGAAAAAGTCTCTCTAGGCCTCTGAGGAACCTGACGGCCATGTCATGGGAGAACACCATCTGCCCCGGATTGGCAGATGAAAGGCGGAAATGGCTGCCAGATGTACCCCGATAGAGGAGTGTGCCAGGCCCTGGTTCCTCAAATGAAGCAGGTAGTCTAAGATCGACTGCACTGAAGAATGCAAAGGGGAGATGCCCCATTCAGCAGCACAGTGGGAGAACCTCGTCCACTTTGCCAGGTAAGTCTGTGTAGTTGAGGGCTTTCTACTCTCGAGGAGGACCTTCTGGACCCCTTCCAAACAGGCCCATTCCTCAGGGTTCAGCCACGCAACATCCATGCCATGAGGTGGAGGGATGAGAGGTTGTGGTGCAAGAGTCAACCATGATCCTGTGACAGCAGGTCCGGTCCGTTCGGCAGGGGCCACGGAGGGATCGCTGACAAGCTTGATAGTGTACCGAACCAGTGCTGGCAAGACCACGCTGGGGCGATCATGATAACCTGAGCCTTGTCTCTCTTGATTTTTGCTAGGACCTTACTGATGAGTGGAACTGGAGGGAATGCATACATCAGGCTTTCTGCTCACAGCAGGAGGAAGGTGTCTGGAGCAAAGCCTGTAGCACCTCCAGTTCTGCCTGGTGGTGAACAAATCCACTTGGGGAGTTCCCCACCTCTGGAAGATCATGCCGGCTACCCACTCGTGGTGAGAGGAGAAGTCCCTCCTTAGGTGATCTGCTAGTGTGTTCTTGGCACCCAGAAGATGACACGCTTCTAGGTGGATTCCATGGCCAATGCAGAAGGCCTAGAGACAGAGTGCCTCTTGGCAGAAGGCTGAGGATCATGCTTCCCCTTGTCTCTTGATGTAGAACATCGAAGCTGTGTTGTCTGTCAGGACTCTGACCACCCTGCCCGACATGTGAGGAAGGAAGAACGTGCACACTCTGCGCACCACCCTGAGATTTTTGATGTTTATGTGTAGCGTCATTTCCTCTGGGGACCACATACCTTGGGTCTGGAGGGTGCCGAGGTGTGCCCCCCACCCGCAGCAGAGGTCCGAGGCGTCCGAAACCAACTCAACTGAGTGCAGAGTGCTGATGACAGGAACTCCTTCCAGGACTTTCCCGGGGTCAGTCCACCATCACAGCAAGGTAAGTACCGTCGAGGGAATGGTAACGACCTTTTCCAGGTGGTCCCTGGACTGGGAGTAGACCGTTGTCAGCCAGGTGGTCTCCTAATCTAGCCTAACTCTGGTTCCTGACTCGTCGTTCTGATCTCCAGTTTGTTTCCTGCTTCTGACCTCCTGGTATCCTTACCCAGCTGACTCTTGACTCCTGTCTCATGACTGCAGATTTTGGCTCTGACTACTAGATCTGGCCAGCCGCAACAGCATGCAAGTACTAAGGGCAAAGGCTGATCCATGTGTTGACTGCTGTGAAGAAAAGAAGTAGAACCGTCTTTTCCTCTTCACGAATCCTGCCCTGAAAGGAGCATGTCTGCACCGGAGGATCAGTACCATTGTATTTCTTTTTCCTTTCTGAAAGCAAGGACACCATCACCACAAAGGAAGACGTTTGAGGTGATAGAAAAGAGGGGGTACCATAGAGAGAGGATTCCATCCCTGATAATAAGTAACATGGCTTTGATCCAGCAAGGTACTTAAATCCCCTTGACTTAGATGGGATTGCTCCCTTGCTTAAAGTTCGGCACATGCTTAAGCGCCCTACTGAAGTGGGGCCGACTGGAAGAAAACTATTTTAAAAAATAATTATATTTCTTTCGCTATTTCTACACAGAGTGAACATCTATCCAGCCACTCATAGTCTCTATCACCACACTATCTTAGCATAGATTGAGGCTCACAGGTTAAAGAGAAAGAAGAGATCACGGTTCTGTTTGCCTCACTGCTACCTTTTCTTTACTTAAAGCCAAACCCTAGTCCGTGCGCACAGCATGACTAAATATATTAGAAAGGGGCATCATGGGTCAGAGGCTGAGTTCTCCCCCCCAATGCCTGCAGCAGCAACAAAACTGTTCTGCCACCTCATAATCTGGTAGCCATTCTTTAAGGTCTCCTCATAATCAGCCCTAAAACGGCTGATTAAGGGATTCAACACATCCCTGGAAGTCCTCACAGCTAGATTTGTTCGTTCTAGCATTGACGCTGGCAACGGTCACATATTCTGTGCCTGCAGGGAATGGGCAGGATTTGCCCCATTATGTAGAAAGTTGTTTACTAAACCTCTCAGAAAATAATAAATTTCCAGGTGTCACAGCATATCTCTGGCCAACTACTGTAAAAGAATGCCCAAGAATCAGCTGAATCTTTGGTGGGAGTTTCAGTGGGCAGATGTACTTTCCACCAGTTTAGCTGTTTAACTCTTAATTCCAGTTTTGTTTTTATTGTTAACAGAGATTTAAGTAACTACTACAAAAATCTCTCCTGGTACTTTCTGAACATGTTCAGGAAGATCAGGGACATCTTCCTTTTTATATGGTTACTTTTTAAAACCCAGCTTACAAATATGTTTTCATATTCTAATAACTGCTTGTTAATCCACACTTCTGATCATATCAAGTCACTTGTGTTCACTATTTCATTTTTAACTAGGCAGCAATTCTTTAAATTCTACTTAGCAGCTACATTCCATTTCTGTGGCACAACCATTTGCAGGCAATATGCCGATAATGGCACATATTGAAGTAATTAGTGGCGGGGAGAAGAAATAGGAAGTCTGATATTACTGCAAGCTTGCTTTGGTAAATTAATCAGTGGAGATGCCACTTGAGAGTCACATACAGTAACACAAACAGTCCTATAGTCATGTACTAACAGAAGAGAATTCTATCTTTATTCCTCCTTGTTCCTTGCACGTTTTTCATTAGTTCACTGGTTAATGTTAATACAATGTTCGTGGTGATCTGTAAGAAACTGTTCTGAACTAAAAGTAATAACCAATTTGTCATCTTAGCTGGTCCGCAGTTATATTTGAACATGACAAATAGTGACAGCCATTCAACCATGCCAGGGCTGCTCTACTGGAATATCTTAAGAACAGGTATTTCTTAAAAAATAGTTATCTCATGGTGGATGATAGTAATAATCTCTCAAAAATAGTCATTTCAATTGCCCCCACAGTTACAATTTTATAATCAGAGCATTTCCTTTCTCCTTCACTTAGGTCCAAAGTAAATAAGAAGTCATCTCTAAAATGCTCCTCACGTGTTCATATTGTCAAAAAGGTCAACCACATAGGCCTCACTTTTCAAGCCTAAATAACAAGTCTAGAGACACAGAAATAAGGCAGAGTAATTTAATATCTGCTGCTGTTTGGTCTTAAAATCAGCAAAAAAACCCACAACCACCACCAAAAACTTTGATCATCATATTTATACAATGATCTTCTGCTTATAGTGTAAACGCTGCACTTTTGGATTTTAAATGATAAGATCAATGAACTAAAAATATAACTTCACAAATTTTCGAACTATTATTTTTAGGTTATATATAAAAAGGACAGTTATGTATTTCATGTTTGAGTTTTCTTTTATCACTGAACTGTAAAGCGCTGAACACGTCTTAGGAGATGGACCTGCCCTGCTTATAAGCGCTTGTTCCTTTTGTGCAGCAATGCGCATGCAATATAGCAGATTCACTCATCACTACAATGTATTTTGCCAGCATCTAGCACTGAAAACTTTGTATATCAACAATATCAAGTGTTTGACATGATGCATCACAGCACGTATGGAAACAGAACTGGCTTCAAACAAACAAACAACAACTTTACATGGATCATTGCTCTGTCTCTACAGCAAGAAGGGGATAGGTTGCTTGTGTCATAATGGGTTCGGCTAACCAAAGGGCAGCATTGGCAACAACTGCAGGGAAAGACTCTAAATTCTCCCAGCCAAACAGAGAGAAAAAAGCACTTATTAGTAACATAGGGGTATTTGGGGAGCAACCAGCATAATTTACATGAACATTCAGTAGCTAAAATTAAATGTATAGTGATTTGTTAACAACCTATAGGTTTAACTCCTACTGACTGCAATGAGATGTCATTCATATGCTCACATTATATCTCCCCTCTTTCTCTCGGAACAGTGATCAAAGGCAGAGATTCCAAATTGTGAAGCAATGTTTTCCAATGGTAGCATCTGGGTCCTTGGCACAGAGTTACATTGCAGCTTTGGAATTGCTTCCAGGTCTGCCACATGGTTAGGCTTGTGATGGACAGGCCAAGCTGCTTCCTCCTCCCAGCTGCTCTTCCCTTTGGACTCATTATTGATTCTGAGCCACTAATGCCCTTGTATCAATTTGTGAAGAAGTCCTGCAAAAGCACCACATGAGCTCGCTGTGCAGAGTGGGCCCAGTTTTAAAAATAAAAGCAGGGGAGGAGGGGAGGAAAGGGAGGGGAACTGCTGCTTTCTTCCATGTCTTATGTCTTCTGACTACATCTGCATGCTGGTTGTAGACTAATCCACATCCCAGATTACATGTGTGAACTGCAAATCATTTGCCAATCAGAAGTGGTGAGCGAGCAGAGGGGATTCCAAGTTTCACTTCGTTTGCGCGCGCACACACACACACACACAATCATATTTCAAAAAGAAAAAACAGTAGCAACAACTGTTTTTGTGAAGGAAGAACACAAAGAATTTCTGTGTCCAGAAAGTCGGCTGCAAGCACAGGGAGAGGAACTGTGGGAGGGTGGGGGGTGATCATGCGGACGAGCCATTTTTGAACACTGACTACATGGGTAAATTGTTTGTTACAGCATATTGCAAAGAGAAGCAGAATTATTTTTCATGCCACAGCTGTTTTAAATAAGAATAGGAATAAACTCAACCATCCTGCTCATGTTACTTGCCACTAATTATGGCATATATTTACATCTATAAAACAGTGATTCTTTTTTGGGGGGGGGTAGGGGGGGACATAATTTAATGTTCCTTTATTGTGCAGATTCCTTTATTTCCATTCCACATTTGAATTTCAAAAATGTTTAGGACTTCAAAGCATCTTTAAAAGCTTGCCCTAATTATAATATGTATTACTTTCTAATAACTGCTTGTTTGCATTGCAGATTCCTGCAAATGGAGGCATTCGTTAAAAAAAAAAAAATCAATTAATATCACCCAGACATCTTCAGATGAGTTTCATTCTCTATTTCACAGAGTTGCACTGACATATGACCAAGCTTTCATCAGTTTGAAACATAATGCAAACTACTGCAAGCATTTAAAATTAAGGTAGCTAATGTAGCAGAGTAAGAAAGCAATAAAGCCAGACATTAATTTATAATGATTGTTCTTTCCTACTGTGTGACTATCCAGAGACCAGTCTTTCACTCATTTTAGATATATTTACTCATAGGGGTTATTCTTGTTCCTGCAGAAATTTATGGTCAAAGTCAAAGCTGCTTTCCTTGGGCGCAAGATCTGGCCCATAATGCACAACCAAATTACTATTTTTTTTACTGCAGTAGCACCTCAGGATTCTCAACAAGGATCAAGACTCATTATACAGGCACTAAGCATTGTGCAAAGCAGTAACACAAAAAGAAAATCCTTGCCCCAAAGAACTCATAATCTAAGATCCAGCCAAAACATGACAAACAAATAGATGAACAAGAGCAGGAAGGGAGTGAGGTTACAGCACAGACAGGTGTACATGGATACGTTAGTGATAACCGTGTGCTTACTAGTAACAAGTGCTTGCCAGCCAAAGTAGTGCTAAATGGTAGTGATTTGTAGGTAACAGAGTAAAGGTGGGAAGGATTAAAATAGGATAAAGTAACAGCTTTACAAATGTTGACATGGGGGTGGCCTGGGAAAAAGCACAGAGGTGTTTGTGGATAAAAGCAGTCATGCAGGCAAGTAAAGCCAGTTAGTCAGGAGGTTGTTATTACTAAAGCTATTACATTTGAAAAAGGGGCGGGGGGGAGAGGGAGGAGAAGAAAGACTAAATGGTCTAAATGGTGAATGGCATTAAAGGTGAGGTTAGGAAGCTTGTACATGGTGTGGTAGTGAAGGGAGAGCCCCTTCACATAATGTACAAGCTTCTTAACCACACCTTTAATGCCATTTCCTTTTAGCCCCACCCTACCTTTCAGATCTAGTAACTTGATGGATACATGTACAGAGAAGGGAAAGGTGGTTAGCACAATGGGCCAGGCAGATGAGTCTAGTGATAGCATCTGCAACAGCTGTAGACATCAAGGGCAAAAAGGAGTAGATTATAATATTCAAGATGCAAGATAAGGGCCTGGGCAAGTGCTCTGAACAGACAGAAAGGGGTGGATATTTGAGACAAAGGAAGAGGCAGCAAGATTTAGACACAGATATGGAGGAGACCAAAAACCACACCATCCAGATTTTTCACCAAAATTGAGGCTGAGGGCTTGTTTACTTGTCGGTATCATGTTGTATGTCAGATTAGATGTAATTCATATGAAAGAACAAACCCCTGCAGAGAAATATGGTAATTTGCTTTGTAGTTGATACTTTGCAAAGCCAAATTCCACGATGGCCAAGTGTTTTTTATAGATCTCAACCCATTTTTTTTTTAGCAAGTCTTTATATCTGTCACAGAGAAAATTATAGAAAACCAATCTGCTGTAAAGCCCAAATCCTAACTGAAGAGGTAAGATAAAAGAAACATTCCTTTATGACTTCATGGCTAAGCCACTTGTCTATGTCTTGGTCATCCATCAACTTGGTCATTCCTCTCTAGTCTCCCTGCCTTGCACCCCACTGCCTTCCTCCCGATTCAAAATACTACCACAGCTAATATAAAATACTCTTCCTCACCCGCTGCTTGGACCATGAAACCCTCTCTTTGACTCCCTCCACTGGCTTCCCTTCACCTTCCACAACAAGTTCAAGTTTCTCCACTTCACCTCCTCAGGTGCACACACCACCACCATTCCTGCCTGCCTATCTGCCTTAATGTTTTTCTACTTCCTCCCTCTTACTTTTTGCCCACACTCCCTTGTCTTCTTTTGCCTTCACTCCTCATCAGGCTTTCTTCCATACTGCCCTTCTACACCTGGCTCCTGAGGCACAAACTGACCACCTTCTCTCGATTCAAATACCTCTTTTAATTACGTTAATTCCACCAAGCCTAAAAATAGCAATGGAAATTGTCAGTGTGATTACGCACCTGAGCATTTAAAGTAGTGCAGTACTGACATCCTTCCTGTAGGTATCCCGAGTTGTATCTGTATTGTCTTGTTGGCCTGTTTTGATTGTTTACTCTCAATGGGCAAAAAATTAAATAATCCTCTGCATTTTGTACAGGGCTGAGCACACTGTGCTTTAACAGTACGGAGCAGGAGAGGGTGGGAGACAAAGAAATGATGGAAGGGGTGCAGCTGCTAAGAAAGGGAGAGAATGCTAAGAATAAGCAGAAATACGCTGCATTAAGGGTACCTGTGAAGAGTTGTATTTCTTAAAGTGGAAATGGCTGATATTGACTCATACGTGTGTGTGTGTGTGCGTGTCTCTTTGTACATACATGCACGTGTTGAAAAACAGGGAAAAAAACAGGGAAAAATGGGAGAACATTTTTTTTTTTAAAAATTCATGAACTTAAAATTCCACAAGTGTTCTGAGAAGTCAGGGTTGCTCAGCATTTACTGATGATAACCCAGACCTTGCCAGCATTTTAGTAGTAATACTTGTGAATGGGCCAACAGTTCTAGAGCAGCTTCTCTATGGCTCCCATTAAAAAAAAAAAGACATTAAAATATTTTTTTCTGTAGAATCATCATATCATGATCAAAATTAAGAAAAGAGAGCTGACAGTTTGCGATCTAATTCTCATGACTAATTACCTAGATGTGTATCGTTCGTTTTACATACATTTCTAGCCAAAAAGGACTGACGCAAAGTCTATTCTTACAGGACCACGCATCACGGCTTTTGTTATACACAGAACACTGTTCTAAAACTGGCACATTCCTTTCTGCCTTAGCTAAACCCAGGAAAAAGTAAATCCTCTAACCTCTTACAAGTTCACGATTCAAAAACAAATTCTCATCAATATTTTTAATATATAACAAACAAGAATGTTGGTATTACATGTTCTCTAATCTGTATATTATTACACACAAAAAACTATGTTAAAACACCATTAAGTTTGCTTAATTCAGCCCCCTTTTGCTTATGCAGTCTTTAATTATATGATCACATATTTTTGCCACAGGTTCCTGCCTCCTCTTGTGCACAGTTAATGAGCAGCTATTCAACATTCAATGTGTCCCACTAGGCTTTATTTACTGCATACTATTCAAACCCTGTCTCAAAGACACAATTATTATTAATTTCCTAATGGGAAAAAATGGTGCTGTCATGGTACAGTCTTGGATCTTTACAAACATTAATTAATTTATTTTCCCAACAGCAATGTGAGGTGAGGTGGTAATATTCCCATTTAGCAGATAGGGAACTGAGACCCAGAGAGATTAAAGCTAATTCACACGAGATGATTACAGTGGTCCCTTGACTGCTTAATCTATGAACCTATGAAAACTGCCCACTAATTTTGGGTGCCCAATCTGAAATGCCGAGGACCTGATTTTTCAGTGTATGTTACATCATAGAACAGTTTATATGTTTAAAGCACAGCTCCCATTGACTTCAGCTGCAGCTGTGGGTGCTCAGTAACTCTGCCACTCAGATCAGATCCCAAATCAGTCATCCAAAAAATGAGGAACACACAATTCGTAAAAAGCCTGATTTAAGTGAGTTGCCCAGCATCACACAGGGACACTGTGGCACAGGCAGGAATGCTCCAGTGCTCCAGAGCAGTAATCATTCGTCTTAATCATGAGACCATCCTTTATCCTTCTCCAGTTCCTAGCCTCATTCACTACACACATTCCAGCTTCCTCAACAAATGTGTCTGGTGTCATACAGACAACAGCCTCCTTCATTACACCACCCCGATTCATCCCGAGCGCAGGTTCATCCTGTGCACTTAGTGAGGCATCAGTCCCGTAGAAAAATAGGATGTGATCATGTACTTAATGTCTGTATCATAATGCATATGCAAAAAGGGGCTGAATTAAGGTTGCATAGGTTCCTCCCACTGTGCTCAGCAGACAACCTTAATTCTGGCATTTACTAACTTTTGAGTGCTCAACTTTGCAACCATGAATTTCTTTTACCTGAGTTTTTTAAATGGAATTTTAGCATTAAAACAAAACAAACAAAAAACAAACCACAAAGAAATTTCATCATGTGGAACCATATTTTCACCTACAGGATTCATCATAGGTGCTGGATCCTCTAGATGCACAGCACAGACCTCTGCCACTTGAGCTAACAGAGAAATTGATAGTAGTAGTAGCAGGTTGTCATCCTCTTTGTGGACCAGCACCAGAGGGAGACGACAGACACAGTTTGCCTGTAGGTTTCACAGATATCTTCTGACTGCAGTGGAATGTTGAGACTCGGGAATCTTGGGTTTCATTCTAGTTTCTGGAGGGGACTATACTGTAGGGGAGGTCACAGACTCTTCTGTCCCTATTCCCTCAAGCCTGATCTATGCCCCAGTCATGTCTCTACTCCTTCCATCTCTGGCTCCTTGTCCCAGTCACACAGGTAGTCCCAGTCAGTCTCCCCACCCCTCGGGCTCCTCATTCCAGTCCCAGTCTCCCTCCTCGGGCTCCTTATCCCAGTTCCCCCTCCAGACTCCTCGACCAATTCTACTTGCCTGGCCATTCCCAGTCTCCCCATCCTGGCTTCTCCTCTGATTTCAGTTCCTCATCCACCCGCATTTCCCCACCAGCTTCTGCTCTTGGTCTCTTTGCTAGTCAGCCCCTGCCTACTCATCACAACCTCCCTCCAACAGGCTCCATGTTCCAATCTACCACCCCCACCCCTCCAGGTTTGGCTCTTATCCCCTCCGCATGCTAGTCAGGCTGCCCTGGCAAGAGAGACAGTCTTCCTGCTCTCACTTCCTGCACCTGATGCCACAGCAAAAAACTCACCCTGGGGCAGACACCTGGCATGGACAATTTCAGCCTGAATAGTTAAAGTTTGGCAAAGATATTAGCCACTGAAAACAGGGTCTTTTAGTGGCAAATGTTGGGGAACCTTAACTATACGTGCACTACCATCTCCACTGTTAATAATTTCAACACCAACTTCTCCCCAACTGTAATTAGGCCTTTAAAACTAGCCCAGTTCCTCTTGGGGCTCTAAAGGTCCTTTCTGGAAAATGCCTATTAAAATATTTAAATTGCCAGTGGTTGGGATAATGGGTGTATACCTCATGTACCCAGAAAACCCCACATGTGCGAGTACAGAAGTGTAATTGTAAGCACAAGGTCCAACCTGCATAAGTTGGGATTCTCTTGTACAAGCATGTGTTAGCACAAAGGCGGGGTTTGGTAAGTGAAATAGGGGTACCTATATTGTTGATGGACTGTAAGTTACACCCGCTTTTGAAAATTTGATCCTTAGAGACAATTACCCACTCAAAAAGGGGGCAGCAGAAGCAGAAGTGGTACTGAGACCTAAGGTTTAGCTGAGTAATGCTTGAAATTCTGGTAATTAACACTGTGTTTTGAAGGTGCTGAATGGGTAGTTTGGTGTTTTATCACCCATGAGTCCATCCTAGGAGGTACACACATTACTTAACATAAAAAATAACACTGGAATTAAATTGGAATTTAATACCAATTTTCAAGACAATAAAAATCCAACCCCTCTTCAGCAAACTCTGCCCAAAACATGGCTCCATTGAAGTCAATGAAAATTTTATCATTTGCTTTAATAAGACCAGGATTTCAGCCCTGATCTCTGCAAGCATTGGCATTAGCAAAGAGTAGGGCACATTTTGTTCAATGCATTTTCTGGGTAAATCTGCAATCTGAGGCATGAATGCAGCTCGTGGAGCCATATACAGGCTAGTTTTATCCATACAGCATGGGTAAAAATAGCTGCATAGCTGGGATGGCTTGGGCTTTATCATGGGTTGCGCAAGCACCCCGGACACCCAGGGCACCTGCTCTTGTTACTGAAGCCCAAGCTACCACATCTACAATGCTATTTTTAGCCAGGCCAAAGCTGGCATGGATGTGTCTATCCAAGCAACAATCACACCTTGGATTGCCAGGCAGACAATACCTTAAGTGAAATAGCTGGGCAAAGGCCAGAATGGTCCATCATTTGGCAGAGCAACACTCCCACTTGCATACAATGAAGTGAGCTGTAGCTCACGAAAGCTTATGCTCAAATAAATTTGTCTCTAAGGTGCCACAAGTCCTCCTTTTCTTTTTACTCCCACTTGGGGAGCAGGATGAAGTCTCAGGTAAGAGCAGCAGCAGCAGTAGCAAGAGCTATCAGGGAGAAAATAATCCCCCTCTCAGAGGGCTGTGTGACTAGAGACATTATTTCATGCACGTTTCGCTTCCCTTTACTTTACTTACATTCAATTAAGTTCTTAGAAAGTTCATTTTTGAAGCTCAGGCTCTGCTTTAAGCGGGAACGTTAATGAAAACCAAGCAGCCCTAATTTATATCTATGGACATGTTCTTAAAAACTGACATTAAACACTACACTAGCTTTTCAGACCCTGTTGTGAGTGTAACAGAATTTCTGAAACTTACTACTGGATGATTTTCCAAATGCTTCCACAACTTTAGTGGTAGAAAACCTTATTTTTAAAACATTACATTTTAATTCTTAGAGCAACATGCACCTGTGAGGCAGCAGGAAATGTCTAACAGGTCAACGAGGGCCTAATGCTCAGTCTGACAGACCACACAAGCCACCTTTGTTCACGGACAAACTTCACACGTTCAGATCTCATGATAGACCCAATTGATGACCTCACGGTATATTTATTTACATATGCAAACCGCAATATAACCATGGCAATACAATTTTTATAGGACTGTAAGCTCTTAGTGGCAGGGCTCTTGTCTGTACATGCTTAACATGCTCTTGGTGCTAAGCCAACCACAGACGATCACAACAATTAATGTATGCCAAGTTTATACTGTCAGGGAGTATTTTCCTGGCTTAAAACATGGTTTTGTTTATGTCACTATCAAGAGAATGCTAGAGCAGAACACCTCTCCCCGCCCCAAACCGCCGATCCTCCTGATGGCAAAAGCTTCAACATAAATTATATAAAGCTAAAGCAACCCTTTTATTTCCTGGAATATGCAAATCTTGATATGAGGATTTCAGATTTTTGCACCTTTTTTTAACTGCTAAGAAAAAATTGGGAGCAATCTTCTTTACTGATACTTTTCAACACAGTAGTAGTAGTATTGAAAGGCAACACGTTATGCTCCTTTAGAACCTCATTAATTGGCACTAATGAATGACTGGGCGTCCCATTGTGAATTACTAAATTTGACAAATTATCAGGGAAGTGGAACACATACAAACAAACCAAACCAAATGTTCTGCATCACAACATGCTCTTTTAGAATTCATTTTGACAATTATTTTTTAGGATTTTTCACCCTTATAATAGTTCATAATGTTTAGTCTTGAGAAAAGAAGAGTGAGAAAAGAAGCCTTCAAATATGTTAAAGGATTTTACAAAGAGGACAGTGATCTGAAGTAGAAGTAATTGGCTTAATCTACAGCCCAGAAGATTTAGGATAGATAGTAGGAAAAACTTTTTCATATAAGGGTAATTAAGTACTGCAATAGGTTACCACGGAGGTTGTGGAGCCCCCATCACCGGAGGTTTTAAAGAACAGGTTGGACAGGGCTGGTCTAGATATATCTGGTCCTGTCTCAGGGCAGGGGCCTGCAACAGATGCCCTCTTGAGGTCCCGTTCTTAGGTTGGATATTAGGAAAAACTTTTTCACTAGGAGGGTGGTGAAGCACTGGAATGCATTACGTAGGGAGGTGGTGGAATCTCCTTCCTTTGAGGTTTTTAAGGTCAGGCTTGACAAAGCCCTGGCTGGGATGATTTAGTTGGGGATTGGTCCTGCTTTGAGCAGGGGGTTGGACTAGATGACCTCCTGAGGTCCCTTCCAACCCTGATATTCTATGATTCAGCCCTACACTTACAATTCTAGGTATTAGTAAATGTTCTACAGTAGATACTGTAAAACAAATGGTGTCTTGCTAAAATGAGATATCGTTATAATGGTCTGCTGTTAAATCTTTTAGAGAAGCTTGGGGGATTACTGCCATTTATGTGTGTGTCTTATAGAGTGGGTGATCGATTGAACTGTCCAGTGAAATCCAACCGTATATGTACAGCGATGTACATTGATAAAGTGACACCAATATTTTGGATATTTTTCAACATTTCTGATATCTAGTTTTTATCTTTCCTTCATTCTAATCCTCCTTCAGCCCCTCCTCACAGCTACTTTGGGCAGGTATAATTCCTCTGCAAACAGAATTCCATGTCACTGTCCCAAATGTACTTAGAGAAATTGAAGGCAGGTCTGCTTCAACAATGAAGCAGAAATTAAAGCAACCAAAACCATTATACAACAGCACTGGAAATATCACAAACTCTTAGATAATTTTTTAATACTAATTTTAAATATAAGCGTGTTGTGAAAACATTGGCTATCTCAAGGCTAAAAACTATATTACCTGCCTTCAGCAGAGTCCAACACACAAAACACTCAAAAATATACACAGAAGTCTCAGTTTAAGTTGCTGATATTGCTCTTCAATCAAACCACTAGATGGCAGTTCACCATTTATAAACAATGAAACTTATTACCTGTTTGTCACTGGCAAAGGATCATGTATAACAAAGTGCTGGCAGGCACTACAATTACTATAGTTGTTTTCTAGGAACACAGACATGTTGTGGGAAACATCAGTAGAAGTGGCTTTGTGCTAGTGTCCCACATGAAGGATATACACAAATGATGGAGACTCAGCTTCACGTTATTAAGTGATGACAAAATAAATTCCTGTGTACGTGAACATTTAGAAAGAGTAGGGAAGCACATAACGTGAACACACAGTCGAAATTAACTTCCATGGTATGTCTTACTCACCCAGAATTTTACTAGGAAGAAGGCATTTTGGGGGCCCTTCCCAAACAGTTCCTTTAAACCACCTTTCTTTTCAGGAAATTTGTCATAAATCTGACGAATGTCCACTGATTCAAGCAATGGGTCACTGTAAGAATGGTTGGCATGTCCAATGTGCACAAAGAGGTGTTTGTTGTACTGTAAGAAAAAAAGAAAAAGAAAAATCACTATTGTACAAGAAGAACAAAGGTTTATTTAAGATGAACAGTATGTCAGTGTGTTCATGCTAAGATTAGGGTGCTTTGGTGGATTAGAAAAACCTGCCCTCGTCTACCTTTGGGACCACGGTTTATTTGCAACATGATTTCCATGAAGTTACTTTGGTGGTCTTGGCACAGTCCCTAGTGAACAAGAGTCAATATCATAAAACCAGTTCCCCAACTGTAAACCTGCTAAGCATGGTTAACTGCAGGTAGGTGTTTACCTAAAAGACCAGAACAGCCAGCAAAGTGACGATCAGCCCATCCTGAGCACAGTAAGATCAAGAAATTTATTTGAGCATAAGCTTTCGTGAGCTACAGCTCACTTCATCGGATGCATCCGATGAAGTGAGCTGTAGCTCACGAAAGCTTATGCTCAAATAAATTTGTTAGTCTCTAAGATGCCACAAGTACTCCTTTTCTTTCTGCGAATACAGACTAACATGGCTGCTACTCTGAAACCAGTAAGATCAAGGTCATTAGAAAGAGTGGTGGTGTCTGCACCATGCAGTTTAATGTCTTATGTATAGAGATCTTTAGTTTCTGCTAGTGCAACAGCTCCCTTAAATCGTTACATTACAAACATTTCTGTCTTTAAAAAAAAGTGTGCTAATGTCAGTTGCCTAAAGGAGGGGGAGTAGATTTTTCTTTAATTCCTAGAATTACAGTAAAAAAAAAGGAACTAATAGGTCAGCTAGTCCATCTCCCTGTCAGTGTAGGATTTTTTCCCTTTGGTATATTCCCCAATGCTTTGTTGAATCCACTTTCAAATGACCCAAGCTTCTGTGGGAGCTAGTTTCACAGTTTCGCTGCCAGAATGTGTTACCTGATGTTCAACCTAAATTTCCCCCTTTCTAGTTTCATTCCACTACAACTAGTTATAGCCACCACCGGTACCACCCTAAACAATTCCTCTCCCTTCTCAGAGTGAAATCCTGGCTCCAAAGAAGTCTATCGTTAAACCCCATATTGACTTCAATGGGGCCAGGATTTTACTCATACTGTTTACACCCTGCATATTTGTCTGAGACTATAGCACATTGTAAAAGCTGAAATGAAAAAGAAGAGGACCTGATACTGTATGATGCTAAGTCCTTCCCAGAGGAGTGCTCCACACCTCATAAGACCAGATGAAAAGATGAAAGGAGCATGGTTGTTTTTTAACCACATAGATCACAAACAACATTTTGCTAACTCAGTTAAAGGGGAACCATTGTGCAGTCACTGAAAAGCTGAAAACTTTGCAATGTTGGATAGCTACTGGCTACAAGGTGGCAATTTCTAACAGGTAAGCATAAAATAATGTTGAAAACGCAGAGTGGACCTTTGCCTGGCTATTTTGTTCACAATACATCTGCACACAAAACAGATTAAAATAACAGTTTCATACCTCAATAAACTGAACATCCAATCAAACCATTTAGCTGGCCTACCATGCTAACCCATATTATCTCACAGTTTCTTTGTATTACCCTGTTTCCATCTCTTGTCACTTGTCTTACACTTTGACATTAAGCTCTTTGGCGTGGGAACTGTCTTTTTGTTCTGTGTTTGTACAGCACCTAGCACAATGGGGTCCTGGTCCATGTCTAGGGCTCGCGATAAAAATAAATAATAATAATTGAATACAACTTTCCCGAACAAATGTGCAAAACCCCAAGGAAAAGAAAGTAGACTGACTAGAGTTTTACCAACTGTATTTGGACAAGTAAACAAGTAAAACTAGTAAAATCATCCAGAGCAGCGAAATCTGAATTTAGAATACACTTATCTGTTATAATGAACAAATATAATTGGATACATTCCAGTCTCTTCCTGATGTATTTTATTTAGTGGTGGGGGGGGTGGGAAGAGCTTAACACTTCAGGCTTTAATAAACCTAAGCTCAATTCGTAAGATGTGAACATCAGTTACACAGATTTTCCTTGGAGCACTCTTTCAAAATAGCCCCCTCCCTATTTCCTCGGTGTGCACGTGGAAAACTTTCCCAATCTTTGCTTATAGATGCAACAAGCCCCAAAGGGGCAGTGTAGTCAAAATAGGGTGTTTCTACTCTAAAGAGCAAAGCACATAGGTCAGAAAAATAAACAACTGAATGGAAGGGACTGAGTGCATGAATGAATGAATGCATGAATGAAAGTTTATCAGTAAGGCCTTACCATGAGCAGGTTTAAGTCGCATACCAATCATTTACACAAGAATTACAGTAATTATCGTACTATTCAGTTACAATGAGGGATTATCATAACAATATCTTCAGAGTCGCTAGATTTGCCATTTTACTGGATAATTGAATGATAACTGCAGATGAAACATGCTTGCTATACACACAAAATACACATACACTACTTCACTTACATGTGATCTACATACAGTTACACATCATTGTATTATCTTGGAGCGCCAAGCACATACAAAAATTAATATATGATATTGTTGGGAACCACTGCTGTTCTTGGTTTACCTTTTAAATGTCTGGTGATCAGGGAAAACAAGCAAGCAAGAACACTGGATTTTAGGGGGTGACTATAATTCAAGATAAATTCACACTGTAGGAAGATAACACATGAGAATTTGGGGCACGTAACTGTAGGCATAGATCTTGCTGGACATGAGTAAAATTTGAGTGCAAGGTTCAACTGTAAACAATGATTTGACAGGCTGTGTGCCGGAGACAGTGTTTCCAGGGCTAGTTGAGATAAGTGGGAATGCGCTGAACTGATTAACTTGAAATGCAGATAAAGGGAGGAAATAAGCAATCGGTCCTTACACAATCTCCAAAGTTATTGGTCCTTACATGATCTGCACAACGTCCAACCCAATTAGATCCAACAAGTAGAGATGTTAGTGGCAAGGAAAAATGAACATAAACTGTCTAGCATGTGACATGCTTGAACTGGAACTGGAATCACCCAGTACTTAAATCCCTGCACCTGGGTGGCCTCGTCCACGTGGTCACAGAGCTGTCACATGCCTAATAAAGTAACTTGAGTGATGAGCAGGAGTCAAATTGAGTTGTTTGGGATCCTGAGAATGGGATAAAGTGTTCTCTCAGAACTGGATGAGGTATTCTGGATAAGCCAAGTGCAAGATGTCTTGGAAGGAATCCCAACATTATTGTCTTGCAAAATAATCTGGTAAAACATTTCTTTGGACATTATACATTTTTACGGTCTGGAAAATAATGTAGTAGAGTCCTCGGAATCCAAACTGCAATCAAAGAGACGTTATGTATATAGGACTACAGAGCAGATCACAGAGCCTTTATGCTGCTTAAATATAAAAGCAAAGTTAAAGACAGCTGTAAAGTTACTCTAGTTGCCTGCAGATCTTGCCAAAGTACCAGATGCTGCTGTAGCAAAAATTCTGACAGGATATAGTGGCACAGATGGTATGACATCACCTGAGAATATTCTTAGGATGTAAATGTTTATTTTGACATTGCGTGTGTGATTATTTTCTGCTTTTGTTGCTGTAATTCCTATATGAAATAGAATCATTACTAATCTAATTAGATAAGGCATATTTCTACAGGCTCATAAATGACACCACAATATTAGGCACAAGACAAATTTGTTATATGGGCAGTCTCCATGAAAAGTGTGTATATATGAAAGTGATGAGGTTAAGTTACATGGCTATATCTTCTGAGCCTATGAGTGTTTGAAAAGATCAAGAACATCTTCATTATAAGCAAACTTCACTATTATTTCAGGCTGCGTATTCCAGAGTTATTGAAGTACATTAGTACTGAGGAATTTGCCCATGCCACAGTATTTAAAGGATTTACATTTGACATGTACATAATTATATACTTTAAATACTGTAAACCACAGTGGGTGAAATCCTGTGTTTTTTTTAAGCATAGCAACTACATCAAAGTTTACAGACTACATTCCTGAGCTGTTTCATCTGCAGAGTCTGCATTACACTCCATGCCCTAGAGATGGCTGCCTCTTACTGAACTCCTTCCCTTAAAAAATTCTAAATATCTGAGGAATGCAGTAAAGCCATGAAAAATGACTGCTGTCAACTAATACCACGAGAAAAATTATAATCCACTTAGGAATTTAAAGGAACCAAGACAAATCGCCAATGTCAGAGGATGCTAACATACAAGCTGCAGCAGAACAAAGACAAATCACCTACATTTGTTTTACCGTTCAATACATATACTGGCTCTTGCGAAATTATGTCCTTATGTTCTATGGTTTTGCTCTTACATTCCACAAAACTAGGCGATGTGAGCTGCTACAGCTCTCTCTGACGCATTCTTGTGCTCCACAGTACCGGGGAAGGGCTCCCTGAATCTCATGCAACACAAATACACATCTATTAAGCAAAGTTCTTTCAATTTCAGTGTCAAGATGCAGGCTGCACTGTAACTTGACATACACATGCTCTCAAAGCATGAAAGCATAGAGTTTCAACCTGCAGCCTTCTACCATAGAACCAGTTGTTCCAACTATATCTTACAAGGCTAGATTGTGCCAGTTAGGCACAGCCTAGAGAGAAAAGAAATGTGGAGGTAGCACTGTCCTAGAGGATGTACTGGAGAGCATTCTGCTTACCTGAATTCCCTGGTCACAGGTGAAGCACGCTCACTATGAAAGCCCTTTGTAGGATACGGCCTCACGTTAGAGCCATAGTTCCACCTCCTCTATGCCCATTTGAAATACCATGCACCTTTGCAGGAACAGGGAGGACACAATCCCTGCATTTCCTTGAACTCAGGGTCTGCAGAAATGACTGATCCTTAAGGGGGCCACACAAAGAGATGGCTCCTTGCTCCTTCCTCCCACTTCATACCCACATAAAGGCCAGGCAGGCCTCAACCATCAGTTGTGCAGAGGCAACATCCCGTGCTCTTGTCTCACCCAACCTGGGACGGTTAGAAATATCTCACAAGCCAGGCCACTCCATGAAATTGACAGGCTCTTGCAAGTTTGTTCCAGCTCCAGTGGCCCTGATGAAAGTGAAGCTCCAAGTTTTCAGGCGGAAAAGGTCATGCATGCAGCAATGTCACCAGGGAGATTGTCTATCATTTCAGCCACAGCAACAAGGCATTCGGTGAAACTGCCATCATTAGCAATAAGGAAGGGAGAGAACTGTATTAACTGGTTCTGTGTCTTATGGATCAAAACAAAAACCCAACAAAGCAGCACACTCAAATGGCCCTGTGCTGCATGTCTTCTATCCCCGCTGAAACAAAAAGAGGCCCTCTCTGTTCACTTTGGGTTGAATGTACTCTACACCAGTGGTTCCCATTGGGGGCTCGCGAAATATATCAGGGGAGTCTCAGAAAAAAATTCTGTAATGGTGCACAGACCCATCCCTAGGAACCCTGGGTGCTGGGACTGGCAGCCCGAGCCCCGGGACTGTGACTTCCTGGCAGAACAAGTTTAAACTTTGTTGTCGTCGTACACTGTTTGCCTGGGCTGCTCAAGACCTGAATGCTTGTGGGAGGAACGCTTTAATTGAGTTGGCTTCTTAAATACCTTCATGCTGTTTCACATCTGGTACTCCTTGATGAAACATGTAGAAGGCTTAATCTAAGTGATATGAGCTACAAAAGTGAAATCTTGGAAGAGTGTTGCCATTTTCATAATGTAATAAAATTAATAATGTAATGATAAATAATAATGTAATAATAAATAGTGTGTAATAACCGTGTCATAAAAAACCCAAATTATTTCCAAGATCACTGCTTCTATCATTTATGCTTAGGTAAGGGAGAAAATCCCTGGAAATATTCATTTTTAGGAGGGGGTTTGCGAGATTTGATATTTTTGTGAAAGGGGTTTGCAAGGTGCTAAAGTTTAGGAACCAGTGCTCTACACAAAAGTGAGCAATGGACTAAACTGGAAGCTCAGAAAGAAAGGGTGGGTGAAAGGCTCGTGGTCTCGCTTGGCTCTGCCCAAGACACTTGTGGGTCTTTTATCACAGTGTAGACATACCCCAGCACAACAGCGGGTGGTCTGGGTCAACTGGCTCAGGCTCGTGGGGCTTGGGCTGTGGGGCTATAAAATTGCAGTGTAGTTGTTCGGGCTTGGGCTGGGGCTGGAGCCTGAGCTCTGGGACCCATCCCACTCAAGGGCTCTCAGAGCCTGAGCTCCAGCTCAAATGTCTACACTGCAGGGGTTTTATTGCAGTGTAGACATACTCTTGATGAGGCAGCAAACAACCTTGCTCTAGTGGCTGGGGTTCTATAGATGTATCCTGTTTAGTGATCTGCTGTAGCTGAGATATCTATCTACAAGGTACTACTGCTTGTGTCAGGTTAACAAACTGTACTATCGGAGGAAAAAGGAACCAAATGGGATAATTAAAAAATAATCGCCAAGACAAGAAGAGTCTGCAGGCTACTGTAACCTGCATTGCCTTGGCTCTGAGGCATGGCCTTATCGGTAAATCTGACACCCTTTAATTTCCTGCTGATGTGAGAAAATAACTTACCCTGCCAAGAATTCCCTTCATTTCTAATAAAATTTTAGTGACTAAAATGTTCATTCCCACAGATTTAGCTTTCCACGGAAAGGGATCAAGACAGAGTTGGCCTAGCAATATTTTAACATAGCACGGGGAGCTGGTAGCACTGCCTATTGTTAAGGTTGCCTAGCATTTCCCATTCTAAGAACCTGGTTTCCATTGCTTATAACTTTTTCAGACTATTTGGGCTGAAATTTTCGATGGTGGGTGTCTTGTCAGGATGAATTGTTCTGGAAAATTTCAGCCGAAACCTGTCAGCCATTGCTGACAATAGGGCTAAGGAAAAATACAGTGTTTTGCCCATGTTAAAAATATCCCCCCAAACTTCTTCGGAGAAGCTCTAGCACCCCCATGCTTTAAAGCAGGGACTTGAAATTTGGCAAGGGGTGGCCTTTGTGTTAAGCACATGCCCTTTGCCATCCCAGTGAAAATCTGCCCAAATTTGACCAAGTTACAAATCTCTGAAAAAATGCAGTTTGCACATGCTCAGTAGAGACTTCTTAGATTTTTAGCAAATGAGCAAGACTTTCCCTGACATTCCTGCTCGGTCTGTTGCGGGCCATGCCAGGTCAGGGTCTGAGCACCTGAACTGAGAGCAGGGGGCCTGTCTCTCCTTTGCTGTCATTGGTTCCTCTCCTGGCAGGGGGGCGAGAGCCAGATCTGCAGGGTGGGGCAGGAACAGGGGAACAGAGTGGGACAGGAAGCCTGGGGGTAGGACAGAAACTAGAAATGAGTGGGATAAAGAGTAGGAACCAGTTAGCTGGGGTGGTGAGAGGGGGAGGCCTGACTAAGAAACAGGGTAGAGGGGAGAACCAGGACTGGCTGGGGACAGGGACAGGGACAAAGAGGCAGGCGGGCACGGAGATTAGATGAAGAGCCTGGGGAGGGAGATTGTGCCTGGGAGCTAGTGAAGACTGGAAATGTGGAGGGGGAGTTGGGGCGTGACTAGAGGCCAGGGTAGGAGAGAGAGACAGACCGAATGAGGAACTGGGGGGTGGCAGAGAAATTTGGACTGGCTGGGCAAGGAGACTAAGAATGAAAAGCTGGGGGAAATGGAATGACTGTGCAAGGAGACTGGGACTGTGATGGGGAGTTAGGAGGGGTGAAACTAGATCTTGCTGGGCATGGAGATTGTGGAATGAAGACAACGACTGTCTATATGAGGACAATGGGACTGGGGCCAGATACCACGGTTAGAGAAGAGACAGGATAGGGAGCAGGTGGGGGACAGAAAGGGTCCTGTTTGGAGAAAACACGTAGAAAAGAGTCCCTGCTCACTAGATCACATTCGCCTCCAAAGCCTGGAATGGACCCCAAGATCCCTGATCCACTATTCCTCTGCCCCCTCTAGTGCTGGGTTCACAAAAAAGATGACAAGCTACTATTGCTACCAATTACTCCGGTAGCTCAAATGACAGAGATCTGTGGGTTTAAAGATTCCAAGCCCACTGAAGAACCATGGCATTAAGATAATGGCACTGGATGGAATTTCTGTTGTTTCAGGTTTGCCTTTTAAAAAAACTAAGGAATTACACACAAAAAGCCCCTCCTTTAATTACAAGAACATTATTAAATTTGCAAAGTCAAACAACTGCAATTTAAGAAACAAGCTAGATCCTATAGCTGTGTTTGGCAGGGTTAGCCCATGATACAGTGTTCCTGGCTAGCTACCAGGGTATAATTATTTGCATTTATCCCCATACTGATACACTTCCCAATTCACATCTTGACCATTAGTGAGAATCAACAAGGGTTCATTGTAATTTTACATCCCTAAAAACCCACTTCCATTATTTGCAATCCTCTCTTAGGAGTTTTTGAAATAAAATATCTCTGCTGATTCCACTTTCCACTTGTCAGCCATGGTCCCCTATGCATCTAATGAAGTCAAAATTAATATGGTTATTTTTACTCCCTGGGTTTTGCACAAGCAGAGCTCTGGAAGCAGTGTTTGCTCACTAATTGTGACTGCAGAGCAAGCAGGGGGAGCCAACAAAATTGATTTTTTTTGGGTAGGTTCTGCCAAAAAAAAAATGGTGGTTATTATTTTATTTTGAAAATGTTTACCAACAGTGACAGATTTTGAACAAGAATGATGTGGATGATCTTTCACACCTGGTCAGACTAACTTGAAAGAAGGCCAACTTTGGAGAATTAGTTACTGCCAGGTCTTTCTACTCATTCCCACCAATATTTGCATACTGGACAACGAAGTTTTGGCACCTATGGTCACAATCCTGCCACAGAAACTATGCAGGTAGACACCCTACATTTGCACAGACCCCCTTGAAGCCAATCGGGCTCCATGTAGCCACAAGGCGCTGCTATCAAATAGCCTGCTTCAGGATTATATCAATACTAAACCAATGGGAACTGTCCGTTCTGAGCACCTCTGAAAAAATCAGGGCACTTTAATTTAGATGTCTAAATACAGAGTATTTTGACAATTTACTTGTCAAAGTAAAGTTTTAAAATTTTACAGAGTATGACGTATGTTCATTTCACAGAGCAGACGCATACTCACTATACATGTCAACAGAAGTGAACTCCATATTTTTGTGTACTTAATTCAACTTTATATTAAAATAAACTTGAATCTAGAGTCCACCACACTAAATTAATTCTTTTTAAAAGATTGATCCATCTACATTTAAGTTTATTTGCTCTTCTTTTTATGTAAGAAGGAGGCTAGACAAAGAGTTTCATACAACCAAAAAGTTGACATCTTTGATATGCTGCCTATCAAGAGTACAAGAGGATAAACTTCAAACACAGCTTAAGATGTGTTGATAATATAACATAAGTAAACTCCTGAGCCTCTGCAACATTTTACACAGTTAAAATGGAGAGAATTTTTAAAATGTCGTCATTTTTCATCAGCTGAGGTGGTTTGGTTAACTTTTTGCATTTTATTGCATTTGCACAATGAGAACAGGTTAGCAGTTTCACTTTTATGATCCATTTCTAGTCAGCTTCACTTTGTGGCTCTCATTCACAGTGGTCTCTGGACTCACAATACTACAGGATAATGTTTAAATGGAAAAGCCTTGTTTAAAAAAAACAAACCCGGAAATAAAAAATAAGAGACATTTCCATTAAGATTATATCTCCCCACCACTGTTTCTTTCTAAAACAAATTCTGAATTTTGGACCTAATGTTATTACCCCACATTACGGGTAGGTGGGTTAATTTGGAAAATTTGCTCTTCGTGCTATTCTTTGTAGCTGTAAGGAATTTTAGATGTAAAACTGTTTCAAGTGCTGGAAGTTGCTGTGAAAGTAGTCGTCACAGTTGAATGCTCAGGAGAGAGGGAAGAAAAAAAAATTTTTTTGGAGGTAGACTGACTAACAAATACCTAATCAGATCAATTTGGGCTGCAACAGGAGAATGAGACAGGTAAAATATATTTAGGAGAAGGTCTATTGTATTGAAATTATAATAATTTAACTTTTTGAGTCTTTGCATTTTAGAAACAACTGTGAGGAAGACAATAGTTTAGGTTCTCTCTAATCTGCCTGAGGATTGAACTTCTGCTTGTTAGAGAACACATTTACTTGGTTTAACCATGAATAGAAATTTGTTCTGAACTTCCCAGGAACTCTTATAGTGAAAGCACAAAGCACCTAAGTAAAGAGATCTTAGGCTGACAGTAACATACTGGAAAATATGATCATTTAATTTGGTGAGGTTCCAAATATACAGAGTTGGAATACCATTAAGGAAAAGTACTTTTTCTCTTACAAAGTGAGATTTCTCTGACAAGGTGAAATTCTATAGTTTGTTTGTAAGGACAAAGGACCACCGAACTAATAAACGACCAGAGAATTTGGAAGAAAAAGCAGCAGGAATTTGGCACGTGTATGTTTAGTTGTTTTTCACATTAAAGAGGGAGTCACTTTATTCATCCGGAGCTGCAGAATCAATATTCAGAGATGTTCCAAGTGTGGCATCCTACATCCTACCTTGCAATTTCCAAAAATACTAAAAGTTAAAGTGAGGCTAATTATTTCCATTCTATAATTTTAGAAGGTTTTTGCTATTTAAAATTTCACCTTTAAATGGAATAATTCTGTGATTTGGAAAAAGAATCCTCCAAGGGACAGGAGTCTATGGAGCAGGTTTGAAATCTGCTAGAATACCGACCCTGAATTCATAGACCTGCCTGATAGTTACAGGCTCTTGTACTTTTACATGTTCATTACCATTGGAAGGGCACCAGAAATCTTTACTGCCCCAGTCCTGCAATAAGTTCTGTGTGGATACACCTTTAAAACGCACTGAAGTCAACAGGACGCTGTTCAGGCAAATAAGGCCTAAGGTAAAAAATAGTACTTAATTCTATTTACTGTGAAATGTTACTGGTAAGAAGGTACTGAAAGACTATTTCATGGGTGGCCAAACTACCCCACGCCTCCCTACCACCATTCTCCACCTACTAGACTGGGGGTGGGAGGAGCTCAGGACCTCTGCTTGCAGCAGGGTGATGGGGTAGGGGCTTCTGCCCAGAGGGGAGGGAGGATCTCGGGGCTTTAGCAGGAGCAGGGCTGAAGCCCCAAGCCCCGCAGGTGCTTCCCCTGGGGCAGAAGCCTCGAACCCCAGCAGGCGTGCCCTGGCTCTCGAATTTCTGAAGATTGTCATATTCGGCACAGAGGGTCAGTAAGTTTGGCCACGCTTGGACTATTTCAAGGACGGAGTAAATTGTTACATGATTCTGGTTTAAAAGCTTCTGCAGATTCTTGTTTAAAAGCTTACATATATTCATTCATTAGGTCAGAAGAGGAACAAAGGAGTACAACAACCTAAAACTTCATTGCTTAAAATGTACATAACTATTGTGCACTTCTTGTTTGTAAATTATTTCTATATTAGGAAGAAATTAACACTGATTTCCATACTAGCAGATTCCCATAGCAGAGATAAAGAGCCACAACTACAGACGCAATCAGAATGTTGTGAAGCAAAGCTAAACGAGGTCAGGGTGTAGGGCTGGCATTTCGTCTCCGGGGATGGCTTTGGAGTTTGTTGGAAAATTCTCTGTCACTTAAAAAAAAAAAAAAAAAATCAGAAGTGCCCAAGATAAATCCAGACTAATCAATCAATTGTATTTCTTGCAAAATCCAAAGAGTTCTCGGGTCATTATGTTGCCAAGGCAGAGTGCTCCCTAAAATATATATTTTTAAGGCTTTGTTCATTCTCCTTTTCAATGTTCTGAGCAAGGAAGCTTCCACTTTTGCCCTTGGGAGACTGTTCCATAGTCTTTGGACTATTCTGCATGCAATTATTTACAGTAGGATCCAGATAATCAAACCATATTAATGGTAAACTATCAGCCACCCTCAAAACTGTAAGTAACGAAGTGGGAGCTCTCATGTTTTCCCCATGAGAAGAGGACAAATTAAGTGAAGCTGCCAGAGTGACACTTCAGGAACAGCCGGATGAGCAAAGAAGCACAGCACCAACCCCTTTTATTACACAGAGCCTGCCCTCCCTGGCTAGCTTTGCGGTTCCTCGCCAACCTCCTATGGATGGCTCGTCACCCTTCTCCTCTGCTGTTTAGAAGAGCTGCAACTCCTAACATTCTGCTGACAGGCCGATCAGCTAGCTGCAGCTTGTGCCCTGCTCTCCCCACACTGCTCCTGTCATTCTCTTACACAGCTTCTCCCAGGTTGCTTGACGCTCCCATTCTTCTCCCTTCAACCCACCTCTCTGGCTCCCTTCTATCTTCTCTCCTTTCAGCCTTCTACTATTACTCCACCTCAGAGATTTTTGTCCTATTGCTCCTACCCACTTGCCTTCTGAACCCTCTCCCATTGCCACTGACTCCCTGCCCAACACACAAATGGTTGAGCATTCAAACTCTGGTATGAAGGGTTAACATTTGAATAGGGCAGAAATGGAAGGAAACTGCCACAGTGGGACTAAAGAATGATATGAGTTTGGGTTTATAACTGACAATAAATTTACTTTTTTCATGCCTTATTTTTGTAAAATACAAATACTGAAGCAGCTGGTATTTTTTTTTAAAAGAAAGATACAAGTAGTTTCATAATACTGATACTCTAGTTAACCATTCAGGTAAATGTAGTGCATTGAAACCGTGGGAGCTCCTCGCAATGCACTCCCAATCAGAGGCAAATGCTTGTGGGGTTCTCACCCCTACATGGCAGGAACTCTACAAGATATTAGGCTACTCCAAAGAGGGCTTTGTGGTATTTATCCAGGCTTTCTTCACCACTGTTTTTCAATTCAAGTCTCTAACTTTTCTCTTCAATACAAGTGTATGTGTTACATTTCCCAGAGAGTCTGCACCTGCCTGGAAAATGAGAGCTCAGAGGCCTCTGCTGAGCCTTAGTCTCACTTGTACTGTAGTAGTGCAATGGGTTGCATGCTGAGCTACTGCACGTAAAAATAATACTTAGGACATGACTTTTTGATACCCACAGTTGCCAGAGCAGTATGTTTTGACCATCAGTAGTCGATTATGTTGCAAATCTGTTCACTTAACTCAGCTGGTTTCGTATTATTAATTCCAGTGGTGTGACTGCAGTGCACATATAATCTGGCAAAAACCTATTTGGTTAAAGCCGTTCTATTCCTCAGAGGGAGGACAATGTTTACTTTGTCAGTGAACTGCTCTATTATTCATTTTTTGAAACTGTAAGATGGCCTAGAGATACAAATGCTGTATGCTGTATAAAACAGACATGTTTTCCAAACTTTGATACATATCTATTAAACTAAATGTTACATGTTAATGTAGAATAATAATAATTCCATTATGAAAACGATATAAAGAGGATGTTTCAATTACATGGTTTTAACCACTCGGAAGTTAGGAAAGAAAATTCATTTATTTAACTTTGCCACCCTGTGCATGTGCATCGTGATGCTGTTTTTAGTTCCACAATCACATACTATTTTCCAAACATACACTTTCCCTACAGCTTTGGAGACACATGTGCAACATCTTCTATTCCTGTGTAGCATTCTGTGTATGCCAGAGCCCATAAATCACTAATATACTAGGTGTACAGTGAATAAGCCACCGACTTCTATGCTGTACATCTTACAAGGCTGCATGAAGACAAAACCTATATGATGGTATACTTCTTTATTAGGAACTTCTTAAGAGGAGGCTTTCTTGAGAACCTCCATAAATACTTGCAGAAATGTAAAACAATTAGGTCAACAAGTGTCATATTCTGACCTTATTTTCTCCACACACTGGCTCACATTTCTGGGCAAAGTGTGGATGTGGGAGGGATAGGTTTCCCTTCTGTCATGCACAGACCATCGTCTCCTTTGATTTGCAATGACAGGGCAATGGAACTGGTTTGCTGGTGTGCCTTTAGAGATTGATGGAACTTAATGAGTTATCAGGCAGTCCTGAGAGATAAGACTACTCTGACAGACCACTCTATGGGTTGGTAGCACTTAATGGTAAATTTTGGCCTCTGGTAGAGATACAGTAACCATGAGATTTTGTTGGTTCATTTGAAAACTCTAGAAAGGGTGGCTGGAGCTGCTCTGGAGTGGCCCTGCTCCTATCTCACTAAGAGCCCAAAGGACAGCTGTGAGCAATTGTCCTCTGTGCCAAAGGTTCTCTTGTGTGGGTGTTGCAGGGATCTACACTGACACCTTTCCTGTACAGTGTGAATATGAAGCCCCTGGAAGGACAATGTCTGCGCTGCATTCAGTATGGCACCCAGCTCTATGACACCATCATATCTGAGCCAGCCAGAACATTTGAGCAAATTACCCATTTAGATGGAACTGGGCTTGTATGAGAGTCTTCTCTCTGTGAGTCTGTCTACATGAGGCTGACAAAGTTGGTGGGTTGAGGGAAATGGCTGGAAATATTGGCTGCATTGCTGTCAGCACCCTTCATTGAGGAAGTGTGACTGTCATTTGTAAAACAGGTTTTCAAGTTGGGACTGGTGTTGGATCTTGGATACCCAGGTAGCTGCTGCAGCCAAGAGAGTTGCAGAAGCTGAAGCTAGTACAGAATGCTGCATCCCACTTATACACTGGGAGCAGGAGCACTTTATAACCAGTGCTCTGTGATCTACACTGGGGCTCCCACTAAGTTTCCAGATGGAATTCTCCATAATTTGGTTTTAATCTACAAAACCCTAGATGATTAGGGACCTTGTTACCTGAGAATCCACCTTTCTCCTCATGAAATACAGCCACCAATGAGACCAGCAAAGACACTTGGGTGGGTGCTCCCTTGATATAAAAGACAGGAAGCTGCTGACAGTACATTGTCTGAGAAGAGTTAATGACTTTGGAACTCATTCTCAGCCTTGGTATTCCAGAGCCTGGATTTGTGCATGCTGCCAGGGGCATCTCTTTCCCCAGGCTCTTGAGGAGGGGAGTAAGTTGTTATATTTATGGGCAGTCCTCTTGAATGTTTTTAAATTATGGTATAGGTACTCAGAGCACAGGATGGGGGCCTATAGATATTGTATCTCTATACATTTAAGAAAAATAAAACATTCAGCGTAAATTTACTGCAGGAGTAATTCCACTGAGTTCATAGTCTCTAAGGTCAGAAGGGACCACTGTGATAATCTACGCTAACCTCTTGTATAACACAGGCCTGAGCGATTCTCTGAAGTAATTCTTATTTGAACTAGAGCATCTTTTAGAAAAACATCCATTCTTGATTTTAAAACTGCCAATGATAGAAAATCCACCACAACCCTTAGTAAGTTGTTCTAATGGTTAATTATGCTCACTGTTAACAATTTACACCATATTTCTAGTGCAAATTTGTCTAGCTTCAATTTCAGCCACTGGATCTTGTTATACCTTTGTCTGCTAGATGGAAGAGGCCATTGTAAAATATTTGTTCCCCATGTAGGCACTTATAAACTGTGATCAAGGCACCCCTCAACCTTCCTTTGTTAAGCTAAATAGATTGAGCTTCTTGAGTCTATCATTTTAAAGCATGGTTACTATTCCTTCAATCATTCTCACAGCTCTTCCCTGAACTCTCTCCAATGTATTAACATACTTCTTAAATTGTGGAGACCACAACTGAACACAGTACTCGAAGTGCAGCTGCGCCAATGCTAAATACAGGACTCCTTGCTCCTACTCAAGATTCCCCAGCTGATACATCCAAGGATCGCACTATAGCCCTCCTCGTCACAGTGTCACACTGGGAGCTCACATAACCCCAGAATCTTTTTCAGAATCACTGCCTCCCAGGATAGAGTCCCCCATCCTGTAAGTACAGCCTATGTCATTTGTTCCCAGATTTATACAGTTTACCATTCCCTCTCAAGGAAATCACTCCTGATTTACACTGAGGTAAAGGAGCTCAGAGTCTGACCCCCAGAGTGTATTAAAGCCACTGCATTAGGCAAGAACATAGAAACAAGGGTGCTACTTTTGTTCCAAATGAATAATGGAATTGATGGAATGCATAACCAGGGGGATAAAAATCCAATAGTATAAATATACAAAAGTTAGTGGAGTTACTCTGGATACAGACCGGTGTAACAGAGTAGAACTGTCCCTCTCTCTAAACACAAACACTCCAGTTAAACCAGCATGCCAAAATATGACAGTTAGCAACCCAACATATGGTCATATATTTTAATATCTCACTGCTAAAATATATTGCACGTTTTAGTTTAATGTTTCTCTGTTTTAAGGATTCCTTTGATGTAAGGTTGCTGTACTATGTCTCTGATCTCCATTATGCAGTGTAAACACTCCCTTGATAACATCACCTAGCTATAGCCCATAAATTCTATGGTTTCCAGAACAGAATTATAAACACCATGTAACAGCTCCATGCTACTCCAAGCTACTGTATTTTACCAGCAATTTGAAGAAGAAAGGATTGTCTATACCACATGCTCATCAGAGTATTTGCTTTTCAGCAATAATCTCAATAAAAATTCACAGGTTCAACAACATGTTTTTCCACTGCAAACTGACACAAGCTCTTTTGATTCATGGTGTTTTGTGACATGCAGTAGGAGAGTTAAGCTGATACGTTTTCATGGCAAAGACACAACACAGTGATTAATATTAGGAGCTACTTCATCAAATGAGCTCACTAATGGTTGGATTAAATAAGAAATATTACACTCAGCTCCATGGACTTGCCTGAGATTTTGCAATGCAGAATCTAGATATTTTTTAAATATTGAATTTGGCACTAAGAAACGGACTGAAGTCAAAGCACCACATTTAGATCTCTAAACAGGTAAGCTGTACAAACTACTCAACTATTCTTGCTCTCTTCATCGGAGCAGAAATTTAAACAAGTTTAAAATCAAATTAGGTTAGGAAGGTTTACGCTCAGCATTTGTTTGAAGCAAAATAACTTCTTGTCCAAATGGCTGTTCCTTAAAAAATATAAACTAGGTGACTCAGTGGAATGATACGCTCCTGGAGACTCAAACTGAAAGCAACAGAAGTGATTATGCTCTTTTCTTGGTATCTAGAGAAATTTTTGCCCAAATCACAAAAGTCTGGGTTTAGCAAAGCACCTAAGGATATGCTAAATTGTAAACATGTCCTTAAATTATGTCCCTGTTCCAGAAACAACTTAAACACAAGCTTATCTCTAAGTATGTGCTTAAAACCCATTGATTTCAACAGGAATTAACCACATGCTTAAGTACACCTCTACCCCGATATAACGCTACCCGATATAACGCGGGTTCGCATACAATGCGGTAAAGTTCCAACACGCTGCTCTGAGCAGCATGTTAAGGGTGTTGGGCTGGGGACGAGGGGTTGGATAAGGGGCAGAGAGTCTCGGGGGTGGTCAGGGGCTCCCCCCCCCCCCAGGGTCTGGGAGGCAGGAGCTGTGGGGGGCACTTTTCGGGGCCCCGCAGGCCCAGAGTGGCCCAGAGGATTAGCAGGGGGCCGGGAGCAGCCCGCTCCGCTTCCCTCGCCCCGGCCATGTCGCTCTGGGGAGGGGGCTTGGGGGAAGGGATCCCCCCCGTAGTCACCGGCAGCGGTGGAACGGAGCAACCCGGCCCCAGCCTGCTCCACTCCACCAGCTCCTAGCCGCAGTGCTCCGCTTCCCGCTGCAGGTGAGTGCGGGACCTTTCCCCAACGCCCCAGTGACACGGCTGGAGCTGGGGCAAGGAAAGCAGAGCAGGCTGGGGCCGCGTCGCTCCACTTCCCGCCGCCGGTGAGTGCAGAGGACGTCCTTTCCCCAGCCTCCCCGCACTCTCCAGTGGCGGGAAGCGGAGCAGCCTGGCCCCAGCCCGCTCCACTCCACCAGCTCCCAGCCACGGCGCTCTGCTTCCCACCACAGATGCGTGCGGGACCTTTCCCCAACGCCTCAGCAACACGGCTGTGGCCAGGGCAAGGAAAGCGGAGCGGGCTAGGGCCGCGTCACTCAGCTTCCCGCCGCAGGTGAGTGCGGGACCTTTCCCCAACGCCCCAGCGACATGGCTGGGGCCAGGGCAAGGAAAGCAGAGCAGGCTAGGGCTGCGTCGCTCCGCTTCCCACCACTGGTGAGTGCAGAGGACGTCCTTTCCCCAACCTCCCCGCACTCACCAGTGGCGGGAAGCGGAGCGCCGCGGCTGGGAGGTGGCGGAGTGGAGCAGGCTGGGGCCGTGTTTCCCGCCGCTGCTGGTGAGTGCCTGTTGGGGGGCGGGGGATGTGAATAGGGGTCGGAGCAGTCAGGGGACAGGGAGCAGGGGGGTTGGGTAGGGGGTGGGGTCCTGGGGGTGATTAGGGATGGGGGTCTCTGGAGGGGGCAGTCAGGGAACAAGGAACGGGGGGGGCCAAAGCAAGTTCGATATAACACGGTGAGATATTTTTGTCTCCTGAGGACCACGTTATATTGGGGTAGAGGTGTACTTTGCTGAACTGTGGCCCAAATCACCATGCAATTTTGTATAACTGGAAGATTGGGTCAGCAAGCCATTAAGACTAGACAGCAATGAGGCACACTGACATAGCTATGTAGTGCAGCTTGCAGTGAAGCTGAAAGGAGGCACTGAAAGGAGGAAAACATGACACAGCCCCTCACTTTCATAAGCAATAGCTTCTATAAAAAAAGTTGAAAAGGGGAAAATTGTACTGTAATCGGAGTAATATTACAGTGCATTTATCGATATCTATCATAGCAGCCTTGAGAAACAGGGCCTCAAAGTGACATCAGTGCCAACAGTGGAAAGCATGCAGGAAGAGGCTAGAAATGGGTAGGTACAACTAAGAAGAGCAGAGAACTATTTAAGTTTACTGGGCATTTCTTTGGATAACACCTACTGATTCTGGGTCTCTCTGTTGTTCAAGAAAAGCTGAGAATTCCACCAGTCTGAGTTTGGTGGTACCAATAGATCGACCCTGCCAAGCGGGAACTGAGGGTGCTGGAGCTGATGCAGGCTCAAACCCTGAAATACAAAGTATTATTGTTATGTACAAGTCAGTCAATTTCTCAAGTTCCACTTTCTATATTAAATTTAACTAGGAGCCATAGGGATCTTCTTAATTCAGATTAAAAAAAAACATTTAAATCAACGTGGATTTATTGTTTGTTAAAGGTAAATAACATGGAAAGATGGAGATCCAACCTAGTGATCACAGTATCAATGTGGTTGGTCAATCTAAGGACGGTGTGAAACAAAAGTGGAGCTTCCTTGATTTATCTGGCTAGCGTGTCTCTTTAAAATCTTTGCTTAAACTATATTATTGTACACTTTACACAGCATTACAACTGACATTTCATTGGCAGCATGGTCATTCATAGGCAGCATGGTCTAATGGGAGTCAGGAGACCTGGGTTCTATTCCTGGCTCACCACTGACTTGCTGTGTGACCTTGGGCTTTCCTCTCCTGTTCCTCCTCCCACTCTTGCCTATTTACAGTGTAAGCTCTTCAAGGCAGGGTTCTTCTATGTGTTTGTGCAGAGCCCAGCACAGTGGGGCCTTTAAGCACTACTGCAATACAAATAATAATAAATAATTAATGTAGGGAGATGAATCGTAACTTAAAGTGAGAATAAAGGGTCAGTGACTGGACCCATTATGAGGAAGCATGTCTACCATCAGAACTGATTCACCACAACTAAAACTGTAACTGTTCTCTTCCTTCAAATTGTGGAAAGTCACAAAAGGAGAAAGAATAAAGAAGGAGTGGAGCAACTGACCAGAGGAGATAGACAGACAAGACACCACAGAAGGTAGGGCAGAGCTAATCCCCTGAGATTTGAAAACCAAGAACACATTTCTGAAATGGGTTCAGAGAGATGGACAACAAGCCAGTGAAGGTGAAAGAGGAGTCAGGTAACATGTACTCCCTGGAATGGGAATCTGACTGTAATTCTTCTACACCTCAAATCTAGATAGCGGAGATTTAGGAATCCTATGTAAAAAGGGGAACTGCAACAGTCAAATGTGAATATGGATTTTAGTAATGCTGAAAATTCTGGCAGTGTTCTTGCAGTGGCAAGAAACAGATTCCAAAAGGAGATGTGAAAAACTAAAAGTTGAAGATGACTCATAATTTCTGGCATCGGGAGCAACATTACATAATTTAGGAAAAATGAGACGAGAGTGAGATATGCAAAACTACAAAGGGAAGTTTTTACTTGGAAAGATGGCTAGCATCTTTCAAGTAATCTGTAGTAGGAAATTATAATGTAGAGAAGAATGGATAGAATCGAGAACAGCCAATAAATGACAAATAAAGGGATGAGGAAGTTTCCTGAGGCACACAGTTTGTTGACATTTGCATAGAAATAATGCCCATTATTGAAACTTGCAATGAAATGTACATGAGATGACAAATAGGGGGAAAGATCACAGACATAGTTTTGGGCAATCATAGCCTCTTTTGCTTTGAGATATAAGACTTCTACCAGACTAAGGAGTAGCTAGCAGAGGAGAGTTGTAGTGTCACTGGCTTCTAGGGTGACCAGACAGCAAGTGTGAAAAATCGGGATGACGGTGGGGGGTAATAGGAACCTATATAAGAAAAAGACCCAAAAATCGGGACTGTCCCTATAAAACTGGGACATCTGGTCACCCTACTGGCTTCTAACCTGAGATGCTCAGGAAGGAGAGAAAGATCAATAATGTATATACCGGCAGTGACATGTTTTATGCCTTGTGGGACTGAATATAAATTATTTTGGTACAATTTTAGCTCTGATTTTAAGTAAATGCAATTTACTTTGCATGAGTGAGGGAAGCAATAGTTAGCCCTTGAATTGCAATATGCAGCCCATTACCCAGTATGTTCTTCATAAGTCATTGTCTTGCATCATATAAAATACCACCAGGTGATATACTTTAGTGCCACAGGAACTGCTGGCATGTATGGCAGTGCTGGGATTAGGAGTCCCTTTTTCCTACCTAAGCAGTGATTTTTCTTCATAATTTATCAATTGCTTGTCCACTGATGTCTGGAAGGGACATATGAGACTCTGGACACAGATTAGTGGGCTCTGTGGGGCTCAGAAATTAACACAACACACTCATTACTTTTCCTTATGCAATTCAGCTCTGTTTAAAGGAAGCTAAAAAATGAAGTTACCTGAAATGGGAGCTGTGACTGTTGGCTGAATAGGATACGCCTGCTGAACGAATGGCTTCACACTGGAAAAAATAGTTACACAAAATCACATACTATACAATTCACAGTTCATTCAGTTAGTTATATAGCACAAGGAAATACATTGTTAATAATATTTATACACCCAGATGTCTCTTTCCTAATAGGCATATTTAAAAGATAGTCAACAAACAGGTTATGAAGCAAGGAGGGGTCACCCCAAATGTAAAACAGAGCCTGATTCACAAGATACTGGGCTTGACAGTGTTCACTTTAGTCAGTGGTTCTCAATCTATTTGCCATTGTGCGCCGCAGATGCAGCTCTCTGTGTGTTATGAGGACTGCATCCACATAATATATATACTACCTGTATGGCCCTGAGGATGTCACATGGGCCGCAATTGTGTGTTGATTGGACTGCAAGAGGGTTGAGAACCACTGACTCAGGTAGTAGGGAAAAATAATTCCCTCCACTGCAGGAATTACTGGATAACAGTAACAGAGGTCACACTAGATGATCATAATGGTTGCTTCTGGCTTTCTGTGAATCCAAATCCCACTGAATCCAAGAGAAAGACTCCCACTGACTTCAACGAGCTTTGGATAAGGCCTATAAAGAGAGCTGGGAGGAGGTATTCCACAGATCACGCTTTCCTGTACGGCTGGGGCTGAATAGTCAGGTTTACAAGTCTCTTCTCTACATGAAGTTGCTGTTACCAAGGGGCCATGCAGCTTCAAACCCCACTGAACAGGGCCAGGCCTTTCATCTAGTTGTGGCTCACGTGAAGTGGTCATTCCCTGCCCTACAGAAAAATAGATGTCTGAGCTATCTTCTCTACATCTCCCCCCATGTCCTGTATATAAAATGAGTGAGGTAAGATTTGTGTTGGAAACACACATATACATACACACAATTTATAGTGCAATTCTATACCATGGGGGGATTATTGTCCACAGTTAATATTCAGCTTCTGCCTTACAGAGTGTTATCACCTGTAACGTTTTAACAGGAGCGATAGGAGCTTTGTAACTGAAAAGGTTAATATAATAGTCTAATCTTCTATTTTAATCTTGCTAAGTATTTGCCTGAATAATATCCTCTGGCAATGAATTCCACTGATGAGTTACATACTGCACATAAAAGCATTCTTATTTTTCAGACTTACTCTTGTGAGGATCCCGGCTGCCCTGTTTGTATCATTCCTGGCCAAAACTAGATGGAGGGTGGAGGGGAGAAAAACAACTTTGTAATTGCCGTCTTTGTAGACTAATTTCATATATTTATACACAAAATTACTTATTAATTTTGCAAACATAGATGTAAGTACAATTTGAGCATAAATCCATTGATCTAGCCTTTATTTCCTACTGATTGTTGTTAGGAAATAAACTTTTTATTGGCGTCAGTTAACGACTTACCCCGGGTGCACCAGGAAATGTAGGACGGGGAATTCCTGGCAGGCCCAGCTTGTTGTGTATAGCAGTAGCTGATACTATCTGAGCGGATGACATTGCTGCCATGTGCTGGAGTGCCTTGTCCTTTGCAGTCTGATCCTTTAACATGACAATTATATGGATTCTTAAAACATTTGGCACAGCAAATCCTGTTAAATAAGTGCAGCTACAAGCACATAAGCCAAACTTAAAAGGCCACAGAAAATGAAAAATAGAAAACCATGCAGAAAAATATAGCATGAAGGCTAAAATACATTCAAATTTCCTCAAAGCAAAAATCTTCTCTCAGAGATGCATGGCAGAGCTGAATTCTCTCAGTCTGCTCTCCTGACATGCAGAGAACTCTGGAAGAGCAAATTGTTCCCCAAGTTCTGCAAATCGGATCCACGTAGGCAGATCCCTTTGCAAATGCAGTGCTTCACTGACTTCATCTAAGCTTTGTCTTCAATAGAGGTCTCCATGTATGGCTCTGATTGCAGGACTGGGACCTATGAGAGTTGAGCTCAACCATGCGGATCTGAGAGAATTTGCCCTTAATGAAAACTTTTAAGGAGAACATAGAATTACAGTCACTTGAAACAGGGCATTATTTCTCTTCATGTTTATACACAAACAAACATTTCAAATTCTGATATCCTATATATATATAGATATATATATTTTTTTTAAATCGTCACAAAAACAAGGAAATATTTGGTAACTTCCAATTTGAGAAATTTCCATTAATAATTTACAGTGCTTCCAAAACAACAACAAAAAAACCTGCTTTCAAGCACAGAGACCTGGCTTTTTAAAAAAAATTGTTTGATTATAGATTTAGGAAAGTGGATGTATTAGGACAGTAAAAATAGGCACACAGTAAATTTTGTTATTCAATGGCCAGATCACGTTCCTCATTTGTAAATACTGTATTAATAAATGCTAATGTTTAGGTCCACGACTTACAGTGAAGGAACACAAGCAATAATAGGCAAGTTCGTTTTTACAAGCAAAGTAGCAAGCATGCTGGCAAGGGATGCATGCTTTTATATATGGTACATGAATGTGCATATATGTTCCCTGTAAAGCTTATATGTAGTAGTATTATAGGTGAGCAGTTTCTTCCTTTGAACAGCTCCTTTAGAAACAGCACAGGCTGAGAATACAGTAAAAGCTAGCCAAAAAATCTGCCAAGCACAGCTAATGTACATAATACTTGCTTTAGTTAAAATACTTACCATGCTTGTTACCTGGATACAACAACAAACAGTTTGTTAAAATGCTTGTGTATAACAGAAGATTTTAGTAAAGTACTTCACAGCGTAATAAGAGACAATGGAAGAGCGGTTTGCCAAATATTACATATAAGGTATAAACAAATAAATAATTTTCACCGAGGGACTGATTCATCAAAAGATAAAAAAAGTAAAAACACTCGGGGAACTATGCTCTTCTCCACTGCAGAGAGCAGCAGATCTTGGGTGGTGGGTACTGGCCCTTCAGCATGTTTCCATGGCCTTGGTGTGATCCTATGGAAGCTCCTCTGTTGGATGGAGCTTTGTATATTTTGGCCTCTGCTGGTTTATAAGGGACCTGACGGCAGGTGGAGCAGGGGAGTAGCTACTCTCAGCAGCATTCTCCCTTGCACAACCTGCAGGTTTATAGGCAGAAATCCAATCAAATGTTAATGCTTCTTGAAGCAGCATTAACACCTGTGGACCCATCCATAACTGCTCCTGCACAGCCACAGGGGAAGCAGCTGAGAGCAACACGGTTCCTGTAAAAGCCAGGCTGTCAGGGAGAAAGGGACAGTGGAGTGGCTGTGTAGGGGACACGGGGACTCTGAGGCTCCTGAGGTCTCAGGAGATCTGCTATTCAAAAGGCTGACTCCACCAGCAGTTCTGCACAGTGAGAAGGAACCTTCTGACTGAAAACGCTAGTAAATATATAATATGGCCCTCAGACAACATGTGTGGTGTCCTTGATTTCTGACTTGGTGAATACAGATTTAGGGGCTAATCCTGCAGCCTTTACTCAGGCAAAACCCGCACTGAAATTTTGAAATTAGTTGGTTTGAAAGAACTAACAATTACCTGCACAGCCTCCTCTCTAGGTATGATATATCCAGTGCCTTCACATAAACAGTGCAGCCAATTCATGGGCTTCTTTTTGAATTCCCAAATATATATTGCTCTGCTGTTATATGGAATTTGCTCCTCTGTGAATCTAAACTCTACTGGGGATTAAATATTCAAATGCTCTGTTTGGGATATAAATGCCTAACTGGGCATTGCTCAAGCCCACAATGAATTATGCTCTTACAGACAATCAAAAAAAAAGAAAAAAAAAGAAAAAAGCTTTTAAAGATTTCTATTTTCCTACAGGAGTCGCACTTCAGAGGAGCAAGTCCAGAAACAGCACGTGTCATTTACCCTTTACTAGTGATACGTCTGACACTCACGAGTTGCAGGAGCTGTCATAGGGGCTGTGCAATGAAGAGAAGATTTGTGTAAGTTATCGTGGGGGATGAGAACGGGTAATTTAAAAAAAAATCTGACTGTGAAGAGCTAAGTGTATGTGTGTGTGTGTGTATATATACGAATAATAGAATGTACTGTTGCTATGTGCATTTAAACACCCTGCATTTCATCCCAGAGGTGCATGCCTTTCTGTAGTAGCAATGCATTTCCGTCTCTTTGACTAGTTACATTTTGAATTCTGCTAGGCTGGAAGAAGACAAGATCAGCACTGGCAATGCAAGAATAGCCCTGAGGGCAAATGTCTCACAGAATTATAAAAGTCTATATAAATTCTTCAACTGGTTTCAATGGAGCCACACCAATAAACATCAGCTGGGAGTCTGACCCTAGTTTAGGATTCTGAGTCTCTGGTCTGGCATAGTTTTTTAGCTGGTTAGAAAGGAAGTTTCTTCCGAGTTAAAAAGTTGCCTGGCTTAACTTCTCTTTCATTTCAAAATCAAATACTGTACAAGTAGACAAGAGGCTCCAATTTCCACTGGTCCTGAGCACACATAACTCTAGCGGAAGTCAATGAGAGCTACAGCTGATTGACACCTGTAAAATAGAGCCCAAGACACTAGTCTTTCAAAAAATCCCCATTTTAAGGTTCATTTTTTACTTGGATCAGAAAATGAAGCACTAGCCACATTTACCTTAGCTCACTTAAAAATAAACAAAAATAAATAAAAAATTGCAACAGCATGTATAGCCACATCAATTCTGCATAACCAATACAAAAGCGATCACATTGTCACTAATGAAATGCAGACACTTCTGGGGTGAAATACAATAACTGATTAATAATACATAGCAATACTCAGAACAGTTTAGGCAGAAAGTGAAGAATACTATATCCAATTAAAATAGCAGGGGGAATTTAGGCAGGCAGATTATAGTAATTACCCAAATTGGAATTTGGCCAGGACACATGGCCTACTCTAACAGAGAACGCCATGGGATCTTTAATGACCACAAGGCGTCAGGACCTTGATTTTACATCTTATCGAAGACAGAGTGCCTCAATTATCCGGTGTATAAATTTGGAATAGCCCTACTGAAGTCAATGAAGTTACAAATATTTACACTGGGGTAAATGAGAGTAGGATTTGGACCAGAATATCCAGCAGCACAGATATTGGTTCAACATAGACTCAGAAGAAGAGGTTCCCTACAGCATTATTAACATTAATTCCTGCAGCAGCTTAAGGTATTTCTTGGATGAGTCCCATCTGGTATTGACCTGCCCTGACCCTACTTAATTTATGAGCTCTGATGGGATTACTGGTGCCCGAGAATGACACTGAAGTAAATCATGGATTTCACTTTTAAAAATCCTCTCTTCTTTTTCTCCCATTACCAAATTCTTGTATTTTGTGATATACAGTTAGAAGCACTAGACTAGATTTAGAGCTCAGCCATACCAGTAAAAATCTGGAATTCTATTGAAATCACTAGATTTTCCAGTGAGCTCAGAATTTGTCTTGCAATTTTTAGCTGTCTCCAACTTGAAGTTATAAGCCTTTTGAAAGATTTTGTGTGTGTGTGCGCGCGTGCGCACGTGTGCACACATGGACAAGGGGTAAATTGTCAGAATCTAACAAATGGATTATACAACTTTTAATGAACCAGACCCCTAGAGTTTATGTTACACACATTATTTTGGAATGTGGATCACTGTCACATTAGCAGAGGACAATTCTCCAGAATCATCCACTTTACATCCAAATTACAAATTTAAATACATTAAAAGAAACATAGGGTAAAACAAGTTTTACATAACCAGCACATTAGGATTTGTGCTTGACTTTCTTTTAATCCAACATAAACCACAGAATAATCAATCAGTTTACTGTAGTTCTGCTAAAAGAAAAAGGATCTGTTATCCTAGAATGATAAATGGGGCTTTCAATACCACATTGACTAGATGGATTTTGAAAAAATATCTAAGACATAAGAAAATTAAGGGCAACAAAAGATCATGTGAATTCAAAAAGCCCTAAAACCTATTGAATGATTTTTTAAGACAAAACTTTTCTTGTAGGAGAAAAATATGATGTGGTGAAGAAGAAACAGCAATTTTGCTCACAAAATGGATTTTACAGTGTAGCGTAAGACACTGATATAAAATAGTTTCCTAATAAGTAATTTTGCAGATGTTATTTCTGCTCATATATTATATTGATTCAAATAACCTTTGCAATTATTAGCTGTAGCTCAAAAAAGATAAACAAATCGTGAAACTATACAATTTTTCTGGACAAAAGAGGGAGAGCACTTGAATGTTTCTAGCCCTGCTCTCCAATTTGCTTATTATTAGAGAAGACAGTAGTAAATACAAAAGCTGGCTATTTCAGCCAGGCAATAGCTAATGCCAAGAAGAGAATGCGCATTCAAAGCTGTCCCAACTTGCTGCCTAATGAGTAGCAATTAATCCATTTTATTGTATTTCAAAATGCTGAAGACTCCATTCACATCAAAGGGAATTTTTCAATGCTTTTATCATTGTTCATTTAAAAAGTATAGAGCTATCTTTAGCATTCTATCATTGTCAACAATAATATTTTTTTATTCCTCAATGTGGAATGTAGAATAATGGATTTTAAAACATGTAATACGTATGAACTGTAGGCATTTTAATGTTTCTTTTTTGCTTCTCTTTTAATTAATCTTATACAATGAAAGAATATCTAAAATCAAAGTCAAAGATAGGAGTGGATTCTGGTGTATGGACTTTTGCTTGAATTCTGTATCCTTGCTTTTTATTTAGACAAAACTCCCATTGGCTTCAATAGTAGTTTTTCTTGAATGCGGCGTGAGGATTCAGTTCACCATTAGCACGGAGAAGGGAAAGTAGAATTTTTATCTGATAAAGCTGTTTCTGCATCTCAGATATACCAGTCCAGAAAGATGGGTTGCAGCATTTCCTGTCTGAGTGACAGTAACCATCACCAAGAGGAACTGCCTCTGAGTTTTGTCTCCAAGAACATCACTCTCCCACCCTCTTCTTGCCTCTTTCTCCAGGAGGCTTCCATAACCTTAGAAACATTTTAAAGATGGGGGTGGGGAGGCTAAGATCCCTAAAAAAACCCTACAATATTTGAAATCCTGGCCTAAAGGAAATAGGATGCATTCCCCTCCCTGGCGAGATCTGTGGGACACTTCAGATTGGTGTATTTGAGATGCAGTAACAACGATTACAGGTAAAAATTTTCCTGCATGCTAAGATCCACCAATCCAGAGTGATTGTTGGCGTAGTGCCAGGTAAATTATTACAAGGACAACCATACTGCACCCTCAAAAATACTTTCCGTTGAGGCTTTCCTCTCACTATTCAGGAAGAGGATGCTGGCAAACAGCCTTTACAAGGAGTGGGTAAGAAATATTATCTGTCAGGTAAGCTTCAACAATATGCCAGCCAATTCCTAGAGTAACCATAGCTTTGCAATCTTTATATCCAGTCCTAGGATACTGGCAGAGGACGAACAGCTAATTGGATGCCTTAAATTCCTTAGCAGGAGTGCCAAGTACTCTATCACTGGCTGGATTCAGGCAAAGGCTAGGTAGGTTGAATGATCTCTTGGTTTAAATTAAATCCTGAAGGCATCTTGGGAACAAAAATTATTTACTGCCTACTTTACAACACTAAAAAAACAGGAACTAAGGTCACTGGGACTGCTCCCAGAAGTCCAACACAATAGTTATATGGAAAGAAAATTATTAGCCGTGAGTGGGCCACAGCCAAGGCCAGTGGATCCACCACTACAGAATTCTATAGGCCTGAAGCTCTGGATCCTAGATGTCTACTACAGACCACCAAATTAGGAGGAGGTGGTGTATCAGATATTTCTAGAACAAACAACAGAAATATCCAAAACACGAGACCTGGTAATAATGGGGGACTTAACTAATAATATGGCAAAACAGAACTTTTTGTTCCGGAAAGCGGATAAAGTAACAAGGGGGACAGCTACTTTAGACCTGTTTCCGACCAACAGCGACTAATTGGTAGCGAATCTGAAGGTGGAATGCAATTTAAGTGAAAGTTATTATGAAACAACAGATTTCATGATTTTAAGGAAAGGAAGGAGTGAGAGCAGTAGGATAAGGACAATGGACTTTAACAAAGCAGACTTTAACAAACTCAGTGTACTGGTCGGTAAGGTCCCATGGGAAGAAAATCAAAGGGAAAAAGAGGTTCAGGAGAACTGGCCATTTCTCACGGAGCCAGTATTAAAGGCACAACTACAAACTATACCAGTGCGAAGGAAAGATAGGAAGATAGTAAAAGGTCAAAATGGCTCCATCTGAAGCTCATTAATGACCTGAAAATCAAAAAGGATTCCTACTAAAAGTGGATACATGGACAAATTGCTATGGAGAAGTACAGAAGAATAGCACAAGCACGTAGGAACAAAATCAGAAAAGCTAAGGCACTAAATGAGCAAGGGACATAAAACGGAATAAGAATATATTAGGAGCAAGAGAAATAGGAAGGAAAGTAAAAAGAAAAGGAGGACTTGTGGCACCTTAGAGGCTAACAAATTTATTTGAGCATAAGCTTTCGTGAGCTACAGCTCACTTCATCGGATGCATTCCGTGGGAAGTTTAGATCCTCTGCTTAGTGGGGAAGGAAAGCTAATAACTGCTGACATCAAGAAAGCTGAGGTCTTCAATGTCTATTTTGCTTCACTCCTCGCTAAAAAGATTAATGATGACCAGATACACAACACAATTAATATTAACAAATAAGGGAAAGGAATGCAAGCTAAAATAGGGAAAGAACAGGTTAAAGAATATTTATATATAAATTGGATGTAGTCAAGTCAGCTGCTGAATTCTGCTAATTCCTTAGGTACCCTAGCTGCTGAAATTCATTCTAGGGTACCTAAGGAATTAGCAGAAACAATCTTGGAATAGTTAGTGATTATCTCTGAGAACTCCTGGAGGAGGAGTGAGGTCCAGAAGACTAAAGAACGGCAAACCTGGTACCTATTTTTAGAAAGGGGAACAATGAGAACCTGGGGAATTATAGACCTGTCAGCTAACTTTGATACCTGGAAACATACTGGAACAAATATTAAACAATCAGTTTGTAAGCATCTGGAAGACAATAGGGTTATGAGGAATAGCCAGCATGGATTTGCCAACAAATAATCATGCAAAACCAATCTGTTTTCTTTCTTTTACAGGGTTACTGACCTAAAGAATGACATGGGGGCAGGGGGAAGCTATGGACATGATATGTCTTTATTTTATGGATTTGATATGTCTTGAGACAGCCCCACATGACAGTCTCATAAGCAAACTAGGGAAATGTGGTCTAGATAAAACTACTAAAAGGTGAGTACATAACTGGTTGAAAGCCCGTATTTAAAGAGTAGTTATTCATGGTTTGCTGTCAGATCGGGAGGGCATATCTTGTGGGGTCCCACAGGGGTCAATCCTGGGTCTGAAATACTATTCAATATTTTCATTAATGACTTGGATAATGGAGTATAGAGTATGCCTATAAAATTTGCAGATGACACCAAGCTGGGAAGGGTTACAAGCACTTTGGAGGACAGGATTAGAATTCAAAATGATCTTGACAAATTGGAGATTGATCCAAATTCATCAAGATGAAATTCAATAAAGACAAGTGCAAAGTACTGGGATGCTCTAGGTTTACTGGGTCCTGCCACAACACAGAAGGCTGGACTTGACAACTGGAAAATAGAATCATAGAAATGTAGGGCTGGAAGGGATGTCAAGAAGTCATCATTTCAGCCCAAAATGCCTATAGGAATAGCAAAGCAACTGCACAGCTGCTTCTCAACATGCTACCAGATTTTTGCAAGAGAATTTTGTAAGTGGAAGCATATTTAGGGAATAATCTTGTGGCAAGGCAAGAGAAAAGGAGACCTAGGAGACTAAGGCCATCAGGAATCTCTGGCTGAACTGGTAATTATGGACAGACAGAAGGGATATTTGGATTCTTTCCAAAAGCAAGAAGATTCTCCCCTCACACTATAGTTGAGAAACGTGATGCTCAGATACAGGTTGTCTTAAATGTCCGTTGGTCTCCTGAACACTACCCATAGCACATTATATAAAAGTTATCTTTGGCCTTTGCTCAGTGCTGGACCGCTTGATTCACCAATAGATAGGACAGCTGGATAATACAGGTATGAGATACGGGATAACTGCATTCCCTTGTTACCCCAGATACTCTGACACTGGCTGTTTTTCATGTGCTGGCTAATACTAACCCAAAAGATGATTTTACACGGGATGATCTGGTTATAGCAAAATACAAGTAACGGGTCTTTACTGTAGCATGGACAACGGAATGTAAAATCAGGGATGCCAAGAAGTATCCAATCCTTCTTCCACCCCAAACAAATGACATTTCCCTAAGGTAATTTTCAGCATATGTTGGGAAGCATGGATGGTTAGATATAGAAATTTTAGTTGTTCCATAAATCAGGTAATTCCACTAATACAAAATCTCTGGAGGAGTGAGGTTTCTTCTAAGGTCCAAAACAATCGGTTTCTTCCTCTTTCTGAGTGAGTTGTTTCAGCTGCATGAGGAGGTAGAGCGGTAGATGTGTTCCTCACCAAAATTAGAGTATTTGTATCATCATCTTCTTCCTCAAAATTTCAGCTCCTCCTTTTTTTTTGTGTGTGTGGGGAAGTGGCAGCTCTAATTTGTTTGAAGATGATTGTGCAGGTAGAGCAGGAGCCATGTTATAGACACAGAAATGTCAAGTGCAACCAGATGGCAGTGAGGGGCCATCTGCTTGGGCAGAGTCTTGGCTTCGCTCCTCTCCCTCCTCCTTCCCTTCAACGTGCTGGACACTCTTCTGAACAAGGAATTTGAAGAGAGGTGTCAAATTGTGTCACTTCCTCCTAAAAGCCAGTCGTATAAGGACGGTATTCTGAGTACAGTATAAATACTTCCCTTGAGGCAGTTAGGTGGGGAATAGGCAGAGTCTTGGCTTTGCTCCTTCCCTTCAATGTGCTGGCAAGCATACCTGAGCTTGCATGTGTTAGTAGGAGGGGGCTGGTCACAATTTGCTGCTGGTATTGGTTAATTTCTCCACCATGGAGCAAACAGAGAGTGGAGGGAACTGTGCCTCTCAGGGACACATTTCCTTCCTTTTGCCGCCCCTCTCACAGGACTTGTTGTGAAAATTGAAATTGCCCTTTTAAAAAATTAATTTCTCCAACCTTGCTGTGTAATTGTTACACAGACTTGAAGTGAATGTCTTCTGTAGAGCAGCAGGGATAGTGAGGGGAATTCTTAGCACCAGAAGGGTGAACTAATTTTCACTAGCCCATTGCTTGCTACTCAGCTCAGGTAGAGCTGCAATCCATCAATCTGCACTGATGGATCTGAGAGTGTGGGAATTAAAGAAACCATTACACAATAAATTGTTGTACTAACAGACTGTTCATTCTTTACACAGCTCCTTAAAACCAACAGCCTTAGCAGGATACTTTTTTGAGCTCAATTTACGGTAAGTGCCTACAGAAAGTCAACTAGAAAAGGGAACTTTTAAGTATCACTGGAGTTTAGTTTTTTGCCTTGCTCTGTGAAAAGCTTCAGTAGGAATCGTACAGCAGGTGCAGTAATAAAGAATATTTTTGTTTTAAAAATAGTGTCTTTTCATATTTGATGGTATTTTAGGGTCTAGACAAAATTTTTTTTTTCAAATTTCCAAACACGATGGCCAATTTTTTAGTTAGGTTCCTAGCTCTATATTTAGGTATTTCAATAAGTTTTCTGATTTTCAAAGTGCTGAGCACTCACAGCTCCTATCTATGTCAAGGAGAGCTTCAGGTGCTCAGCACCTCTGAAAATTAGGCCACTTATTTAGATGCTTAAATATGGATTTAGGTACCTAACTTTAAGCACTCAGTTTTGGTAATTTTGGCCTAAATTGCTACATCTCTCTGTATTATTGCACCTTTGGTTAAAAAGCAGTATGTTTAAGTTGCCGTAGTTCTTTATCAACCCCAACTGCTTAGCCAGTGCAGCTAAAAAGCCAGCCACCACAGCCATACAAGCTTGCCAGCATGCTGCCCACTACACACTGAAAACCAAATGCTTCTATCAAGTAGGCCTGTTATAAAGCCAGTCTGTTATTTACATATTGCAGTTCCAAGATCGTGGTAAGCTTCCCCAGCACTCACCACTTTGTATTGTGAAATTACTTTCTGAAATATTTTGCTTTTCAGCTAGAACAAAAACATGATTTGTTCTCATTCACAGCCGGGGTGGAGGTGGGGGGGGGGGGGGCGGGGGAAGACAACCCATAACAACTCAGAAAAAAGAAAGAGGGGAAAAAAAGATTTATAAGTTGCTTTGCTTTTTGTAAACAAAAAAAATTTAAAAAACTCTAAAACCTCCTTGCATTTCTAAGTAATGTGAGGTAACTTTAAAAACGTAACACAAGATCTCCCTTGGAAAATCTGCAAAGACCCTTATTAAGCATTTCCAAGAGGTTCCTTTTAGGTTTGGTAGATCTTTCATGGAAAAATGGGGACATGTACAATTCATCAAGTCAGATTAAACAAACATTTTAATATTCCCCCAACATGATGCTGATTGAGAATCTCCAAAGATTAACTAAGATAAATATAAATATAAATATTTTACTTTGAAAGGAATATATCTTCAGGGAATCATGTACAGTAGTTAATTTAAAGTTATATTAGACTGTACTGTGGAAATTTCAGCCTGCAGTTTCTAAAGCAATCTTAATAACTATACTGTCTGGCTCTTAGAGTAAATAATCTATTTTTAAGTATTCTTGAAAGCGTTTCAAAAGCACAGATTAAAAGCATTTTGGAACAGAAAAGAAGCATCACAATCCCAATTACCGCTGTGGAAATGTTTTTTGTGTACAAGCGCACAAAAAATAAACCAATCCCTCCTTTTATTTAAATACACTAACAATCTAGCACTAAGCTGTTAAAAAAATAACGGGTTAAAAACAATCATGTTTATGTGCTGAGTAGTTACAAAGAGTAGCTCACTTTGTATCTGGAGAGTGTTAAAATTTTTAATATGGATGCTAGTGCAGAAATCAGAGATTAAACACAAAGAAATGTAAACAGCTACCACATGCAAGAAAACTAGGTTACAAGAATCACAGCACCAGGCATTCACCAATCACCATGGAAAACAGGAAATGAAATGCATAGCAACCACAAGCCCAAAAGCAGAAAAGCGCATACCTTCAGCTTGGAATGAAAATCACGAGATTTCCTTCTGGCAAGAACCTGAATGTGACTAGACACCTGCAGGGTAGGGGAAGGGAGGAAAACAAAGGAAAAGCCTGTAACCATGGAGATGAAAAGCCCCCTACAACTGGGCAAGCCAAACGTACCTTAATGGCGGCTTGAATTTCTCGAACTTTCTTTCTTGCTAAGACCTGTATGTGACTAGACACCTACATTGTTCAGATTTATAAAAAAAAAAGAGAGAGAAGAAAAGAAAAAAGAAAAGAAAAAGAAAAACAAAAAGGAAATCAAATTTAAAATATCTTTTTAAATTACTTTTTTTTGTGGGGGGAAGTTATTTGCATCTTCAGTAAGCTCTGCTGTTAAAGATACCACATTCCCAGCCAGATGCCTAGCTCTTAGCACCAAGGCTTAACAACACAGGCCATCATTGCAGTGACGTGACTAAGGAGAAAAAAGTTTAATCAATCAAGTTATATAGTCTTTTACAGGAGAGAACCAATGACACTGTTCAGAATTAGGTGTGGACCACCTGCTCTTTTGTTACAAATCCTACAACCCCTACAGACAGCCAAAGAGTCTTTGCTCATGCAAAGAGTCACTCCTTGCATGAATAAGGACTAGCCATATTTGTACGGTTTGCAGAATCAGGCCCTTGTAGCATTCAGCATTGAATGAGAGACTCTATTTGACATAGCATCAAGAAATATTACCAATAATTTATCGCGTTCTATGACTTCAAATGATTACATTAAGGCTGTGTTTTGAGCTCATTAATAGCGCTACATTTGTTAACAACTGATAAAATATTGACACACTGTAGGTCTTAAGGAACCATGAAATAATGCTACATTTCTTTATAATATAAATATCAGTCATGTTTCTAAAACATTGATAATAAGTGCAGGCAACTCCTTTGAAGTCAATTTATACCAGGTCTGAATTTGGCCCACTGTCTTTACATGCACGACATCAGTGAAAAATATGTGCAAGCATGAGACCCAGTCCCGCACTGGATCAATTGTACTGGAAGTTCTGCCTGACTGATGAGTGAGAGATTGGGGGCCATGTTTTGCATTCATATTTTCTCAAGTATGTGTTAAAATCCATTGTGATGATAATGGATTAAATCATAAGAACATAAGAATGGCCAGTCTGAGTCAGGCCAATGATCCATCCTGCTCGGTATCCTGTTTCCCAACAGTGGCCAGTGCCAGATGCTTCAGAGGGAATGAACAGAACAGGGCAATTACCGAGCGATCCATCCCCTGTCATCCAGTCCCTGTTTCTGGCGGTCAGAAGTTTAGGGACACCCGGAGAATGGGGATGACCATCTCGGCTAATAGCCATTGCTGGACCTATCCTCCATGAACTTTGCTAATTCTTTTTTGAACCCAGTTATACTTTTAAATCCTGCCAAGTTGCTGAGCAACCAATCTAAACAGAAGCTGAGGGCACTTAGAACAGAGGTGGGCAAACTACAGCCCACGGGCCCTTGAGCTCCCGTCCGGGGAGGCTAGCCCCCGGCCCCTCCCCTGCTGTCCCCGCTCCCCCGCAGCCTCAGCTCGACCTGCCACTAGCGCTCTGGGCGGTGGGGCTGCGAGCTGCTGCCGGGCAGCGCAGCAGGGTGGCTGGCTCCAGCCGGCCGGCGCAGCTGCCAATCCTGGTGCTCTGAGAGGCATAGTAAGGGGGCAGGGAGCGGGGGAGGAGGCAGGTTGAATAAAGGGCAGGGAGTCCCAGGGGCAGGGAGCTGGGGAGGTTCATAGATCATAGAATATCAGGGTTGGAAGGGACCTCAGGAGGTCATCTAGTCCAACCCCCTGCTCAAAGCAGGACCAATCCCCAATTTTTGCCCCAGATGGCCCCTTCAAGGATTGAACTCACAAACCTGGGTTTAGCAGGCCAATGCTCAAACCACTGAGCTATCCCTCCCCCAATAGGTGTTGGATAGGTGTGGGAGTCCCAGGGGGCCTGTCGGAGACAGGGGTGTGGACAGGGGTTGGGGCAATCAGGGGACAGGGAGCAGGGGGGGTTGGATGGGGGTGGGGTCCTGGTGGGGCAGTTGGGGTAGGGGGTCCCGGGAGGGGGCAGTCAGAGGACAAGGAGCAGCGGGGGTTGGATGCGTCGGGGATTCTGAGGGGGGCAGTCGGGGGTAGGAAGTGGGAGGGGGTGGATAGGGGGTGGGGGCCAGGCTGTTTGGAGAGGCACAGCCTTCCCTACCCGACCCTCCGTATAGTTTTGGCACCCCGATGCAGCCCTCAGGCCAAAATGTTTGTCCACCCCTTACTTAGAACCTCCAGGAGTTGCTCAGCCCCCTGCAGGGCCCAATAACAAAAATTGCTAGAGAAACTTCTCTACCACCATATTATTTGTATTACAGTAGCACCTAGAGACCTGAACTAAGATCAGGGACCCAATGTGCTGGGTGCTGTACATACACATAGTAAGAGACAACTCCTACCCTTGAACAGGTTTGAATCTAAAAAGACCTGATAGATAAAAGGAGGGAGAAATGAAATATTACTAATGTCACTTAGAAAAATCCTTTTGTTGTGGTACCTTAAAGCAACTCATGTTTGTTAGGAAAAAAAAATATTGTAATATGTAAACAAATTCTGATCCCTGAGGGCCAACTTTACTAGGTTTCTTAATGAAGCAGCCCAGGAACGAGAGTCTGTAGTTATTCAGACTAGCAAGCAGGTTGATAATTCAATATACATACATAATTTGCACATGTGGTAATTTTTGTTTTCAGTTTCACAGCATAATGGTGTTAAAGGTTACACGGTACGCCCAATTCTGTAATTTCAATTTTTTAAATTTTAATTTGTTGAGAAATTCTCAAAAGTGGTGAGACTCAAACTGTGTCAAAATATTCATGATGTATTCATGTATTTTATTTATATATATGGGGAGGGGAGGCAGAACCTCTGGTGTGTAAATCAACATATCTCTTCTGATTTAAATGGAGCTAGGCTGATTTACCCTGGCTGAGGATTTGGCCATGTGCTCGAAGCCATTGAGTTGTACTGTGCTCTTAGCTGCACCTGTGCAACCCCAAGTTCATGGGGGTTGCCCAGGTATAACAGAAGAGAACTTGGAGCTTTAGTCCTTTGCTATGGATTTCTTTGTCAATGTGTTGTTTGTTCCTTCTCTATGAATTGCAGTTTCTCTCCTTCCTCATGGCTTTTTTTCATCCCTTGTACTTTATACTGCTTCCTAATTGACAAAGAACATCACCCGGGGGAAAATGTCACCCAATTCAACGTGCTTTAAATACAAGCATTGGCAGCAGGCCACCTTCGTTTGTGCTGACTCAGCATTACTTTTCACCACAGTACAAAACACGCATTGCAAGTCTGCATAAAAGCCTCACCCCCTCCCCCATAATACACAAGGAGACCTGGAAGCTCATGCTCGAAGTTAAAGAAGGAAAGGGACAGTGTAATTTGCAAACTTTTTACACTAGTAAACCAGTTTAGTAACTTCAGCACAAACTACACAAAGGTTATGTGTGCATTTGTGAGATGGCTAACCACTGTGAATATAATAATTAAAGGATCTAGTCATATGTGATAACTTAACTGATATGTGGTAATCTTCTGAAAAAGATTAAAAACTGGCTAGAGGTTTATGCTGACTTATTTATGAACAAATCTTATTGTGGTTACAGAACAACAGCACCCATAGCTCTTATTTAAACAACTCTATTTCACCCTATAGCAACCACGGACCATGAATAGGGAGCATGAGTAGAATGAGTCCACTGAATGCTCATTATTTATTTATTTTCCATATCCACAGCTAGTAACTTTCTTGTCTAGGTGAAGTGAGCGGACATTTAATTTTCAATTATTCACTATATGAAAACAATTGTTAAATTCTATATTTTCTTTATATGCAAATGGTGCAAGAATTAATATGGCTTATGTTAGTTTGACTTATGAAATGTTCTTTTCATTATGAGGTAATAGCTACATATGTAGAGAGATTAATATGGAATGTGCCCAATAAATGGTCACTGAAATGATGAACAGATCAAACAATGGATTTTTAAAAAGCACATACTTAATCATAACAGTGAAATCAATGCATTATCTCAACAGAGCTGAATCACCATCAGCCATTGCAGCCAAAAATGCCATGTTTTGTCATTCGCTGACATGCACACTTTCCAATTGGGTTGTTTTACCTGTTTCCTGGTCCGTGTCTTCCCCGTTCTAAGTTTGATGTATCTGGCTATCAATTCATTCCTACCTGAAATGAAGAAGAATTTACAATGAGGGCCAAACAGCCACAATTCTGTAAATGGAGCTATCAAACTGCATGATTTAAAAATATAAGCTCTACAAATATGAGGATAATCTGATTTTTATATAATCTGATTTTCATTTATAGAAGTGGCATTCATCAATATTTTTATCATTTACTTTTCTTTCCCTAATACAGTACATTACAGACAAGATATGTGTATATAAATAAAATATAATCCTACTTGAGTCCTGCAAACACATTAATGGAAACCTCAGCTAGACAGTGAAAATTTGAAGACACATGTCCCAGTGACTGTGCAGCTCCCTAGTGGCTGTAATCCTCAATTCCCACTGTGTTAGGAAAGGGTTCCCGCTTGCTGTGGATTTCTCAAGTTCTGCTCTGTGACTTTAGACAGTCACACAGGCCAAAATTTTCAAATGAGAGTTTATAAACTTGGACATCTAAAGGAGCAGATGATTTCCAGAGGCTCTAATGCCTCTACAAATTCTAAGCTGAGAATCTGGTCTCTTCTTTAGGTCTCCTACTTTTGGAATGCAGGTGTGAGCATTTTGGCCTTACCTACTCTGTGTCTGTTTCCCGTGTTTAAAATGAGGCTCAGAAAATATATCCACCTTGCCGAGGTTTTGAGATGATTAGATAATTACTTTGTAAAAGTGCTTTGAGATCCTCCAATGAAAGAAGCTACGATTCTGATTCAGCAAGGTACTTGGGCACACACTTAACTTTAAGCAAACAAGTTCTTGCATTTACCTGCTTAATTGAGGACTGTCAGCACTTACTTATTATTTTAAAACTCTAGTTCGGTTTGAAACATACTCTTTGAACACAGGATTTCAAAGTCTAAAGTTGGTCTGCTTTCTCAGCCAGAGAGCAGGGTGTTTAATGAAAGTAAAGTTTTCTTTAAAAATCTCCCTCCTAAACATTACTGACATCAAGGTTAATGAAGTTTCTATGATGGCCTATTCATTTTCACTTTATATTATATAATCTCTATTTTACTTCTCACTATGTTGAACAAATGTTATGCTAACTTAGAGTCATATTTCTGTTAAACACAAGGTAAAGTAAGCAAGGTACCAGTGACAATGAGAGGATTTAATTTAAGAGGGTTTTTTTAATTGCAGGTTGAAGACTATGGTATTAGAGACCTTAAATCTCACCACCTTCTGGGTCACTTTGAAGTTAACTAGGAGGGTCTCTGACTAGAAGGTGCAGGTAGGTGTTATGTCCATAACAGACAAGTATCCAAATTTGTATTGGTTTGCTGTTGTGGGGGCAGATACAGACATTTTTAAATAAGGAACCTACATTGGAAGGGGCACCTGTTAAATGGAGCATGTAACTAGGGCCGCAGACAAGTTTTTGGGGCCAGGGTAAAATCTAAAACTAAATCACCCAACCCAAAAAATTATCAGTGCAAAAACACTGAGGGAAGGCTGGAGAGGGGGAGCATGTCGGAAAGAGAGCCTGCCTCACACTAAGCTACTGGCCTGTGGGGCTGGGCCTGGCTCCACATAGGTGTTGCAACCTGGCACATGGGATCAAAGCACCACGCATGATGGGGGGTTGGCAGCCAGATCAAAGTTGAGTGAGAGATATGTGACTCGGTGCACGGGGTTCCGGTTGAGCCAAATTTGAATGGTGCTGTGACCCTGTGCTCCAGGTCATGAGCCCATTTACTCAAATTCCATGGGCTTGGGGGTCCTCGCAAACAGTGAGTCCAGGGGAAACTACTCCTTTTGCCCACCCTCTCTGGGAGGTCCTACACATAACAATTATTTAACTAGCCAGGAAGGGGAAATGGGCCACTATGGTCTAGTTTTGCTCTGAAGCACCAGTTCATTGAGAAAACAGCACTGAAGTGGAAAAACAATTAAAAGATCATCCAGAAGTAAAAGGTGGGTGAGTGGTCAAGAGACTGAGGCCTGAGCAATGGGAAAGAGCAGGGAAAACACAAATAAAATAATAGTTCCAACACACTATATTGCAGATGCACCAGGTCAGCAGCTTCAAGCAACCTTCCCGCAATGGTTTGGTACCCTTACACATCCATATTGTCCCTATAATATGTATTAGGGTAATACAGTGAGTGAAAACTGCTGAGAAATGAAACGAGAACAAGGAGGGTGAAGGATTATCACTGCCTTTAATTAGGGAACATGAACAGTGCAAAGGCTCTGGAACCTGGCAAACTTCAGGGTGCAGTGTATGGTTTATCTGCTTGGCCAGAACTTAACAGAGCTAATGTGTCCCTCAGTGTGACAAGCTGTGAGGAAATTTTATTTGATTTAAGTGCACCTTTTGTTTAAACTAGGGGAGGTGCCCTGCTGTGGAGGCAATGGGAGCCACGTATACATCTTTCAATAAACACATGAATAAAATACTCAGGCCCAGTTCTTCAATGCAACAAGGTAGAAAAAGTTGCCCTAGAGGGACAGCTGGTAATTCCCATCTTGTAAGAAAATCCTTAGTGTAAAAACAGTGTCACCAGCTCTACAGCCCCACATTCTGCATTCCTGACACGCTTGGTGTGGGGGTAGAGTGCTCTCATCAATCCTCAGCCAATGAAGTAGTCTTCATGAGATCATGGCAGTTGGCCTAAGTCACACTTGAGGAAGGAGCTGTTAAACAACTTCAAAAGATATATTTGTATCACTGTGTGTAAATATATTTAAAACATGGCCCTTTACTTATCTAGAGTGAGTTTTTATACTAGGATTAGGCATTGCCTTGAAAATGGAGCTTAGAATGAAAATGGTGCTGGTATCTAGGGGTTGAAAATTTTACCCAACACACAACAGCTCAAGAATTAAATCTAGTCACCTGGCCTAAACTCACCAGCACCCCAAGTCATTCCCCCATTCTAAACTATCACCACAAGCCACATTTTCCTTGATCAGAGTCAGGGTAAAGGCAACAGAAAGATGGCTTAGAGCCACTGAGCATGAACTGAGCAGAGCTGATTGAGCCCTAGCTGCCACCTGCCCTTAGGAAACTTTCACTAATCAATAAGCATGAACAATAACACTACTTAATACACACAAATTACACATTCACTGCATATCTAGAATTACAACCCCTCAATATTAACCAAATTGTTGAAGCTGAGATGCAGTAGTTCACCTGAAAGAAATTTTAGCCATTTCTATTATTGCATTTAAACACTGTTATAATCTGTACATAATTCTCCTCTGATCTAATATTGCCACACCCAAGTATTAAAACATAAGATTTTTTAAAAATTGTCATGATTTTTAAGTCAAAGTTGGCTTGAGCGTTTAGTAGTCATGTTTTCAAGCTTTTCTCCTCAACCATGAGGGCTAAAAACTTTTCTTTTTAAATGAAATTTGTCATATAATCACCTGACGGGAGCTGAAGCTTTTCAAAAAAACCCACCAAATATTGCAAACGCTGCCCCTAATCTGACTCCCATCTGCACACAAGCTAGCTGGCCCATCCCAGGGCCTTCACAGTTTGGTTGTTCTGTCTCATGTTAGGATAGCTTGATTCTTGCATGAGTGTCATTACTTGAATGTAGTAATTTGAGCTAACAGTTGTATGTAGTGAGACAAGCCCTAAGAGACAAAGCATACAAGATGACCAAGACCTTACAAATCTTCTAATGGCCATAGTTTTCCTCCAGGGGAGAAATGATCCCCAAGTCTAATCAGGGAAAAAGATACTTCAGCCTTAGAAGTCTCAGTAACATTCCAATATCAGTCTAGCCAGTGTTATCTGAGAAGCCTTAACTAACTAAGCCTTTCTTAGACTCCACCTGTAAAATAAACATTGCCTAACACATGAAAGGAACTAGGATTCTCCAAATAAAAGTTTAGGGACTTTGTGTTATCTGCCAAGCAACACATTCTCTCTTTTTCCAAAATCAGACTGGGTCAGAAACTGACCAAAGAAAAAAGCTTCTCTCTTGACTGACATGGAAATGGAGGGAATTTTAAGGAAGCAAAGGCAGGGCAGGACACTCCTAAAACACACCCTGTCTTTGTGAAGTAGCAAGAGACCGAAACAAAATGGGACTCAAGAAACCACCTACATCAGACATTAGAAATCTTAGGAGTTGCAAAGTGTCCCTGATTAAATATGTATGTGCTTCTCCAAGAAGAGTACGTTTGTGGTACTGTTTTCTCCACCCTTCTCCTAAAGGTGAAAAATAATATATATGGAGATTGCCAAGTGGAAAAGAAACCTCACGCTCATGAACTGGAAATGTTCTATTCCTTCTTGTCTTCTGTTATGAGCCAGTCTCCTCCTTGGAATTTTTTGGTTCAGGTATCAGACAGTCTTGGGAAGGTGCCCAGTGAGATAAAGCACATCTCCAGAGCAGAGGAATCTTACTGAGCCTATTCCAAGGGATATGAAGAACTGGAGGAAAAGCCTCCCTTCCTCAGAAAGGACCAAGACTGTGGGGGATTAAATTTCATTTTTTTAAAAGAATGTTTGATGTGGGTTTGTTTAAAAAAGAAAATCCAAGCTCATAGGCTTCTTCCATAGCCACCTGTAAAATAAGCTCAATTTAAAAAAAAAAATTACAAATTGTCCATTGGTTGATACAGTGGAAGATACATTTTAAAACTAGAGCAATATTTTGTACTCATTCTAGAAACTACTTGGAAAATGGTAGCATATCAAACTTTTCTCCCTGCAGAGTTAGGAAGACATCAATGCATTAGTTATATTTGGAACAAATTTGAAATATTTCTTTCACAGCCATGAGGGTTAGTGACTTTTTTTATTTAAATCAAAGATTAAATTACATGGAAGTTGACAGCACTCAATCTGAAGAGATTCCTATTCTCCATGGGAAAGAAGAATTTTCAAATCCTTCTGATATAAGCATGCTTTACAATGCAAAGAAAACTCTTAATAATTGTGGCACCAAGCAGACACTGATATTATGCAGCATATATTGACACACACAAAATGAATGGAACAACATTCTGTTTTCAAAATATTTTTATCTTAAAATAGTTGTGAAAAGAGTATTTTCCATGATTCACACTTCAGCTGAAAGTCACACACTCACACTGAAACTATGGACGCTCAGCTGCAGATCCTCAGCTGGGGTAAATTGCCACAGAGCTATGACAATTTGTACCAGCAGTGGATCTGCCCCATAAACTGGCAGGCCAGGTTTCATTCCACTCTCTAGGCATGATCTATCATTCCAGTATTATGTTAAAATCCCGTCGAGTTACACCAGCGTAAAACTGGAAGCAACACAGGGATAAACTGTGCCCTCTAGCTTTATAGCTGCAGGGCAGTGTGGAGTTTTGCAATTCCTTTATTTGGAAAGTTAATGACACAAATTAAAACACTGCACCCAAAGCCCACAATAATAGCTGCCTTCAAAATGTGTGTACTAATAATAAATAATATATTAAGTACAGAAAATTAAACCATTTAATAACTTGAAAATGGGTAGTGAATTAAAAAAAGTTCTCCTATTCAGTAGCAAAATACAAGTAGCTAGAATGAAAAAACATGCAAACTTGAGATTCCTCTTTTTATGTGACTATATAGTGTTAATTTCCCCAAATAACAAACGGTATTTCAGATACATGCATGGGTATTGCTCTGTGTTTAAAACCTCATTACAAACATTTATCTACAAAGATTTCATACCCAAAACGGTATTCTCACCATGGCCAGGATTTTCAAAAGTATCTAGTGGTTTTTGGGTACCTGAATTTTTGACTGCCCAACCAGAAGCGCCTACGGAGGCCTGAATTTTAGAAGTGCTGAGCACCCAGCCTTAGACCAAATCTTGTTGTCAATGGGAATTTTCCTTGACTGAGGACGCAGTGCCAAATCCTGATCACCTTATGCTAGACCTCTTACAAACTTCACTTGGACAATTTATGTGAATAAAGGAAGCAGGATTTGGCCTCTTTGTTTTGTTGTGCAGGAGGGCCTGCTCCAGATACCACTGAAGTTAATGAGAGTTTTTTCACTTACTCCAGTGGGAGGTGGACTGGGCTCTATTTGCGGTTTTGCTCTACAAGAGCTTGATTCTGAGTACACCTCATTGATGTCAGTGGGAGTTGAGGGTGCTCAGCACCTCACATGAGTAGTCAGCACTTTGCAGGATTGAGCCCTGAACTTTTCCACTCCATTTTGCAAGCACAAAATGAAGCTCTTGGAGCATTTGCCCAAAAGTTTATGTGATGTTTTCTAAAGACATTGTAAAGCTAAATTAACTAACAAAAAGTGTCTTGGAGATAAAAGAGCTGTAAAAGTCAACAACTGGTTAAACAGTTTAAACGCGTAAGTAAGACATCCTCTATTTAAAAGTTATGGGCAAATCTATTTTAAGCTTTTAAAAATACTAAGGGCAGGTGTTTAAGTCATCCACATACTGAGTTTTAAGAAGGCTTAGAGTAGGGGGTTGGGCTCTGCTTCCTATGCAGGCAGCATTTTGTTCAGACAAGCTTACTGCAGAAGGTCATGTGACATAGGCCAAATAAACAGCATCTGGGGATTTTCAATTACAGACCTTCACCCAGCATGCCTGCACTGTAATCTCTACCAGATGAGGCTCAGGCCTCACTATTTTCAATAATTCACACACTGTGTACACATAACATGACAATAAGGGCATTCATGCAACCGCCTGATTCGCACATCAAAGCTCCCAAATGGCCAGCTGTAAGCATGCTTACTGCTGAATAATTCATTCTTTTCACAGGCTTGAAAAAACGCTCAGCAGGAGTTGGCAAGCTTGTGTTCTTTCCTGTGTGGTATGCTAAACTCAAATTTTGAAAGAGGTACAGGCCCACTAAAAAGAGTCAGAGATCCAACCATTTGAATATACATTTGTGAGCATTCAGATGGTCGATTTAAAAAAGCAATCAACTAAACAAGCTAAATTTCCAAGTGGAGGAGAGGGAGATAAGATGAAAAAGCATACACATTTCTGGGGCAGGTGTTTATTAAAAATAAAACAGCTCTTCTAATGTAAGATTTCTGTATTGCATAAATCATACGAATATGAATATCTCAGGCTCATCAGATGCTTAACAGTTTACAAATTCAACGAACTTAACATTTCCATGTATCTAGCATAGTTTTTTTTACTGTATTACAACATGGGTTTTATTTCACTCGTACATAAAATACGAAATATGCAAAATCACGGAAGCCAACCTTGAAAGTCCTGAGTAGGGTTCTCATACAACTGGACATAAATAAGTCCTTTCTCTGTTTGAATTTTTAACAACTTATTTGGAATTTTGCAGCTATATATTTCTAAGCATTCAGCTCACTATGTCTTTTGATAATACTGACAAAATAGTGCACAAAATTTTGCAGATTCTAATTACTTTTTTGCTGTTACTTTTATATATACTAAAGCACTATTTCGTAAAGAAATAGCCTGCTCCATAATATTAAGTTTTCTTATCTGTCAATCAACTCCAGAACCAGCAGGATCAGCTAGTCATGACCTCCCCTCATAGCAAACACATGCTGCTTACCAGCTGTGGACTGTGTATTTTTACACCCTTTTCTCTATCATTCAGAATGGTTTCCTCTTAATCACAATAATCCCAAAAGTGCTAAAACATATCAATCGTCCTTTAAGCCCTGCCTACAAAAGGCCAGCCGTCCTGCCTTTATAGGCTTGTCCAACAGCAGCTGATACTTCATTCAACTACAAATCCAATTTAGCAGTTAACAAGAGGTTTAGCATCACTGGAAAAATATTGGTGTTGATCCTGTGCTCTTAAGTCAGCAAATATTCCTCTGCCATATTGTTTTGCTTTTTCTGTCATATTTGCATTTCAGATGAATTTCCCAAAGGGACTCCAACAGAATGTAACCTCTGAGCTGACAATATTTATAGCCAATCAAATAGAGATTTTTCAAATTCATTTACAAGTTACAGAAATATAAAGCTATTAATATTCCAAATGTTTACCAGTTGTAATATAATTATTCACTCAAAACCATACATCACATTTCATATAGATTAACTGTACAAAAATTATTTGCTATATTCCTGTGGTGAAGTAATCTTTCACTTTTATATGGAAGATAATTTAAATTTCCAAATTATCTGATGAACACAATCATTTAAATTCACTGCTTTTGTTTGTTATTTAAAGAGCACCAGAAATACACACAGTACTTCACAAAACAAAGACAGAGTCCGTGTCCAGGGAGTTTACAATTAAAGGGCCAGAATCTGAAATGCCGTTCTGCAAATCAACGGGATCACATGCTTAGGTCTAGATTAGCACTTCACAATGTGAGTTGGGGCAACGCATAGTTGTGCTGCCCTAGAAACAGAATAGGGACCTGCTTTCCCCTGGTTCCACAGGCAAAGTAATCTGCACCATACCGATACCTGGCAGAGAATATTCATTCCTCTGTGCTCACTCATCATTGCAAGGCTGAAACCAACGTTATGTCCATGCCTCTGCCTGTGTCCTCTCTTGTGCAGACGGGGCACAGTGGACTAATGGCTGCTTTCTCCTCTATGTTGCAACCTGTGTAGTCTGCCAACATAGGGAAGTAATGGGATGTCTTACATACCCTTATTCCCTCCATAGACACACAAGCCAGCTCATGAGTGAACCCACAAGGATGTGCAGAATGTGGCCCTAAATTTATACAGGAACAACAGGAGGAAGAGATAGACATAGGAAGGAGTTGTGAGAACACTATGATCACGGGGTACTTAAGGTGGTTGCCGTTTGTGTCATGAGAGTCATCTAGTTAGTTTTTATATTTAAAAAAAAATAAGATTACAATAAGCCTTTAAAGTTTAATTATATGCAAATGAACTGCTAGGAAAGTGTACTGTAAAAATGAGTACCCCAGCAAGACAGGAAAAGGACAAGGCCAAGGAAATAGAATAATAAAATAATTCTCCTGGGTGTTAATGGACTAATATCCATAACATAATGAAGTTCTAATACAATTATGTTCCTAAAGAAAAGAGCCTTTTGTGGTTTTTGGTTATTTAAAAAAATCCAAAACCCCAATAATCTCAGATTTAAGCAGAAACACAAAATAATTTACAAAGCAAAAGGGAAATGACCTAACAGGAACATGGAAAAATTATCCTTTTAATATTAGGCCTTGCACTCAATAGCTTGCTATTTATCCAAGCTTCAGTTTTAAAGACTTAAAAAAAAAATAACCACAAACACATCTGGTTCAAAAAGGTCTTCAGTGACACAAATGAGATTCATTGGACTCTGCTTGGCATGTTTTCAAATCATGGAATATTCCATACAAGCAATGTTTATTTCATGTGGGTTTCAAATTTTATTCTTTTCTTTTGGGTCTTTAAAGCACACCCAGAATAAATATTTCAAAGACAGCAAAGAATGGTATAGGGATTTTGAGTTTGTTTAAATGCCAATTCATTAGATTAATATTTTTTCAGTGTCCCAACAAAAGAAGCATTTATAATTTGCCTGGCTTAATTAAAATACAAACATGACAACAAAGCTATATTGAATTTCATTTGCCACCTTGTAATTATATAGTTTGCTACATACTATAAACTGTATTTTATTACATCCATAAAAATGCATTTAAAACAAATGGAAAATTTATAGGTTTCAGAATATACACTGAAAGAGAAAGAAATCCCCAAACCTGCCCTTTGCACCTATCTGGATCTGCTACACGATGTTTAACAGATTATATAAAACATAAATGTCCTTAATCTGACATATTAAAGAAAAGAGCTATTATTGTTTTTGTTACTATGATAGGAAATCTTAGCAACCTAGTTGTGAGCAGCTTACGTGATATTCATGTTACCTTAGTGTACGTAGAATTATTGTATTGCTTTCTGTAGTAGTGCTGATATTGCATGGCACAAACAGGTTAAAAAACAAGACGACTTTTGACCAAAGCTACTAGTAAAAAGTCTGATTTCGACAGAAATCTTTCAAATATACAGACAATAGACTGGCTGACCTGTCATGCATGATGGATGAGTTAAAAGGATTAAAAACCACTATTTGCATCACAATAGATAAAAATTAGCAAAATAGAATTTCTCAGTAGGTGGTTTCAGTTCTGTTTGTTCCTTGAGGAAAGAGAAGGTCCATTTTTAGAGGAATTACAGTTGATTTAAATAATATTAATTTGCAGAGGTTAAATTTTAGGTGCGGCTTTTTCTTCTGTGGGTAGTCCTTAAGAATGATGAAGTAAATGTCATACTAACACTTCAAAAAGCAACATTTTTAGCTCCATATGAAATATTTAAATTCTGGGGTTTTTTTTAACATGACAAAATGTTTTAAGATTATATTTAAATTGTACATGTTGGTTTTTGAAATTCGCTCTTTAATTTTTGCACATATACAAACTGCATATGCAAGAAAGTATTAAATACCAAGGTATGTAAACTGACCATAATGCAAATATATTCATTTAAGAAACACTCATTCAGTTATTGTAAAGTTTGCACACAGTGCTTCCTTGAGTTCCAAACTCGTGATTATGACTCAGCAGCTGAAAAAGGTGAGATGTTCAAAATAATGCACATTTCTTTCACCTAGATTTATAGCACATGGTGGTAGCTTCTAGAGATTTGAAAGCTCACAGCACAAAACAGCATAATGAAAGGCTTGCTTTTCATTGTAACTTCAAGAATTAACATTAAGGGAAGAGAAAATATATATGACTAAGATAACAATGAAAATGCATACGGTATGGAAGTGCTAAAAGTGTTGATACAACAGAACACACCCACTAGGGTGAAGCGAAGACTCCTACTGAGGCCACTCCTGCAGAAGGGAATAAAACAGAGGAACTCAGGCCTGTACTAAGGTGGTTGTGAGAAATCTGTCCTTCCCCCAAGATTGGTCAGTTAAATACGAGCACACATAGTTTCAAAAGTAATGGAGCATGGATGACGCATACAAAGGTTTAGCAGCCAGTGAGCAGCAGGTTTGAAAAATAATGTCATTGCACAGCCAATGTCCTTGCACATATGTTTACACTCCCAATGGTGATCCATGGTCACTCTAATTGGTAATACATTCTGCTGTATATTACAGTGACATTAATGCAGAACAGAGTCATGGCATTATGGAGGTAGATTTCTTCCAAGGACGATATTACAAATGGAAAAAACTGTGACATGACTTTTCAGTTCAGCATTTACTATAATGAGATTGTAAGAGAGCTGGACACTTCCCTTGTTTAGTGATTCCAATTCTGACCAAATGCAATAGCTCTTTAAACAAGGTAAATATCAGATGCCTCAGCTAAGGACTGTTATGTCTATCTTATTGCTCTGGGCGGGGGGGGGGGGAGGAGGGAGGGTGTTAATTTACATAAGATTGATGACAGTGTGAGTTGCCTTCATTTCCAGCTCCTCAGATTCTATAGTCCTGGCTGTTGCTCACAGTTGTTTGCAAAAGCTGTTTATTTAGCTTATGAATTATTTGGTGTAGTGAAGATGTTTTGTGTTCACAACAGGTGCAAAGAGATATTTAAACATACCTTATGTCAAGTGTTTTGGACTCCATTTACATGTGATGACAGGTTCTGACAGCATATGGGCCAAGCTGAGAAACATTTGACCAAGGTATGAAAGATACTGGGAATTATCCAACCCTTGGTTTTCTAGTTATTTCACAGGCAAAAGTAACATCTTGTGGAGATTTTATAGCTAGAAATATAGTTCTAGCTTCAAGTATAAAAAATATTTGCTCCTATTTATGAACCTACACGAGAGATTCACAAACATACTTAAACTAGGGAATATTTCATCTCTTTTATCCTAAAGAGAAAAAGGTTAGACTTTGTCTCTACTTCCATGTACAATATGAGCCTTTCCAGGATAATTCTCTATGTCTGCTTCCTTAATACCAGCCCTACACCATTAACCCCATCCTGTGCCATCCGATATAAAATAAGCAGCTGCAAGGTATCCCTGGACGTACTGCAGGATTCCATCCTGAAGGGAGAGGATTGATCCTTTTGTTACTTAGGTAAGGAAACTTAATGAGCTGTTGCAAAGCTCAAGATGCTACTCCTTACTGTAAAGTGTGGCTGTGAGAGTTAGCACTGCAGAGCTAAGTAACTAATATTAAAGAATTAATATTGCATTGGAATGTATTTTGGCAAGGACTGAAAATGTTTCTCTATACCTATTAGCTACGTTGAAAAATACCTGCATTTCCACACCCCTTTTCTCAAAGCCAAACTCCCGATAGCCACACCTCTTGTAATTTAAAATAATACACAAAGAATGTAATTGTTTCCAAATAATGTATTAGAATCCCCTAGTTTGTGGCTTTCTCACAGAGACCTACTCAGTAAAACAGCAACATGAAAGATCAATGCTATTTCCCACATGATATATCTCCCTTCCACTTGCGTTCCTTTCAGCATGGTTATCACACTAAATGGTTTTAGCAAACAGTAACTAAAAATCCTGACAGCAACAATTGATGTTTCAAGATGAGCGGAAGGATTCCATTTAATAGTTTAGATGTGCCTTACTGGGGATGGGGTGGCGGCTGCATCAGATCAAGGACAGATGATGGACTGTTCCAGTATAATCACCCTCGTTATGATCACCAGAACTATAGTAGTTATGCTGGCAGGAGCTGCAAACATGGTAACCTTATTTAACAACAACATCAACAATAAAGAGGAATTTAAGTATAAATGCAGAGCTTTGGAATGGCATTATACATCTATATAGATAGGTCAGTTACAGATCTTTTGTCCCTCTCAGTTTGCTCCTGTAATCTTACTTTTTACTTACTTCGTCAAATAATATAGTGACTTGCAGCCTTATTGCATACAGTGATGGGGTTTTGTTTGTTTTTTAAACCTGTGGTTTGTAAGTTTTCTAGGTATTTTTCCTCTTGGAATTTGACACTTTTTAACCTCAAAAGCAGTTAGTAATCAAACAATCTAGAACAGAAACATTAATCCTTCCACCTCCTTCCCTGCTCCCCACTTGCTCTTGCGCGGTAGTAATCTGCTACTTGTTCCTCTATCACACACTGATTCAGCTGTGCAGAATTTTGGCTCCACCCATTCTCTTCCCCTCTCTCCACCTTCTTGTTTACCTTTATGCACCATACCCAGTGAGGTTGTTTGGGGCCTGAGAGGGTGTGTGTTAGTCCCACTTATGCCCCTGCATGGCTGCACAGGCCAGAGCACAGTCTAGCTCCTTAATCAGAATCTTACACATTTTAGTACTAAAACAGAAGGTCAGATTGACAATGATTCTAGTTACACTAGTGTAAATCCAGAGTAGCTCCATTGACTACAGCAGAGTTACTCTGGGTTCACAAGGAGATTGGAATCTGCTTCATATATACCAGATTAGTATGCGAGTCTGCAAATATAGGAATAAAGATCAAGCTACCTTGCCGTGTCCTAGCATACAAACCAATGCATATACTTATTTTTTAAGATTAAAGTATGCACTTAGCTTTGCAAAAATATTTGTTTTACAAACATCTATACACTTTATCATATTACATTTCAATCTTTATTACTGTGGTATATACATGGGTCATAAACAGAGCTGCTCTTTACATTTCTCCACAGATTCCATAAGAATTTTACTAGTGTGTTCATTCTCTTCTGCCTGGAAACAGAAATTTATCCTTTAAATATAGTGTGTTGTCTGGCAGAAAGAGCAACTAATAAAACAATAGATCTATCGTCTACAGCTTAAGAACATATTGTGCCAGCCACCGCTTGTACCTAAGCCACTGATGTACAATTCCTAACATGACACATTTTAGAACACACTAGGTTTTCTATATTGGGAGATTTGACTAATAAATATTTCTATCCATAGTTCTCCCAAGGCATCCTATATGATGATGGGTAGAACTATCATAGTATACACGTATAAGGGGGCTGAATTAAGGTTGCACAGTCAACCTTAATTTTGGCATTTCCCTACATTAGAAGGCTTAACTTTACAATATTAACATTCTTTTAACACTGCATGTGTGTACACACGTACACACACAAGTTTGAACCATGGTTTGATTCTCTTTAGGACATAAAAATGACTGAAATAAAAACATGCTTAGTTACCTTAAAGGCTCACAGAAGCTTATATAAAGGCATTAAAAACAAGAAATTTAAAACAATATATTTATTAAGAGCAAAATGAAAGATTGTTTCTGGTGCTGTTGATACAGTGATGAGTTTTCTGTTGGGAAAAATTTATAGTTACGTTATTCCTGTCAAGCAGGGTAGTGAGCCACAAGGATTTCCAGATGCCATGTGTGAAGTTTCTCATTTCCCCAACTATAGCGAAGTATGCTGTCACACTAATGCAAACAAGCCTTTAAGAAGTACCTATCATTAAAACATGTGTGGCTCAGTTGCCTGGACTTCAGAAGAACCACGGCTTTCTTTAGAAAAAGTCCTCTGGGGGATTGTACCGCAGTGCTCTCGTAGGGCCTAATCCTGATCTCATTGCTGCAATACTTCAGGATGTGTCATGTCCCTTAATGCATGCTTAACAGCACTGGTGGGGAAAGTTTGTCCTAGTGACTGGATTTAACTAGGGTACCTCTGGCTTTCAGAAAGTCAATCAAAAGGATGGAAGGACGGAAAAAATAATTCATAGAATAAACTGCAAATATGATAATGTGAGTTTAAAAGGGACCAGCCAAAGATATGCTGAAAACTGTTCTAAAAATCCCTTCAGACCTCAGCTTTCAAGTCTCTTGTTATGTGTGATTACAGTTTGCCACCCAAGAACAGAACTACCTGGCACTTCCCTGAATCACAGAGATATTGTAACTCCAGTGTACAAGAGACTGAACTAAACGCAGAGGTAAACAAACAAGCAATGAGTCAGCGGAAACAACAGGCCCACAAGAAATGGATGTTCAAAGGCAAAGACCATCGCCTCCTCACGAGGAAAGAGACACCCAAGGAAAGTGACTTATGACTATTTGGGACAGCTACACTATCAGACATGGAGCTCACAAATGAGCAAAGTAGCTACAGGATCACTGTAATCAATGATCTTTCCAACAGCAGATGAGATTTTGCCTACCAAAGCCTTCGACATGAATGTCAGAAAGTCTAGGACAAAGTATAACATTTTATAGTTTCCCCACATTTTAAAAATATATTAGTTTCATGTATTTAAATGTCTAACACAACATTTCTAAAGGGGAGGGACTGATGAAGGGCCACAGAGGAATGAGGCCATATTTCAGTGCTGGTGCTTATTAATGAAGAGTGATAGTCATGTCCTCGAAGCAAGTTTAAAACGATGTTGAATCGAACATCTGGCGAAAAAGGAAAGTTAAAATGGGAGGAGTAGTTCAAAACTGGAGCTATCCATTGTGACTCCCATCTAGGAAGCCAGCAGCAGTCCGAGATTGAATGAGGGCACAAAAACCTGGCCTGGGAATAAACAGAGAATAAAACATAGGAGCTCATGAGGCAATAGGGAAATGGGGTGACTTGAAGTAACTCACTGTTATTGTAATAAATCCTGTTCAGCTTCCCAAGCGTTTCTGCACCTGCAAATTCTTACCAACACTCCTTCCATTCAGAGTGCAACATAAACCTCAGCTACCAAAAGGACATGAACACTCCTCAGAGCATTATAATAACTGGATGCAAAGTAAATCCCGTAAATGATGTTTTCTTAATCGTATCTCCTATCAGATGCATTGGTTGCTGTTGGTATATAGATGTTTCTAAATGAAATATCTATATAGTAAGTAATAACAAGAAAATAAAATCTCAAGAAGTTCCCCATTTCAGATTAATGCTTCAAAAGAAGGGGACTGATTCCTTCCCTGTGTGTGCAGGCACAACTAAGAACAGTAGAGGCGTTCAAGGTGTTTTCCATTAATTATGTCTGTGGGACCATGTACAGTGTCCATATCTTATAAAAAAGAAGTATTGCCAATTGCAAATGTTTCCACGCACCGAAACAAAGGACCACTCTGTGTGGTGAAACACCTTTTTACGATGCAGATAGTGCATATTGTTGCCTTGTTCTGGCATTATTGATCAGCATAACTAGCCCTATTGAGTACCCAGCGCATTCTCCTACCTAGCAAAGAAAATTCTGCTTGATTAGGTTCAAGTGCTGCCTTGTCAGTACTTGTTAAACTGGTTATGCTGACAAGCTGACCTAACAGGGTGAAAATAAAAGTATACCATCATCAGGCTTTGACCATAACTGTTTTGGCTTCTCTTTTCTTGTTTCAGGTGTACTTCAATTTCCACGGGGTTTATTAAATATATTGACCAAAATTTAGGTCAGTTTATCAAAGTTTTTTTATATATGTAAAAATAAAATTAGATTTTTCCATTTAATATTGTTTCTGCTTTATTAACTCCCACTATTATGAGTAGTCCTCTTGTTTGCTCCAACTCTAATCTGGGCAGATGGGTCTTTTTATTCTCCAAGAGAAAACTTTAAATGCAGAGTATTTACATCTGCAGAACTGAGATCATTGATCACAAAACCACATCAATCTCTTCATTCCTAAATTCTTTCTGATTGCCTGAAACATGAGTATGTTTCCCAAGGATGGGCCCCCTTATTATCTATACGAACAATGCCACTTTCAACTCAGAGTTTCCTTGGTATTTTTCCCTTGGGGTTTGAGTTTGCCCACCCAGCCATGGTTCCCAAGCCCAATATGGCTTTGACAAGAGCTGTGTTACCTGGGCCTCTCTTGAACACCCTCTGAGTGAGAGGGTCCATAATACAGAGACTAAGTGTGCAAATTTCCTCTAGCTCTGTATGGAACAATTTGAACTGCTTTGCCCGGTAAATTGAGAAGAAGAGTATCATGAGGATCCTGACTCCCCGCACACTAGCCCATCATCTTCACAGCCAAGACCCATAGGCCAGGTGCTCCTCTCTGCTTATAGGAAGAGAGAGAATTGTGAGGGCCTAAATATCCAGATATTCAAAAGACATACAAAAGTATGCTTAAAAATTTAGACCAGCATATCCAGGACCATAAGCAAAAATCTCCTGTTCACCAGTCATTTTGTTTAAGTATCTTATGAGCACCCTACTAGAAAGGCACAAGAGAATGTTATCACAGGATCAATGTCTTCTACTTAAAAATGATAAGTCTCCAAAAATGTCTCCATTTGGTCTCTGCATTTAGCTAGTAGCAGAAGACTAATATTTTGTGCCAACATTCCATCCCATTAACATTATCTCTTAATTTAACACTGATTTGTCACATTTTCTATGGCTGAATTGTACTTGTATCATAGCTGATAGTAGGTTTTAAGAAATATTCCTAAGTTTTTAATGAGCTATGGTGCTCGAAGGTAACAAACCAATATCACAGGTCATAGACATACATGTACAATTCCCCATATAGATCTGCCAATGTGTCTCATATGGATCTCTTCCAATTCTGTGAAATTCCTCTGCAGAAACTTTTGTCAAATTGTGGGCTGGTCGGAAATTATTGACAAACGTTCAGTCAGAACCAGTTCAAGACAACCAATCCCTTATCACAGAGCTAAGATCAAATTTGAACATAAGACCCAAATGTTTAAAATATGTATGCCTGAGTCAGAGCTATGGATGAGTTGGGTTTGTGTGTGTGCACCCCACCTAAGCCCATCCTGACTTGTAGCTGCTTCTCTTTTCCTTGTTGTACAAAGCAGAATAAATGTAGTCCTGCTCACGGATTATGGTCTTTTATATGATGGCTATAGATGCTGCAGAGACCTCTCTTACTATGGTTTGGTATAAAATATTTGGGGAGTGGAAAATATGAATCATTTGTACTTAATATCAAAATGCTTATGGATAAGATTAAGATAATGAAATTGTTGGCCTAAGTCACTCAATAAAAGGTTATCTAACTTAGATGGGTAGGGAAGAAGAGACAGAAAGACACATACACTCAGGGGAAAGTAGCATTAAATTAACCATCATACTATATTTTAATCTAAAAATCAGTTGCAATTATACAGAATAAGGATTCAATTAATCCTACAATTATAACATTTGGGCCAAATACTGCATTTCTTGTGA